>NW_005371441.1:680914-684463 GCF_000412655.1 Myotis brandtii | reverse complement strand
ATGGAACTTCCATTTGACCCTGTGATCCCACTTCTAGGAATATATCCCAAGAAACCAGAAACACCAATCAGAAAGGATCTATGCACCCCTATGTTCATAGCAGCACAATTCACCATAGCTAAGATTTGGAAACAGCCTAAGTGCCCATCAGTAGATGAATGGATTAGAAAACTGTGGTACATCTACACGATGGAATACTATGCTGCTGTAAAAAAGAAGGAACTCTTACCATTTGCAACAGCATGGATGGAACTGGAGAGCATTATGCTAAGTGAAATAAGCCAGTCAATGAAGGAAAAATACCACATGATCTCACACATTCATGGATAATAGAGACCATTATAAACTTTTGAACAATAATAGATACAGAGGCAGAGCTGCCTCAAACATATTGTCAAACTGCAGCGGGAAGGCCGGGGAGGGTTGGGGGGCAGGAGGGAAGGGAAAAAAAAATTTAAAAATAAAGCTATAAATATGCACATAATCAAATACCTTTCTAAAGTCAATGGATACGTTTTCATCTGGAAGAGATACCACATAAACTTTTCTTCATTACTAACAAAGCAAAAAAAAAAAAAAAGAAAAGGGAACCCTTGTGCACTGTTAGTGGGAATGCAGATTGGTGCAGCCACTATGGAAAACAGAATGGAGGTTCCTCAAAAAATTAAAAATGGAACTGCCTTAGGACCCAGCGATTCCACTTTTGGGTATATAGCCAAAGAAACCCAAAATACTAATTTGAAAGAATATATGCACCCCTATGTTCACTGCAATGTTATTTACAATGGCCAAGATATGGAAGCAACCCAGTGCCCATCAATAAACAAGTGGATTAAAAAAGCAGTGGACTATTACTTGGCCATAAAAAATGAAATCTTACCATTTGTGACAGCATGGATGGACCTAGAGGGTATTATGCTAGAGGGTATTAAGGCAGACAGAGAAAGACAAATACTATATGATCTCACTTACATGTAGAATCTAAAAAACAAAATAAATAAGCAAAAAGGAAAGACAAATAGACTCATAGATACAGAGAACAGAGTGATGGTTGACAGAAGGGAAGGGGTTGAGTTGCGGGGCTCGGTGGAAAAGGTGAAGGGATTAAGAACTACAAATTGGTAGTTATAAAATAGTCATGGGGATGTAAAGTTCAGCATAAGGTATATAGGCAATAATCCTATTTAATAAAGACAGAATATGCAAATTAACAGTCACTTCACGACACTATGCAAATTAACCCAACAAAGATGGTGGATTAATTTGCATATGCAGGCGTTGAGCAGCGGGGTGGGGCAGGATGCTTGTGTCATCGCCATGGTGATGACGCAGGCATTCTGCCCCACCCCAGCTGCTCCGGGCCCTTGGGCAGCATGTAAAGGTGGAAAGGCGGCTCCGGCCAGAGCAAAGGTGGTGCTGGCAGCCAGGGGAAGGAAGGCCTATTCTTGCGTGAATCTTTGTGCATTGGGCCTCTAGTATTATAATAACTCCTAGAGGCCCAGTGCATGGATTCGTGCACCAGTGGGGTTCCTCAGCCTGGCCTGCACCTTCTTGCAATCCAGGACCCCTTGGGGGATGTAGTCGTGCGCGAAGCAGCAGGTGGCCTGGCCGGAGGCCATGCCACTGCCACTCAGTAGCGCAGGGGAGGCGGGAGAGGCTCGCACCACCACAGCTGCGCTTGCCAGCTGTGAGCCCGGCGTCTGGCACCCATCGGTCAGCTGAGCAGTGCTCCCGCTGTGGGAGCACAATGACCACCAGGGGAAGCTCCTGTGTTGAGCGTCTGTACCCTAGTGATTAGTGCACGTCATAGTGACTGGTCGACTGGTGGTTCGGTCGCTTAGGCTTTTATATATGTATATAGATGTATGGTGTCAGGTGGGCACTTGAAATATTGGGGGGACCACTTTGTAAAAGCATATGATTGTCTAACCACTATGCTACACACCTGAAACTACTATAAAATATTGAATGTGAACTGCAATTACAAAAATTAAAAAATAATCTGTAAAATTTTATTTTAAGCACTTGCCTTCTACTGTAGTATGTACTATATTGGGTTTAATACCCAATAACCTCTGAGTTAGTGATAATGAAGAATCATGAGAGGGTCACAGTTGATGGTGTTTGTGGTAGCACTGGGGGCAGAAGCTTGAGAGTCTGTGGTCACTTAGGACTTGGTAACTGTGGGCAAACTAGTTGTTCAACCTCTTTGAATCTCATCTTCCTTGCTTAGAAAATGAGACAAAAGCTATTGTCTTTCTCACCTTCAGAGGATTCGTGTAAAAAATCAAATGAGATCCAGCATCTGAAAGAGCTTTAAAAACTGTAAATTTCTATGCAAATTATTATTATTTAGGAACTATTAATACATTTGTGACCAAGACTATTCACTCAGATATGATTGCTATATATTAAGAAGTTTAGTTGTTTGAGCGAATGGGTGCATGCGCACACACACACATCAATGTGATTAGATTCTGGCCTAGCACATGACTGCTGAAAAACCAATCTTTATGAAGAATATTGATGTAGATGAGCCAATAGCAGACTGGTCTAGAATATAGACCTAATTTTATAAATGATAATTGAGTTCTTTAAACAACTTCATTGGTGTCTGTAAATGTGTGTAGTATGAATTCCTCCTGACCAAAGGCTGTATCTCTGCCAGGTGCCAGAGTGTTTTTGAGTTTTTTTGCAGCACAAAAGCAATAGGAAGTAGGAAATAAACATGGAAATGAAAGTTGAAAGACAGCATCGGTTTAATCCAGAGGTTGTAGAATGACGGATTACTTTTATAAAACCAGAGTTGATGGTATACACAGTAGTCTGCCCTTATCTGTGGTTTCCCTTTTTATGGATTCAGGGTCAACCAGGGTCTGAAAATATTAAATGGAAAACCCTAGAAAGAAACAATTCATAAGTTTCAAATTGTGCGCTCTTCTGCGTAGCATGATGGAATCTTCTCTGTCCAGCCCAGGCCATGAATGATCCCTTTGTCCAGAATGTGTATTCTGTATACACCATTCACCCGTTAGTCACTTAGTAACCATCTGGGTTAGCAGATCTACTGTGTTCAAGTCACTCTTATGTTATTAATGGCCCCAGAGCTCAAGAGTAGTGATGCTGGCAATGCAGATATGCCAAAGAGAAGCCATGAAGTGCTTTCTTAGTGAAAAAAGTGAGTCCAGTAAATATTCTTAGAAGGAGAGAGAAACAGACAACATTCACATTAAAGTATATTGTTATAATCATTCTATTTTTAGTTATTGTTACTCTCCTACTGTGCCTAATTTATAAATTAAACTGCCATAGGAAAGTATGTAGAGAAAAAAAGCATAGTGTATATATAATATATATATCCTATCTAATAATAGACAAACATGGTAATTGACCGTACCTTTGCTACACCCCATCGGCTAATCAGCGAGATATGCAAATTAACCGTCAACAAAGATGGCGGTTAATTTGCATACGTAGGCACGAAGCAGCAGAGTGAAGACTGAAGGCGGCTCTGGCCAGAGCAGCAAAGGCTTGAAGGCGGCTGCGGCC
>NW_005371441.1:590532-680641 GCF_000412655.1 Myotis brandtii | reverse complement strand
ACACACACACACACACACACACACACACACACACACACACACACGGGGACGGCTGCACTGAGCCTCTGCTGCCAGACTGTGGCCATCAGTAGGACATCCACTGGGGGCTCCCGGACTGAGGGGCAGGCTTGGCTGAGGGAACCCCATCCCCCAGTGCACGAATTTCGTGCACCGGGCCTCTAGTATATATATATATAGTTTGTACTAGCTACTGTTTAAGGCATTCACTGGGGGGTCTTGAAGATATACTCTATGGATAAAGGGAAACTACTGTATATTCTTTTAACCCACAGAAACTTATTTCATTGTAAAACTCTATCCCTTCCACCCCCCAAAATTAACTCTCATATAACACACTTTAAACCACTGCAATCAATTGTACTTGGAATCCTTTGATATTCAGGATCCCATTTTTAGGCCCCAAATTGAGCCTAACTGTACATCTGTGTTCAAGCCTTATGTACTAGCAAACTCCAGTCTACAGATGCAACAAACTATTAGGAAACCACAGGCACTTTCTTGAGAAAATGGAGAGACATCGCCCCCTGCTGTACAGTTTAATTCATTAACAGCGTTCTGAGGGACGCAATTGTGCACATGGAATACGAACTGAAGTTTTTTTTTTGAAAGAACTGAATCTTATTTAAAATAAAAACTCCTTAAAATCTTTGGACACCTATCCTACATGATACATAGCAGTCTGAAAACTTCAACACTCAGCACAAGCTAATGGTAACTGGCCCAATCGCATCTCAACATTAAATGTTGAAATCTTAACTCCCTGATATTTCTGGTAAAAGTTCAGGCATAAAAACAGATGATTAAAAACAAAAACAACAACAAAAAACAAAACAGTGGCTAGATGATGTGTGCTTTTCAAGTCCCTGAGAGTGTCACTGTAGTAATAGTCCCATTCAACTTATTCCCCATGATTGTCTGAGGAACAAGGGATTGGCCAGAAAATAGTTGTCCCCTTCCCTTAAACAGAAATCCTTAAGTCAGAAATACTGTTTCCTAAAGGCATGCAATTTCATAGTCATAGGTCAGCTGTCACTGGTGAAATAAGTCAAGCTTCTCTCTCTCCCTCTCTCTCTCTCTCTCTCTCTCTCTCCTTTCTCAAATGTACAATTTAGAAAGAGAGCCTGATGTCCTATTTCTCACAGACACAGGCCCCATCTCTCTCCCTTGATGAGACTGGCAAGCCAATAGATAATTATTGAATCCTTGTCATATGCTAAGTTCTGGGCTAAGGGGTTCACATAGATTTGGTCAGATACATCTCCCAACAACCCTGTGAAGTAGACAGTATTGTTTATGTATATTATACACGTGGGGAAACAGGCTTATAAGGCTTCTAGCTTGCCTCTGATATACAGGTGCTGAGTGGAGGAACAGCTGTAGCACCTAGGCTGTGGACTTGAGAGTCTGTGCTCTAATCATTATGTATTATTGACAAATATCCTGTCTTCTTGAAAAAAATGCATAAGGTATGCAGAGAAAGGGCTGGACAATGTGACCAGAGATTTTGAATTGGGATCCCTGTCTTGACCACTTGTTACAGGGAGAAACGGATTCTGAAGGAATAACTCTCTAGCCAGGATTCCGTCATGTCCTCTAGGTGGCGATAGTCTCCATAACTAAACCTGGAAATTACTAAGTAAGGCAATGGGGAATGTTCAAAATTGTGTGGTGTTTGTTTTTGTTTTTTTCGAGTGGGGGCGAGCACCCTATAATTGTGCTAAGAACGAAAGGTAGAAAAGCAACCTTAA
The DNA here is from genome assembly GCF_000412655.1 of Myotis brandtii. NCBI lineage: Eukaryota > Metazoa > Chordata > Mammalia > Chiroptera > Vespertilionidae > Myotis > Myotis brandtii. The sequence continues at coordinate 678,872 of NW_005371441.1, read as the reverse complement.
AACATCCTATGTGACACTTTAGTGTTATAATAATACAAACCTTAGAGATCATCCACCCAAAGCTACGCTTGCCAGGTTCATATGGGCAGAACCCGTAGCAGAAAGAGGACTAGAAGTCTCTTCTAATTCCCAACTCACTGCTGTTTTTTTAAAGAAGGACTGTTCTTTATGATACACAGGCCAAGATTTAATCACATAGTGTTTTTTTTAACTTATTAAGATTTTTATTGATAGTTGAAAACCTGTATTTTTCCTATAGAATACTATATTAAAATTTCTCTTTGACATATTTGCTATTATTTTCTGTCAATGTCTTCAGATTTAAATACTGCAAAGCAAATTAATTCAGAGAGTACATTATTATACTCCTGTTGGGAGGTCTAAGTATCATTCATGCTGAGTAAAAGGATAATATTTAAATTTGTACTCTATCATCATTATTTATAAACATATTTAAGTAAAAATATTTTAAAAACAAAACATCCACTCTATGAATGAACTTAAATGGTCAAAATTAGTCATTTGTTTGCAATTACACATTTTTCCTCTGTAATAGTTGGTGGCCAGATTTTCAGGGTAGCTCACAAAAGTCTAGTAAGTCCCTACTGTGGCTCCAATATTTACATTTGTAATGAAAATGGTCTGAGAATGAATATTAATGTAATGCTACAAATGGAAAGTAATGGGTTAATATTAGGTTACAGAGTTCCATGTCTGGATGCTAGGTGGCAATATTGAACTAGAACAGCTCAGTTATTTGCCAAGTCAAAGATTTCTATGAGGGACGTTTACATAATGACTGATCCTATCACAAATATTCACATACGCTCTGTCTTCAATTTGTTTATTTATTTTGGCCTTTAACACTACTGTGATTTTAGCTCCAAAGGAAATTATGACTAAGAAAAATATTGATAGCTCACAGTGTGCCAGTTTTTAAGATCTAAAGAGGAAAAATATACATGAACTCGTTAACACTCATGGCTCAGAAATATGAGTTCTGCCTCTTTCACAATTTGGTGGTTGACTATGGGTCAGTCTCTCAAATTCTTCGGGCTGGCTTCAGTTTCTCATTTTTAAAGGGTAAGCCATGAGCAAATGTAATCAAGCTTAATCAATTAGAAATGAGACTGTATCGCTCTTAGCCTGTAAATCTGTTTGGGCCTCAGTTCTCCCTAATTCAGACTGATACCCTGGTGGGGTCGAGTTCACTGAACACTTGCTCAAGACACTTGCAGCAATATCAGCAACTTCCCCTGGATGGTAAGAACACCCGAGTGTATTCTCTTGTTACCCTCATGCTAAAACTTTCACTTTCATTTCACCTTGAGTACTTACTATCATAAACTTCTGAGATACACTAACCAGGTCTCCACAAAATGCAACTTTAATATAAAATAACTCTAACAAACATCTTCTAAAAATTAAGTTTCTCAAATACATATGTTTGGTAGGAAACAAATTGACTTGTCAGCATACCTGCCTACAAGAAATAAAGAGGGGAAGGCAAACAGGCAAGCTGCTATTTAAAGGAGAAGTTATTAATTTCTTTAAAGAGCGGGTATTGGAACAAGTCATACTGATTGGAAAGAATTAATGAAAATCATTCTAATCTGGAATAAGTGACAACCCATTTGAATGACACACATTACTTTTTTCACCAGCTCCCAAATAGTCATTGCTATTTATGTTTTTTCTTAGCAACGGGACTGGTATAAATATTTTTTCGTGTTGTTGGAAGGGGATTAGTAAAAATCAGAGCACACCTGCATTTTTTTTAAGTAACAGGAAATACACTAAAGAAGAACGACTGGGGGAGTGTTTGCATCTTAGTCCAACTCCACGGGCAGGTCATCTACAAGGATTTAAAGGTCATGAGGTTCCTCAATGTCTTACCTTTTGGTTTTTCTTCCCTTTGTTCCCTAGGCTACTCAGTTATAAAAATTCTTTTATGAAGGGCAAGAGCAATGATTCGAGTGTGCCAAAATCTGTGGTTTTAGACTAAAAATGCACCAAGGCCTCACTGTGGCCCTTCTTTTAACTGATTTGACACCAACTCTCTGGTGTGTGGCCATGAGAAAACAATGCAGGTGGTTCGTCTTTGCAGAACTAAAACATATTGCGAAGCTGGCCAGGAGGGCATGTCATCTCCTGTCCCTGCCTCGGGGACGTGGAGAGTCCTTGAAACATAGCAACTATGGAGCTGCTTGGCCCTCAATGCCATCATAGAAAAATCTCTCAAGAAGATGCCAACAGATCAGGAAACTGAAAATTACTGAAGAATCATTCAGAGGTTCATTTGTTATGTATATGACATATGGCAGCTGAAGAATGATTCTGAGGTGACATTCAAAATATGTAACAACCAGAATTCAGGAACTAAATTCAGGCCAGAGTCCTGAAGACCCTCTCATTACTTCATTGTTGGGGTGGGGGGCAGGTGCACCTGAGGGCGGCGCAGAAGGCAGTATAGATGTGTTCCACTATTTTAACCACTAGTACAGCTGGACTGTGTCAACTGGGTGTGTGCTGGCCCTGGGTTTATAGAAACCTCTCATCCACTACACAGGGGACCAGATGTCTCTTATTCTCTCTCGGAGGAAGCCTCAGAGTATTAGTATCTTGCTATCCCAAACTCAAAGGGGGAAAAGTCTTTAATTTATAGGTGGAAAGATTGTGGCTGAAGGCAAACAAACTAACGGTAATTCAATTTTCAGAAATACGTTCTACTTTAATTAACGTGCCTACAGTCATGGGACCAAGGCCCATAGTTTCTGAGAAGTCGTGCATTTAAATGAATCAAACAGTTGGGAAGTCAAGATGATATAACCTGATAACAGCAGTTAAGTGGGCTCTTTGGGGTAAGCCTTTTGTTTGTGGTGTATCTGTGTTTAAGAAGAACAAAGATAAAAATGTCCTCATCTAAGTCCTCAGGCCCACACCCTCGATGTTGACCTGCGATGTGCTGAGCTTGGCATCTGGGATCTGAGTTAGTGTCGGTTCCCGATCCCAGGATGGATGACATGTGGCCTGGGCTCACTGATACTCTTCCCAGATGCTGGGACAAGGCTGTATTCATCTTATTTGACAACTAGGTGTCTCCAGGATTCAGTCAGTCTTTTATCTCGTACTATGTTTCATACACACACACACACACACACACACACACACACACGTGCAACATGCATGCTCTTGTGCCATACAAGATCAAGCCAAAGAGGTAAAATAACAAAGAATAATGTAAACCTTTTCATCAAAGGAGTCTCATTTAGGATAAGATCCCACTTTGCATAAAGACCAGAGCTTCTCTTGTCTTATGGAACTAAAAACTGATCACATCGGGTTTCTTTAAATTCCTTAAATTCTTTAAATTGTTAAAAGGGCAAAGGAAGACCTAGTTTCCCAAACCGACTATTTAGGGTTTATTATGCATCTGGTTTTTCAAACCACATTCCTGCTGAGGAGACACAGGCAGGCACACCTTGAGGTTGTCGGTCATGTCCCTGCCTCTAGGTACATGGGGATTTATCTCTAGATGAGAGAGCTGGGAGACTGAGGTGGCATCCCCAGCCATCTTCCTCCAGTGCAACACCGGGGGTGGGAGGGCACCTTATGGAACAGAATCCAGGGCTCCTCCAGGCAAAGACCAGTTTACTTGGGCATGGGTACCTGCCAAGGACCCAGGTGTGGTGTGAGGCCGCTGCCTGGCTGTGGAATTTGAGGCAGCGGGCTCTATTTGAAGAGCCTTTTGGCTGCTCCTCACTTCTCCAAGGCAGAAGGCTGCCTCCCATTTCAGATGACAGAATGAAACAATAAACAGATGAGTGAATAAATATGCAAGGCTTAGGAGAATAGGAAGGAAACACACAATCTCATTTGTCTTTCCTCTCAGGATAAAATAATAATGACAAAAGGAATGGATTTCTGAAAGTAATTGTATTTATCGTGATACTGCGGGCAACCTTGGTAATTGCTTTGCTGCATCCTCTTTCTTGCTTCTATTTGGAAACCCCTGCACTCACCAGGATAAAATCATAACTGTATTTTCAATTTGCTCTCTATCTATTCTATTTGCCAGGATTTTGTTCGCCAGAGTGCTTTTGTCAACTGGAAATAGAGCCAGAGATACTTCATTGCACGATGGTTCCTTCACCGCTTCACGTTTCCATCAATGGACCCCAGACATGCAAAACCTATGCATTAGTTCACCCCAGCAACATGCTCATCAGCAACAAGGCTGATGGACACAGTGCCAATTTCACATTCCAAAGGCAGGAAAAATGGAACCATCAGCCTTTAAAACATGGCAACTTTATGTTTGGACCTGAGGCTCAAGGTTTGGGCATTCGTATCTGATGGCTCTAACCTTGCTTTGTGAGCCAGGGGGACTTCCCTTCCTTAACAAAAGAGATGACTTCACTCCTGTATTTCCAGAGTCCTTTTCAAGGTGACTAACGCTAGAAACAGGGAAGCACGTGCTTACAGTTACCTGGGTCTTTGTAGATACTGAGCACACCCTTGAAGTAATGAGGTAAAAATCTTTCCAGTAACAGCAGCACATCTTCCAGCTCTTCGAGGATCCCCACAAGCAGGAAGTTTTCATTCACGTTCAGTTTTGCTCTTTCCAGGGCCCACTCACCAGGCTCCCTTTATGGACAGAACAATGATTTTTAAATCAGAGATTCATTTTTGAGATGCAGCAACAACATGCTGAAAGTGTATCGCTTCACCCACCGCCCTCATGTGCATAAGTCCACATCCCATTTCTTCAAGGACCAGCCCTGATGTAGGCACCTCCAGCAGCTTGCCCTGCTCCTTCCGGCCGGCACCCTTGCCCTTGCCCCCAACACCTTCTCACTGCTAACCCTCTCACCAGTGTGTAACACCTAGCTCAGGGCCTTGAACTTTGTTGGAAGAAGGCTACAGGCACATGGAGTTAGGTCCTAGCCCTAATAAACATTGACCAAGGAGTGATTTGAATAGCTTTTTATTATGAGGACCAAACAGAAGCAATGAGATAAAGATAGAAGTGTTGAAATGTGAAATTCATTGACATAGTATTTCTGTAGGACTCAGAATAGGGGTCGGGTCATGTCTGCTAATCATCTTATTTTTTTTAAAAAAAGTTTAAGACTGTTTTTTGAAATTATAGGAGGACCCCTCCCCCCCCAATCTCATTTATAGAGCAGATCTCATAGAACACTGACACTTCTAGCCCAGGAATTCTGACCATGAACAAACTTTTGTGTTATGGTCAACTCAACACCACAGCAATACACATAACAATGAAGTAGTAATCGTGTGGCAGCAACAAGTACAGTGAATGAGCTGTGACTTGGAACCAGCTCTCTGCCCCTGATCTCTTCAGGAACACAGTGACCTTCTAATTCATGTCTCTCTGGGGAAAAGTGCTGCTCCTGATAATAGGGTTTATTTTCCATCAAGCAAAGATGGTATTCATTGTCACTACTATTTCTTCTCCAGGCTGCACATTTGTCCAGCACAATAAATTGCAACTGTAACTAGAACAGAATCACCTTTGAGATGGTTACAAAGGCCTGCTCCAGACCCAGAGACTGATGAGATAAGGATTTCTAACAAGTACCCTGGGAATGCTGATGCAGGACGTGGGCCCTTAGATCTGAGTAAGTCCCCCTCTAAAGAGGGAAATCACTAGAAAGCACTTCCCTCTCTTTCTACCAAGTATGTCTCATGAGAGATACCATCAAATTATGGGTGTGAGCATCCAATGTTTCAGACCCAATTAGACATGCCACACAGGCCAGGACAGCTGTGGATGGGGTGCAGTCACTGTGGAGGAGCAGGCTGGTGCTCACCACTGGTCCTTACTATCTCGTGGCTCCGTAGCAACAGCTGCTTAACACACAGTCTAAAAAAACACTATGGTTGGCATTTCAGTGGGGTTGTCCCAAGGCCTCTGTCAGAACTGGTTAATTTTTTTTTATTTGCAGGACATTCAGAGTCTCAAATGAGATCTTCAAAGATTAACAGTCCATATTAACTGAATTCCAGGAGGTTGAGAGACAAGAGATTGTGCCCCTGTTCTCCCCATGAGCATGCCATGAGCTTTCGTCTTTACCTGCATCTGGGATGCTGTCCACAGAAGTACGGGATAATGTAAAATAGCCTGGGGTTGGAACACTCGGGATAGTTTTCGAGAATACACTCATTGATATCCTAGAAGAGAAAACACCGCAGTGAGATTCTGTAGCCTTGGCAAGTGCCTTGTCAAACGCCACACACTGTAAGAAAAATTGATGCATAATTACTTGAGCAAGACTACCAGTAAGATGTTGAGAACTCGTAAATTTCATGAGAATGCTTTCTTTCCCCTCACACCATCCTGTCCCACTGGTCAGGTGCACACCTGGTCAGAGCCTTTCAGAGAGTGTGGTTCTGGTGAGGAAACGGCATCTCCGCATTTCCCATAGGCCGGAAGTCTTAGCTCTGTCACAAGCATCTAGCCTTTGTGGCTTATTGTGGCCCCAGCAGTTACCAGCCAACTGGTAGGTATACAGTTGACACTTAACACATATTTGTGGGATGAATTCAGCATGACTTAATTCTTAATTCATTAATCAGAGATCCCTGTACAGCAGCCCCATAGAAATGTCTTTCCCTGTGTATCCATACATCCAAAAATCATTATTACGTCCTCCAATAGTCACATAAAGGGTCTGTCCACCTTGGGGTGGCTGTAAATAACTTCTAATGTTATATTATGTTAGAAAGTGACAGGATGTTTGTATACACACATTGTCTCACTTTCAAGGGCAACAATTATGATGACCAGATTTTCTATTTCTCTTCCATGAGGTTAATTAAATATGTGTCTGTGAGCATTACAAGAGTTTACCATGGCTTAAAGGAGTGAATAGAAGGGCTACACAACAACTTCTATCAAGGCAGATTACACTGATACTTAGATCAGACACTGGTTCTTAGGTTAAATCTAAGGAGAAAAGATAACCCAATTTACAAACACACCAACAGCTATGGATGTTTTTCCATAGACAATACTGTCAAGAAAAACTAAGAAAGGATGTAACTCACAAATATGGTCATGTGGTTGATGGGAGTTTATCAGTCATTTGAAGCCACTATATCTGATATGATGGGGGTAGGTGGTCATTACCAATTTTTTATTTAAGTTGGAAATAAGAAAAATATAAATTAAACTTTTTTTTACAATAATCTCCTTTTCCCCCCTCACGCTTCTTTGGTTTATATATTGATTCATTAAATGCCACAATTACACTAACAAATTCACTGGAACAAACAGATCCAGCAAGAAACATACTCGAAGCATTTGAGTCTACCGTGGAAAGCAGAGGAGCACAGTTCGCAGACAGGAACATACAACTGCTTCTCCACTGATGTCCTGATAAACCCATAGTAAGTTGAAAATATCGTAAGTCGAAATGCATGCAGCCCAGCTGATGTGGCTCAGCGGTTGAGCATTGACCCATGCACCAAGAAGAGGGCGCCAGTTTGATTCCTGGTCAGTGCATATGCCTGGGTTGCAGGCTTAAACCCTAGTGGGGACCATGCAGGAGGCAACCAATGGATGTTTCTCTCTCATTGATGCTTCTCTCTCTCTCCCTCCTTCTCTCTAAAAATCAATAAAAAATCTTTAAAAGATGCATGCAATACACCGAACCTGCAAGCACCATTGCTTGGGCTGCTTACCTTACATATGCTCAGAGACTTACATTAGCTGTAGTTGGGCAAAGTCATCTCACTGCCACTGCCCAGAATCACAAGAGAGTATCATATATGGTGTATCACTAGCCCGGGAAGAGATCAAAATTCAAAATTCAAAGTATGGTTCCTATTGAATGCCTCATTGTGTGGCTTAGAGCTGGCAGGAGCTGGCAGAGGACATCCTCTGGCTGAGGTGGGGGTGGGGAGGGCTGAGGAGCTGCAGGGGCCTAAGGAGACCAGTTCCCTATTGGGATCCACAAATAACCTCACAAGGTCAATTTATGGGAAGACACAAATTCCTAGTTTAAGAAGCTCCGTTAACAATTCTTTTCTTAGAACAAGGCATGTCCCAGGGGATTTGAGAGCTTTCCAATTGAGCCCATTAGGCTGATGAATGGTGTTGGCCACAACTATTCTGTGCCATAGGAGGACATAAATAAAAGATGACTCAGGTGTAAGATCAAGTGGAAGCTGTAAAGATCCACACATTTGTCTGCCTCAAGCTTAGCCACTCAAGGACGAGGGGTAGCAGGAAAGTGCTCCTGGCCACTCACACAGTCCATTCTTACTGGAACCCCGACCATCAGCGAGTGACCTTTCAGCGTCCTGGGAAACTGAATGGGACAAGTGTCTACACAGCTGCTCTTACAGGGTTCTGCTCTGACAGGCAGCGTCCGGTCCCCCTCCCCCCTTCAGTTTCCCTTGGTGTTAATGGTTTTATCTTTGGCATAAGGCTTCGCTATGCTGTGTTGTTTTACAATCACCTTTTTATATTCAAGTTCTCTTAGTATTTATCCAGAGAGTGTTCTATATATGCAGCTGATTCTGACTGTAGGGCCCATAGGGCCCAGGAAGTCTGGTCTCTCTAACTGGATCCTGCAGTTAAAGAGCATCTTATGAAAAAAAATATATTTAAGAAAACAGTTTTCCTTTTCTCCTTCCTAGGGTTCAGATTGTTGAGAGTTCTTCTCTTCTCTCTACCTTACCCTTTAAGAAAAAAGGGGGCTACTTTGGTTAAAAGGGGAAGAGTAGGTTTCTCATGTGTTCAATAGTGCCAAATGCTGTGTAGGATGTATATTCTAAATGTCAAAAAAATCTTTAAAAATACATGGCATCTCTTATTAAGAAGAAATTCAATTTATTGTAATTTTGGTCTCTAGTGTCAATTTCTCAGTTACTGTAGTTTTCATTATCTGTTGTGAATGAATAAAGCTCTTTGGGCTGCTAAAAAGCTGGGGTATCATACCAACATGGCTTTCAGGAAGGCGCACTGCTCTGCCCCTCCGCCCTCCCCCCCACCGGTGGGGTGCTGGGCAGGTTTCCCAAATTTAGCTCTCTGGCCTTTCTGAAAGCCACACCTGCTGGGCCAATGCTGTTCCAGGCTTTGGGGTGGGAAGGGCTGCCAAGTATGCAGAATTTCGCCAGATTGTGTGGTTATTTTATTAGGTGGATAAATGTCTACAGATTCTAGCGTAAAAACACTGAGCCCAGCCCAGTTTTGTGAAAACATTAGCAAAGGTAAAAGTGGAATACATTATCAGTCACTAGGTCTCATAATTATAGTTTTTTTGGCTAATCATCATGTTCCTTCCTTCTACATGTGATGTCTGGAACATTAGCACAAAGAATGTCTGTCTGTAAGCGGAGGTTAGCTCCAGTGGAAGTTACTTAAGAAACCATTTGGATACACTAAATTTTATACAAATGGGACATTTTATGAGAGTCTATCTTGACAAAAAGTTTGGGGCATATATTTTATACAATCATCAATTATGAGGACTGTATTCAGTGATTAGTTGAAGGAATAGTGAGGAAAAAGAGGTCAAGTAGGGTCATTTCTTTAATGCTATTGGTTAGAAATAAAATACAAGATAGAACTTTTACCTGGGATTCTAATTTTAAATTTGTGACTAGAATTTTCTTGCATAGTTTACATCTGTGATGCCAAAATATGATCTAGTGTAATTTCATTTTAGAGATTCTTAATTTGGGTAGCTCAAAATTGGTTGCTCATTATGTTCAAACAATTCAATCTGAAGTCTTCAACAAACCAAAGCCAAGTTTCTTTAATTATATTATGAATTGAGGCATCTACTATATACAAGGTCTCATGGTAAGCACTAGGTCCCAAGTATCTGACAAATAATTGCACCTATCTTCCTTTATTTGTAGTTTATAATATGCAATCTTACTAACATTTATATAAAATATCTTCTTGGTAGCTGGTTCCCTTTATTTGTATGCGGTTTCTGTTTTTATTAATGTTTTTGCCTTATATTAAAATATGAGAGTGAGAATGAATCTTCTACTCAAAATCAGCCTACAGGCCAAACATTGTAAGCACATAAAAAATAAAATCTAATACCAAGAAAGATAGGCAGCAAAATCTACTGTTGGAACATTAATTCATTCCAGATGGCTTTAAGGAACAACCTGACAAAGACTTTAAAATAAGTATGTCTAGGATGTTGAAAAGATAAAAGAATGAATAACTTCCTTTCAAAAAAAAGGACACGAAATTATGAAATAAAAACATGAAACAAGAACATGAGGATATTAAAAAAGAATTAATTATAAATCTTAAAAATGAAAAATATGGGCATCAAAATAAAAATTTAAGAAATAAATAGATTTAAAGAGAAAATTTGTGAATTAGAAAGTAGTCATGAAGAACTGACCAAAAATGTAATTTAGAGAGATTAGATAGATGATAGGTAGAGAGATAGAGCAGCAAAGGGATATGGAAAAAGAGATTGTGAAGTTCCAACAGTCAGTAGGAGTTCCTGAAAAAGAGAACGGTGAACTGGTAAGGAAGAAATATTTAAGTGAATATTCTAAAAACAGTATGTGATTTGTTAGGCTAAAAGTGTGCTATGAGTACTGAACAAAATAAACAAAGTTAAATTTATACCCAAGTACTTTCAAGTGAAACTTCAGGATACCAAGGGAAAGGAAGAAAAGGAGATGACCAATGAAGGAACCATAATTAGGCTGATAGCAGATTTCTTTCACCTCCCTCCCTCCCTCCCTCCCTCCCTCCTTCTCTCCCTCTCCTTCTGTTCTTCCCTAGTGGTTTTGTGGTTACTACCATCTGGACTCCTGGCATTAAGTGCAGAACCAGTTCTTATTTGTAGTTCTTACCCTGTGGGAACAATGAGACTATTACAGATCTGGTTACCAAGCAGCAAGAATCTCATTCACTTCCTACTTGAGGCTGTGGCTTTCCAGACTCTCTAGGTCCACAGACTCTGATAAAGCCATATTTTCCACTGAGAGGTCAGAGATTGTTTTGTTCAGCGTCCTTTGCTTGGCCCTTAAGGCACTGAGCCTGGTTCTGGCTTCCACATCGACAGAGAGCACTTTTAGTCCCTTTGCCTCGCAGGAGCCTGGCTGCCATTGCCCAATCCTGAGCCAGAACCCAGCTGGCCTGCGACTTTTCCACTGCGCATCATCCTGGTACTGCTCCAGGCATGGGGATGCTCTTCTTATTTTTTAACCTGGTAAATCCTTTGTATTTCCTGGTTTAATATTTTATCTATCATTGCTATGTGAAATCACTACCCCATGTTAATGTGGTCCTGTGTGGGTTCTTGATGCTTTTTTCCTACAGGAAGGTCTATCGGAAGAAATACCAAGTGCAGAGGTGTGGATAACGGGTATACGTAATGCACCTTGCTAAGTTGAAGGAAAGAAGCTCCAGGTAATGTCAAGTCTGTGCAAAGCAAGGTCATATGCTTGTTAAAATTGATCATTTCTGCTTCACGAGTATGTCAGAGAGCATAGGGCCAATGCACAGGTTAAGCCAGACGTCAAAAGTGTGATTCCTTCAGTTGATCTCTTGGAGGAATCACACTTTTGATGTCTGGCTTAAACATATAAGCATAACCAATGGACATAAGACACTGGGGGGTAGGGGAGGCCGGGGGAATGTCAGGCGGGGGGAGGGAGACATATGTAATACTCTTTGTAATACTTTAAGCAATAAAACAAATTTTTTTTTAAAAAGTGTGATTCCTAAGAATTCTTACAAACCTTGCAAGACATTAATATATTGTAGTAGTGACTTTATTATATTGGTGTTGTTTTGAATCTGTTCATCGCTTCAAGTATGTTGCCAAAAGTTTCAGTATTTGAAGTACGCCGTGAATACAAAAATGGCATAATCTTTGCTTTGCATATTCTTCGTGTGTATTACACAGACTCTCAACTTCTGCAAGAAAAGCTTCATGCGTCCTCTCTGTTTTATGGTACCCACCCAGGGTCAGGCAGGTGCTCTCTGATAGCTCATAAAAGTAGCCTTTGAAGATGATGAAATTTTCATTTGAACTGCACTTTGCCAATGTCTAGCACATCACCATGGGAATTGGATAAAAGCTTTCAGAAGACGGTACTGTTTTGCAGTAAACAACATTATAAAAAATTCACCAGCAGAGCAAAATCAGAGATGCAAGAACTGATAAATTTTATTCAAAAAGCACTTAAATGATAGTGTAGATAAAAATATATCATTACGGATACTTAATTTTAGCAGACATCTGCACAACGGAAATGTCATTAAACGACCTATAAACTACTGCCTGCTAGCAAAGGTGCATTCCAGATGTGGGCTCCACTTAGAGGATAAATGACTTTGGGATTTGGGGATTCTAGGCCCAGAAAACACCATGTGGCTGGACCTCTGCCACTAGCAGCTCTGCTGTGAGCCCAGAGAGCGCTGTCTTGGTTGACCAGGCACAGAATAGCCTCCTGAGACTAGGCCTCTTCGGCCTGGTGCATTCAGCCCGATGCAGAGATGGCAGCAGCCTTTGCAGAGGGGGCTATGCTGACAATATTTGGAAGCATAAGCCCATAGGATGATTGTCCTTATAATATGAGTAATACTGAGATGCTGACTGTACCTTTAAAATAAGAGGGTCAGGTTTATGGAGAGGCCCACCCCCTTTCCTTCCTATCTAGTCACATAGAAAATGGACCATTCTATGGGCTTTCTGTGGATGTGGCAAGGTGGTATCACTTGAATGAATTGCCAGTGGATCCTATGGGGTCTACAACTGACCATTCTAAATCTTAATATAACCATGGAAATGCATTTTGACTTCTGACTGCTCTCTAGGTGACACTAGAAGGAAAAGATGATGGTATAAGTTAGACCAGAGATCAGAAGGACCAGTGGAGATTTTACTTAAAAGCTGAATTATGAAGGAGAAAGAAATGAATCATTACCTCGAAGCTGTTCATTTCACCAGCTAAAGGAATCCCAGGAGGTAGGCTGGATCTCAACACTGTCTAGTGTTTCCTGGAGGCAGGACTGAGCCAAAAAAAAACCAGGCTCAAACAGATCTTCTCAACCAGCGCGAACCTTTGTGCGCGTAAGAATGGCAAGAATTCCTGGGAAACCAAGTATTTCCTTTAAGGGTATTATACCATAAAAATTATTTATGACCCCTTTGGGCCACACAAGTTTCTAAAAGCCACAGAAACTGCTTAGTCTCAAAGAATTTTGATGATTTTGCCTTCACAGCTGAAGAGGTTCAGAGTTCCTTTTCCTTTCTTTCAAGTCCAATAGTCTAATTGTTTTGGCTTAAGAGGCCAAAGTAAACCACAAAAGTCACACTTTCAGCTTCTGGTTATCCAGGGTATAAACAGCATGTTTGTGGATTTGTTTAGGCTCAAAGCCTCTTTTCTCTGCGGCTTCATATTCCCAACTCAGAAAGTCATAAGGGATTCACAATAGATTTAATAAAGAGAAGTTGAAACTAAATAGTCAGAATAATTATTTTAGGTTCACTGGGAATTTCAGTTTCTTAAACTGACTAAGACTTGTCTTGGTGATGGAGATTTACCGGATCGTTCTCTCTTTTATGGATATTTGAAATTTTCCATAATGTATAGTAAAAAGCAGACCAAAAAATTCAAGAAACTCTGAGTCTAGTTGTGTTCCCACACATGCCTCAACTTTTTTCTGCCTTCTTTTTTACCTGGGCCTTTTTTTAATGTAGTTCATTTGTTCATTCATTCAAATTTGATCTTTCATTGCTTTAAGGCTTCTTAGACTTTTTTCCAGGGGGTAGGAGGTCCCTATGAAGCCTTAGACTTTCACTTTTATAATGTTCTAGCTGAAGTTGGTCTAGAGTCCTCATTTCTGACCTTGTCATTGGCTCTGCTTCTTGGATTCTTTCTGCTCTAGAATGAAATACAACAACATAGAATGCAAGGGGGGGTGGGATGGGACCCTACAAAATCAAGCCCTTTATTATGCTGATTACTGAGATCTCTCTCAGAGCTTCCTAATAGGCTGTTCTCTCATATTTTCATTATGTACATCTGTGTTTAAGGGTACAACCAACATAAAACCAAATTCCTATCCTTTAAGGGTTGTATTATAATAGTTTTTCTTTTATTACCTTTTCCTTTCTCTTACTCATGTTCTCTCCCTTTTTAAAATTTATCAGCTGCCCACGATCAGACCAAGTCTCTATAAATAATAAAAACATTCAAATCACTATAAAACTTTCCACATATATAAGTATAGTATTTATTGAAATAAGGAACTATTAAAAGTTTCCCAGATCATCTGTCTTTTGAATCTATAAAATTGAGAATGAAAGGCAAAGAAAAGCAAATATTTTATAAACTCAATTTAAAATGGATGAGTGTCACACCAATAATGAAGAGGTCAATTCCAAAGACTGGGTGTATAAATCTGTTTATCATTTAGACACACATGTGAAAGAATCTGGTGAAAAATGAATCAAACATATTTGGGAGGGAGGCTATTTCTCTCTCTCTCTCTCTCTCTCTCTCTCCATGAACAATTTATTAAGCCGCATCAACTATACTAAGTTAGGGGGTTAGAACCAATTCTTTGTAATGATCAGTATAAACACTGTCAACCTCAAGGGGTAACAATCAATAAAAGTAACAAGTTCTGGAGTAGTTCTTCAACCCTGCTTTTACTGGGCTCCCAATGCATGCTGGGCACTGTGTTATCTGGTCCCTGACTGGTTCCCCAGGAGTTCACGTTCAAGAGCAGAGGTAGCCAGCACCACCGCCCACAGAGCCTGTCAGGGAACCTGAGTGCATGAATGGGGCCCTGTGCCGCATACACTGCCTGAGTGGAGAAGCCTGGAGCAAACTGGAAAGCACATTTCCTGTCTCCGGGCCGGTGCTACTCAGCTAAAGGCAACCACTGCCACCGGAATGTGTGCCAGGGTTGCCCCATTTTCAAGAGAAGCTGGAAATGTGGAGTTTCGTGTGAAATCTCTGAATTTGTAAATGTTAGTACCAAAACAAAACAAAAATTGTGAGTGAGACATCTGAGATTTTACTGCCTATATCTTCTAGGATTTTTATGGTTTCATGACTTACATTTAAGTGTTTTACCCATTTTGAGTTTATTCTTATGTATGGTGTAAGTTGGTGGTCTAGTTTCATTTTTTTGCATGTACCTGTCCAATTTTCCTAGCACCACTTATTGAATAGACTGTCTTTACTCTACTGTATGTTCTTTCCTCCTTTGACAAATATTAATTGACCATAGAGGTGTGGGTTGATTTCTAGGCTCTCTGTTCTTTTCCATTGATCTATATGACTGTTTTTATGCCAGCACCGATGATATATCTGACAAGGGGTTAATTTCCAAAATATACAAAGAACTTATACAATTCAACACCAGGAAGACAAATAATCCAATTTAAAAAATGGGCAAAAGGCCTGAATAGACACTTTTCCAAAGAGGACATACAGATGGCCAATAGACATTATGAAAAGATACTCAGTGTCACTAATCATCAGAGAAATACAAATTAAAACCATAATGAAATATCACCTCACACCTGTCAGAATGGCTACCATCAATAAACCAACAAACAAGTACTGGTGCGGATGTAGAGAAAAGGGAACCCTTGTGCACTGCTGGTATGGAATGCAAATTGGTGTAACCACTGTGGAAAACAGTATGGAGTTTCCTCCAAAAATTAAAAATGGAATTGCCTTCTGACCCAGCAATCCCACTTCTGGGAATATATCCTAAGAACCCCAAAACACCAATCAGAAAGAATATATGCACCCCTATGTTCATAGCAGTGTTGTGTATGATAGCTAAGATCTGGAAACAGCCCAAGTGCCCATCAGTAGATGAGTAGATAAAAAAGCTGCGGTACATTTACACCATGGAATACTATGCAGCTAACTTCTGTGACAGCATGGATAGATCTAGAGATTATTATGCTAAGCAAAATAAGAGAAAGACAAATACCATATGATCTCACTTATATGTAGAATCTAATGAACAAAATAAACTGATGAACAAAATAGAACCAGAAACATGGATATATGATACAGCCTAACAGATGTTAGAGGGGAGGAGGGTGAGGGGGACAGGGTGAAGTGAAGAGAATAGCCAAAGAACATATGTGCTTAGCCCATAGACACAGACAACAGTGTGGTGAGGGCCAGAGGGAGGGGAGGGTGGGATCTGGGTGGAGTTGAACAAAGGTGGGGGGGGATGGGGGACATCTATAATAATGTTAACAATAAAAATAAAATATAATTTAAAAAATTGTGAAACATAACATGTCTGCAGGTCAAATATATGACCCACAATTTTTCAGTTCGTGCCCCACTGTCTTTAGACACAGCCATTTCAAATTTGGGTAGCCCCTGAAGAAATACATTATTTGCTGTCCTATGTGTCTGACAAGAAAAATGTTGGCAGATAAAGAACAAGTGGGATTTGTAATGAGGCTGGATCATATAAGAGGTAACTGTGGGACAGAGAAGAAAACACTGGAACTGGCATCAGATGACCTGGGTTTGAGTCTTGGTCTCTTATTAACCTGTTGGATTGTGATGAGCAAGGTACTTCACCATTTTGAGCATTAATTTCCTCACCTATAAAATAAGGATAGTAATACCTCTTTCACGGGATGACTGCAGTAATTAAAGAAAATATACTTGAAAAAGCTTCATAAACTACCAAGAGAACTGCAGGAGTGATTAGGTGGTTTGGATTTTGAACATGTTGATTAAGGGCTCTGAAGGATTCAGCCCCATTGGATACAATGGTCATGGCAATGCAAGGGCTTGATGGTTCAACTCACCCCTGCAGGAAAACATCCTGCTGGTGGGGACAGGAAGGAGAGCTGTGGCTCAGAGGGAGCATGGTTTCCTTCATGAGAAAACTCACGAGGCCCAAAAAGCCCACAATGAAATCCTTGACTAACGAAGTGATGAATATCCACCTGGCAAATTATTTGTGGCAAATTTCAAATCCCAGGTTGGCTTCCTACTTTGGGATATTTTCAAATCACCACTTACTTCTCCACCCTCAAGTCAAAGAATGAGAATTCATTTCAATATTAGCCCAAGAAAAACACAATCAGGGAAGATCACGATGCTGGTGTACTTTTTATTAATTCCAAGACTAAATTCGATGATTTGTGGGTTACTGGCGTTTCCATTCTCAGCACCAGCATTCTCTTCTATGATCAAAAAAAGTTGTTTTTCAGTAGTTCACAAACCTTTCGCCAGGAGAATGGAAACTCTCACTATGGGGTTGTTATTGGTTTCACTCTCTCTTTTTTTTTTCTTTAAAGAAGTCATAACTCTCACTATGGGGTTGTTATTGGTTTCACTCTCTCTCTCGCTTTTTTCTTTCTTTAAAGAAGCCATATTTTAAAAAATATATATATATAACTGATTTCAGAGAGGAAGAGAGAGGGAGAGAGAGAGAGAAACATCAATGATGAGAGAAAATCATTGATCGGCTGCCTCCTGCATGCCCGCTATTAGGGATCGAGTCCAAAACCTGGGCATGTGCCCTTGACCAGAATCAAACCCAGGACCCTTCAGTCTGCAGGCCGATGCTCTATCCACTGAGCAAAACCAGCTCCTTTAGGTAACCACTTCACTGAAAATTTTTGCTTGTTAACTTTTAGCACTAAGGACTAAATCGTTTCTCAAATTATAATAAGCCTAAGATTGCTGGTTTGAAAGCTGAGAAAAAGATGGGAAGTTTGCAGAAAGCCCTTCTGACCTCTTGGCAGTTTGGTGTGAAGACCCACTTCATTGTTTTCTATCACTATAATTGATAGAAAACAATACTTTTTCCAAAACAAGTAACGAAAATTTTCATGTCTCCGTGGAGAATTCTTTATTAAAAAACGTATTTTTATTGATTTCAGAGAGGAAGGGAGAGGGAGAGAGAGAGAGAAACATCAATGATGAAAGAGAATCACTGATCAGCTGCCTCCTGCATGCCCCCTACTGGGGATCAAGCTGGCAACCCGGGCATGTGCCCTGACCTCCACCAAAACAAGTAACGAAAATTTTCATGTCTCCGTGGAGAATTCTTTATTAAAAAACGTATTTTTATTGATTTCAGAGAGGAAGGGAGAGGGAGAGAGAGAGAGAAACATCAATGATGAAAGAGAATCACTGATCAGCTGCCTCCTGCATGCCCCCTACTGGAGATCAAGCTGGCAACCCAGGCATGTGCCCTGACCTCCAGGTTCATAGGTCGGCACTCAACCACTGAACCACACTGGCTGGACTGGAGAATTCTTGAAAGTCTTAGACCATCTGGTAGAGGTGCCCAAGTCTTTCTACCTCCAATTTAGAGGCATTCACCTTTCCAAAAAGTCTGTATTCAGCAGGAGACATGTGCCATTCAGTCTTAGAGAAGACACAGGAGACACTCATTCTTCTTATTCCATATTCTGGCCCTGGACTTGGTTGTTCTAGAGATCTATTGTATTGACAGTCAAAATTTGGGATTTAACATATTAATTGACCTGGAAATAAATGCATTACAGAATAAATGTGAACTCTAGGTATTTTTGCCACCAGAGTTTGGGGGATGCAGGTGGTTACCAACCTGGAGTACAGAAAGCCCCCCCGCCAAAGGGTCTGAGACTATGACTATAATTCAATATAATTTGGTTTCTTTGTAAGCCTAAGGATTTTATTTTATGCATTTAAAGCATTATTCTGAGAAGTCATTTAAAGGTTTCACTAGATGCTAATGGGGTTCATGAATGAAAGAGGTAAAGACCCCCTTTGTATTGGATTTCTTTTTGTTTAAATATGTTTTTATTGATTTAAAAACAAGGGAATGGAAACATCAATGATGAGAGAGAATCATTGATAGGCTGCATTCTGAACATCCCCTACTAGGATCAAGCCAACAACCCGGGCATGTGCCCTGACCAGGAATCGAACCATGTGCCCTGACCAGGAATCGAATCATGGGTTAATGCTCAACCACTGAGCTACACCAGCCAGGCAGATATGTTTTATTTTTTTCTTGAGCAGGAACCACATGTCTCTACTATAAAATGAATTTCCGGACCTGTCTTTAGTGTTGTGCTCTTTTGGGCCATCAAAAAGAAAATGTCAACATAAGATTATTTTTTATTGATATTTTTAAAATCCTCCCTTAAAACTTGGGTAAAACTACTATTTCAAAGAGTTGGACAGCAAACTACAGCCACCAAGAAAATTTTTATGTAAATATAGTCCGTAGGTGGTTCAAGTGCCTAAAAGAATTCCTGAGCTTGCCACTTCATCCAGCATAGTGGTTCTCGAAGTGTGGTCCACAGGTCCCTGTGGGACTCTGAGACCCTTTCTGGGGTCACAGGATTGAAACTATTTCCTTAATAGTAATATTAAGGATTATTACCTTTTGATGGTGTCAACTATTGTGCTGATGGTACAAAACTGGTGGTAAAATGACTTTCATTAATGTGATTCAAGATACTGGACCAAACCAGACTAGGCCCTGTATTCTTCACCACCACACACATTTGCAATAAAAAACATTTTACTTAAGAATGTCCTTGAGAGAGTAGCAAAAATTATTGATTGTATTAAGTCTCAACTCTTGAGTACATATCTTTTAAAACTCTATAAATAGATATGAGAAGTTTGCAGAAAGCCCTTCTGACCTCTTGGCAGTTTGGTGTGAAGAGCCACTTCTCAGAGAAAATCAATGTGCTTAAGTGTATGAAATAAAATATTTAGGATTAAAAAGGAAAACAATATATTGCATTATTTATCAAAATACTAAAAACTTGTGGTGATATATGTGCTTGTTTAATATATTAAATAAGGTTTCTCAATGGGTCTAATGTCTACCAAGTATTATGGTAGTGTGAATGTTTATTTTGAGATATCTCCAGTAATAGTAACTAATATAAAATATCTATGAATTCTTTGGTGACATTTTAGGTACTGTTAATATTGCTGTCACTTGTTGCCTACATTCAAAAATAAAGAAAATGATGAGCTGGTAAAAATAATGATGTGTTTCCCCCCTCCCCTCTTTTGGGGTTTATAGGCTCTCCTGGAACTTATCCATTGACCATTATCACCACCTGACATACTATACATTATTTGTCTGATTGTTTGTTTACTATCTGCTTCACTTAGCTAGAATACCGGCTCCGAGAAAGGTGGGACTTGGTCTTGTTCACTGCTGTTCCAGGCTTTGAAGAGTGCCTGGCCCGGAGCAGAGGCCCAGCCAGTGTTCCTCAAGTGAATGAGGAAGTACCATCAGTTTCCAGGGCTCACTGAGCCTACCTCTCTCTTTCCACTTCTAGGTCAGACTCCTAATAGAACAGTGCTGTGGATTTCCAATATTTACATCTTTTATAAATAGTGTAGTGTGCAGCTAGTCTCATTATTTAATCCAAATTGTTTTAGAAGGAAGTTGCTGTTTTAAAAGAACCCCTCAATCAACTGATAGCCTTTCAGCACTGATCCCTGAGGGTCTGGGACGTGGTCAGTGTCTACTATTATTCCCTACTTGCTTCCACAGGAAAAGACTGAACCCTGAGCCAGAATTTCCTGCAAAATCTTTAAAGTAGAGCTTCTTGGACTAAGACAGAAAATAGGAATCTGAAAGTCTGACTATCTAGGATTATAATTTTATCCATGAAAATACCCTAGTGTCATGTGAAAGAGGCTAAATAGCTAAATAGAAACCTACC
This sequence comes from Myotis brandtii, assembly GCF_000412655.1. Classification (NCBI taxonomy): domain Eukaryota; kingdom Metazoa; phylum Chordata; class Mammalia; order Chiroptera; family Vespertilionidae; genus Myotis; species Myotis brandtii. The sequence continues at coordinate 658,158 of NW_005371441.1, read as the reverse complement.
ATCCAGTTAAACCATCAGTGAATGTTTTCTTTGGTTTCTCAATTTTAATACATTGATTTGCTTAACTATTCAAATTCAAAAGCAAGGAAGATTTCACAGGTATCAAACTTAGTCTTTCTTCTCAAATATTTTTATTGCTAAATCAACTCATGTTTATTAGAGTGTGTATAGTTAAGCAAAAAGGGGAAAATAAAAAGCAGACATAAATCTGCCACACAGCTATAAATATTTAAAAAGAGATACAGAATATATTAGAAAACATAATAGAAATATGTAATTATGTAATATAGAAAATATAATAAAAGAAGAAAAATAATTTGGTGTATAGCCCTTTCCAATATTTTTTATATGAAGGCCTATTTTTCCTACTGTGTGCTATCCTGGTTGTCATGCCAAGCTTCAAATAAAATATTAAGAAGAACAAAGGAAGCAAAAGTCTTTGAACTTTCTTACCCTACATACTTATTTTTAAAAAATATTTAAATATGAGATTTCTCCTAAAAGAGGCCAATATTTCTATAATTGGATTTTCATTGACTTCGATGTTCTTCCGTGTACATTATAAATGGGGAGCAATGGATTAATAAAGTCAAGCTCATCTGATTACCCAGGAGCTCAGGAAAGTTTGTCACTTGCCATATGAACTGGCAACTTCTTATTAACTCTTGTATTGGAGGAAGAGACATGAGATCAGATAGCCCCGCCACCCCTCAAATGAGAATGGGTGATGGCCCTGGTTGGGCTGCAGTGTCTCAGTTTTATAGAGCCCCGTTTTGGGAGATTGACTGTGGCTGCCTTAATTTAATGAATTATCTGCTGACCTGGAAAGACACCTGACAGATTGGGGACACACGCTATCTCCTTTCGCTGTAGGTAGAACAAATGCTTCCATTAGTGCAACCCAAGTGATTTTCAGGTCATCTGAAGAAGGTTAAAGGCCATTTTTGTTTTCCCTTTATTTTAGTAGCAGTCTCAAAGGCCACCTTTTCTAGGCTCTCCTGGAACTTATCCATTGACCATTATCACCTTTTTCCCTTAATGCCCCAACTTTCTATCAAATCAGTCTGTAAATATAGATAAAATGCTAATGCAGTTGGTAAAAAGTAAGAGACTGAGGACTTGGATTTGTGTTGTGGGTTAGAGACTTTCGTAGAGGAAGGCCCTGAAAGTTCTGACTGCAACATTTCACCCTCACATCTCCCCTCTGTCACCATCTCAAATCCTTTTGAACTTTTAAAACTTTTAACCAAAGTTACTTATTGACTTACAGAAGTCAATGAATTTCTACAAAGCCAGAAACAGCTTCTTCAGAGGTCTAGAGGCCTCCGATGATAACAACAAAAGCACCACAGATTGTGTTTCTTTGTCTTTTCCAAGCTTCTGAACATCTATTATCTCATTTTTATTGGCTGGTGCAGGAGTGATGAGGTTCCCACATTTCCGGGAAGGGCCATTCCAGAAGGAGCAGAGGCAGCTGTGAAGTTCATTGTTTGTCTCACTCTTGGGTAGGAAAGGAGTGTTGGAATGTGGGTGGGAGAGTGCAAGGCTCTGAGCTGCAGCCCAGTGGGCCAGTGAATTACCAGTGAATGATGTGATGCCCAGGGCAGTGGGGATGAGAAGAAAAGGAATTGCATCTTTGAGAAGAGGCAGGAGTCTCCTTTGAAGAGTGGCTTTGGAAATGGAAAGAGGCTGAGATGAAATGACAAAGTGGAGTAAACTGGGGTGTGGCTGGAGGAGGCAGGGAGTGTGGGCAGCATGGTCACCTTGTAGGTCTATACCAGTGATGGCGAACCTTTTGAGCTCGGCGTCTCAGCATTTTGAAAAACCCTAACTTAACTCTGGTGCCGTGTCACATATAGAAATTTTTTGATATTTGCAACCATAGTAAAACAAAGACTTATATTTTTGATATTTACTTTATATATTTAAATGCCATTTAACAAAGAAAAATCAACCAAAAAAATGAGTTTGCATGTCACCTCTGACACGCGTGTCATAGGTTCGCCATCACTGGTCTATACCTTCAGGTTAGAGATCAGGGAAGCACCCCTGCTTGTCTTTCAGAGAAAGACACTAGCAGGAAGATGGCCTTCAGTTGTGGGCATTGCTGTTTTTAAACAGATGGCATGAACTAGGGAACTGGCCCCCTGTCCAGGCTCACCTAGCTGTCCATCCTTGGGTTTCAGTGGTTGCTTCTTCCTGCCTCACCATTTATACCCAGCAACCTTCGCTGACCTTAGTTCTTCTCATGCATCCAGCTGTTTCGAGTCATGCCCTCTCGGCCTGGCTACCTCCCACTTATTCTGCAAGACTCAACTCAGGTGTCACCTCCTCCAGGAAGACTTATGGACATGGCCTTCTCACCTGTCCACTAATGGCTGTAGATATTGCCCTGGCGTTAGAACCCAAGGGCTATGTGTTTGCTTCTCCCCTCAGAATGGATTCTTCAGAGCAGTCTATCCTGTTTCTGCAGTCCCAGCCACTGCCCGCCCCCCCCGCAACCCCCTCCACTCACACCACCATATGTGGCACAGAGTAGATGCCCAGAGCCTTACTTGGCTGAATGAATGCATGTTTGATGAATGAACACATGCACACGCGATGAAGATCAAGAGGGCTGAGCAGGGGATGAAGCTTGAATGTGAGCTCCACAGCAACAGAGGTTTTTGTTTTAGTTGCAGATGTTTCCCAACTGCTGAGAAAAGGGCCTATGGCACAGTAGGCACTCAAAAAAGGACTTTAAAAATAAATTCGCAAGGAAGGAACATTTTTGGAAGTGGTGCAGAAAAAGTGGTGATTTACAGACTCTTTCGCAATGTTGAAATATTTCAAAGAGCTTTGCTGGAAGGCCGGGGTTGCTTTCCTGAGAGACCTGCGCTTTCATCTAGAAACAGGCTTCACAGCCAAGCTTCTGCCACAGCTTGCTCACGTGCACGGGAAATAGTTTTCGTAGCTCATATATCACACAGCTTGAAGTGACCCCAAGACCCGAGTCTTCTTCTACCTCAGACCCCTTAGGGCACATCGCTCTCTACAGTGACTGGAATCCCCTGGGCAGCTTCTTGCCATCCTAACCTTCTTGTGTTGTCCTCCAAATGCTGGGTTCTCAGACACTGGAGCAGATGACACAGCGAGGGAAGGGTCCAGGGCTCTGGCCCTCCTCTGTCCCTCCCACTTCCAGGCAGCATGCGGATGTTATTTCCCAGGCTGGAGAGTCACAGTTGGGAGGATAAACAATTTTACAAAAAGCTGCCCGTGCCAAGCCGGCAGGTAATGAATACATCTCCTCGATTGTGGGTGGCAGTCGGCAGGAAGCACATCAACCACAACACTGGGCTGTCATGGATGCTACAGCCCTCCTAAAAGGTCACCTTGAGGTTGAAATACACTTTCCAGTGGTGTCTGCCATTATAAATGTAAGACTCAGGAATTAATCTGAGTGGAAACTGTATGGAGCACATTTTGTATTATTTCAGATATTACCAATAGCGTCACCTTGGACAGCACGCACTTACTGAGTGGTGTGGTATGGTGGTGTGCACGGCTGGGACCACAAGGAGGTGTATGATAAGTTATTTCCCTGTTCTGGAGAAACGTTTCATCTAGGTAGGTATGAGAAATGCCTCAGGGAGTCATAAAGCCAACTGCATGGAACAGAGAGGTAGAGTTAGATGACTTGGGTTTAAATCAGTGGTATACTAGCAACTGTACAACAACCACCTTTCCAGAAACAAACAAAAGCTTGATTTGTAACATCTGCAGATTTCCATGGTGAGAGGACGCCTACCATTCAAGCTACCATCTTGATGTCAACTCATCAGCCAATTCCTGAAAATTGAGCAATTGCTCAAAGCCACTCAGAGCCAGGTCTGGCACACCACTGGTGGGAATCCAGGCTCTGTCTCTTACTAGTTGTGTGAATTTAGGCAAGTTATTTAACCTCTGTAATTCTTGGTGTCTCATCTGCCAAATGGGCATGATACCTATCTCAGAGGAATGCTGTAAGGATTAAATGAGATAACTAACGTACGTGTGGCAGCCATGACCCTCTCCTGCTACAGGACAGTAATTGACCAATGGTCCCTGATGCTTTGCTCTGACTCTATCACCTCATTCATGACAACACATGCTTCCCAGGGGCTCCTCTCAGCCACAGACTGAGCGTAGCAAGGAGCCTATGGCAGGCTCATTCTTGCAAGACACAGGACTCCTCTGATGAGTCACTGTGCCTTGAAGACTCCCCATTGGCTGTGTTGAAACTTTCTTAGAACTGCACTGTCCTCTGAGCCTGTGCCTGCCCAATTTTTTCTTCCCTGTTCTTCACAGGGATCGGACAGGGGTCTGATGGCTCTCCCTACATATTTCCTTCTCCCCTCGTAGGCATTTCTCCCAATAAATTTTTTGAATGTTCAATCTCACCTTGGCATCTGATTCTCAGAGGACCTTAGCATGCTGATCACTTTGGACTGTGTATTTAGTAAGTGTTCAATAAGTAATTGTTATTTTTTTCAAAGAAGAGTGATGCTGAATCCCCTTACTCCTTAGTTTCTGTGGACCTACCTCTTCTCCTGATAAGTGATCCTGAGGGAGAAAATCCTCTTTAGCAGAGACTATGGCTACCATTCCGGGCGTGCCTCTGCATGCCTCACCAGGACGATGCAGACCAGCCCTTCCCATCACTATCTCCTTCTCTTCATGTCTTTCTTGCTCTCCACTCAAGTTCATCTCGCTTCTACCCTTATCACTGAATGGAAATTGCTCTTGCCAAGATGACTTGCTCTTGCCATGTTGCTAAATCCAATGGCCACATTTTTCTAGTTTGACTTTGCTTGTCCCTCCTAGAAACTTCCAACAATGATGAACAATCCTTCTCAAGACATTTTCCTCTGGTTCTGTGATACCACATCTCTATGTTGTCCTCTTCTTGAGACTCTTGCTCAGTGCCATTTGCTTCCAACTCCTCAATGAGTGCTAACAAATGGGTGACCCACAGACTCTTTTATCCTCATACTTAATTTCATCCCATGGCTTCAGCAAATAATTACCAAGCATCACCATTGTTCCAGACGTGATCTCACCCCCCATTGAATATATATTTTGTCTTCTCTTTGGATACTGAAAACTTCCAATTCCATATCCAGCCCAGCCCACTCTTCTACCTGCTGGGTATCTCCAGTCACATGTACTTCAGGCATCTGAAACTCCAAAATAGAAACTGATTTTTCCTGTGCCTGTATTCCCCACCCTCAGGAGTACTATCCATCTGATTGTTCCAACTAGAATCCTGGGATCTTCCTTAACTCTTCTTCCTCCTTCAGCTCCTCTTCCTCCTTCAGTTCCACATCTTGCTTAACTCCTCTTCTGCCTTCAGCCTCACAGATGTGTCCTAATCTATCCATTCCTTTCAGTCTCCTCCACCATGACAACTCTGTTCCAAACCAAAATAACTTACCTGGTTCTAATCCAAGTATCTTTGCCTGGCACAATATTTCAAATCCTGATCCTGTCATATCATCCTCCCATCCTAACTTAACCTCATTCAATTGAGGACTCTTCATTGTCTTCAGCATAAAGCCCCACACACTTATCCTATTTCTTAAGGTTTTTGATCATCTAGCTGCTGTCCACCTTTCCATCTTCATATCTCACCCCTGTACTCTGCTTTCGGAACTCTGTCCATATAAGACTCTTATAGTATCTGGGACTCTTGACCTGTGTACATACTGTTCCCACAACCTGATCACCTCTCCTAGTTACTTGCTTAATGTCTATTTTCCCTGATAGATTATACACTCCATGAGGGCTGAAATCACATCTGTATTTTTCATTACTGAATTCTCAGTATCTGCCAAATAGCTGACTACAGAGTAGGTGCTGAGTATTTGTTGAAAGAAAGAATGAATGAATCAACCATATCATAATACAATAGCCCAAACATTTATGCACAAAATGTGCATAACCAGTTGCAGATGGGTAGGTTCAGTTAAAGATGTTGGCAACAGAATTTGAAAGCTACTAGCTTTGTTTATAATTTTAAAAAGGACCTATGAAAAAGGATTTAACTTATTTTTTAAAAAAGCTTTAAATCTCAGTCCCTGAGGGTGTGACTGAGCATCTGTATGTTTGTGTATATGTGCCTGTGTGGGGGGCTGGGCGGGGGGAGATGATAAGGGTTCACCCACAGTTTGGATGGCTTGACGTAACTGTGTCTTCCCTTTCTGGACAGGTGTAAGATTGAACTAGGCTGTTGTAGTAAGTAGATTGGTGAACAGTAGATTGGAAACATCTAGGGCAGCGGTTCTCAACCTGTGGGTCGCGACTCCTTTGGGGGTCAAACGACCCTTTCACAAGGGTCGCCTAAGACCATCGGAAAACACATATATAATTACATATTGATTTTGTGATTAATCACAATGCTTTAATTATGTTCAATTTGTAACAATGAAAATACATCCTGCATATCAGATATTTACATTATGATTCATAACAGGAGCAAAATTACAGTTATGCAATAGCAACGAAAATAATTTTATGGTTGGGGGTCACCACAACATGAGGAACTATATTAAAGGGTTGCAGCATTAGGAAGGTGGGGACCATTGATCTAGGAGATATCCATCATTTCTGGGCTTGTTTTAGAACTTAACACACACCTTTTCAGACCTTCCTGTACTTCATAAATTTATTCCTGACATCCTGTTTCCTAAATTCATTTTCTCTGATAACCCCCAATTTGGCTTAGCTTTTGCAGTCAACAGCATCATGATGAGGACTAACTTCTACATTTCTCCCTTGAAGGACAGTCAGTGACTAGTTGAGGTATGTTTGGTGTGGGGTTTTTTCTTACTTTTCTCCAACAACCTGGAACTCCATGTTAAAAAGGACCTGTGACAAATCTTGATTTTACATTTAGCTTCCTCCTGGCTGGTCATTTTCCTTCCTGCTTTGTGTGTAGTTTCTCCTTCCAATTTACCAATGATGGTTGGATCATAAGTCAAGGGCCCACCCAGTAGGATTCCATCCCAATAGCTCTTGGTAAAGATATTGAATGGCTTCAACTTTTGTAAAATGGGACTAATAAGGCTATCTTGGAGAATAGCACATTTTTGGGAGACTGTAGACTTAATGAGGTGCTTTAAATTTCTCGAAAGAAAAGCCCTTTGAAAAGTTGGTGCTAATATAGCCTTTGATGTAAAATCATTTATTTTGACTGCATTTCAAAATTCTCAATGCTAACTGTGGTTTTGAATAAATTAAATACAGATTGTGTGCAGCAGAAACCTGACTTCCACAAATAACATTGAGAGGATTAAATGAGGTATCCTTTATCTAAAGCACTAAATCAACACTGGATGAAAAGTGAAGATTAAAGTCCTTTTCAGACGTAGGGTATGAAACAAATATGCCTTCTTCCAGTTTAGAAGAGCTTTCTCACAAGGAAGACACATTGGTGAAAATTAAATTTTAAAGATTTTTTTGGACTAATGATACTATTTTATTTAGTTACTGTAAATAAGCAAGTACTGCAGACCTCAAGTTAGAAGTACTATTTATTAAGATCTGCCTAAGAAAGTGTCCCTTTTTGCTTCTGGTAATAAAATACTCATTTCATTAAATTGATGTAACTTAATTTCATCAGCTCTAATAGAGAGATGAACTCCGAAACCCTTTACATCTGTAAGGCAACAACTACCTTAGCTGAGAACAACTAAGCACCCATGTTGTAGTCTAGAAAAAAACACCAGCTTAATCATGAGGACTGGCCTGGAGACAATTGAGAGACTTGTACATAAAATACAGATATGAAAATTTATATAAATAGAAAAACTTGAGAAGGATACATCAACATGATTGTGTATTTGCCAAACTGTGAATCAATCAAATATCCGTTTAGTCATTTATTCGGCAAATAATCTTTGAGCACTTACTATGTGTCAGACCCTGTTTTTTTGTCTGTTTGTTCTGTTTTAGGTGCTGAGAAAAGCTGGTGAATACCACTGATGAGTTCTCTGCCTGTTTGCAGTGGATTCTATTAAAACCTTCCTCCATAATGGGCTCCAAAAGCAATGAATGGGATGAATACAAAGCAGGGAAGACTCTAACTGCCCTTAGGAGCTGACAGTCAGGCTGCAGACTCGGGAACAATGAGAGAGGCACATGGGACAAAAAGAGGCTGTTCAGCATAATGGTTAGGGACATGGCCTCTGAAACCAGATTGCCTGAGTTTGAATCCCAGTTCCATCACTTCATGAATGTAACTTAACTCTGGGAAAATACCTTAATCTCTCTGAACATCAGACTCCCCATCTAATAGAACTGATATGTATATATGCATAACCCGTGGACACAGAGAATAGTGGAGTGAAGGCCTAGGGAGGAGTAGTGGGTGGGAGTGGGGTGGAGGGAGTCACTGGAGGAAAAGAGGGACATCTGTAAGACTTTCAAAAATAAAGATAAATTAAAATAAAATGAGATTATAATAATATAATAACCCCATAAGATTGTATTGTGAGGATCAAATTAAAAATTCAAGTACTAAACAGTACCTGGAACATGGTGTGAACTCAAGAGGCAGAGCACACGAGAAACTGGAATTCTAGAAAAGGGGCAGCACCTCAAAGGTTGGGATCAAGAGAGACTGGAGATGAGATTCTGAAGGATGGATAGGCTATGGATGGAGAGAGAGAACGGAAGGCTTTCCAGCTTGCCCCTCCTAGAAACTTCAAAGCAGCAAAAGGAAAAGAATGGAAATGGGAATGTGCCTGGTCTGGGAAGAAGATGTGAGAAGCTTGGTTTGATTAGCAGTTATTTGGAAAAGCAGGAAGTTGGGGCTGGCAGGATAAGTCCAGATTATTAAGAGTCTTGAGAGCCAGAGAAAGGGCTTTAGAATTCATCACAGAAGGCAGGAGTCACCAAGCTTCTTGAGCAAGGAATTAAATGACGTGATGTGAAACGCTGCTTTGGAAAACGAACCTGGCAGCACTGTGCAGGGTGAAGAGGAGGGAGAGGGACTGGGATCAGAGATCAGTCAGGAGGTGGCTGAGAGTTGAAAACCATTAAAGCCTGTGGTGTTGGCAGTGGCAAAGGAGACATATTGAGCAAAACTGAGAGACATTTTAAAGGGGAAAAGGTACAGATTGGACTGAGGAGGTGAAGAACTTTTTTTTAAAAAAATGAGAGAATGGTCAATTGGTGACATGTGTATACTATTCAAAAGTTTTAAATAACATAAGTGATCAGATTGAGCAAAAGTAGAATAGTCAAGATGCATGAAACAGACTGTGCAAAACTCTTACAGGGTACCCAAAGGAGACTGAACGTGAGTACCTGGCGAAGACATAGGGCCAAAATATTGATGGAAAGTAAGAAATATTGTGAGGCCCTAACCGGTTTGGCTCAGTGGGTAGAGTGTCAGCCTGTGGACTGAAGGGTCTTAGGTTCGATTCCAATCAAGGGCATGTACCTTGGTTGCGGGCACATCCCAGTTAGGGGGTGTGGAGGAGGCAGCTGATTGACGTTTCTCTCATCAATGTTTCTCTCTATCCCTTTCCCGTCTTCTCTATAAAAAATCAATAAAATATATTTTTTTAAAAAGATATATTGTAAGACTGGAGGAGCCATCTATGAAGGGCCAGAAACAGAACCCATTATTCCAAATAAATGAAGAATTACCGGGGCTTTCATGTTTGGGGTTTGCTCATAAAGGTGAAAGTCACACACTAATTGACATGAATGATATAAATGTAATGAAGGGAGCAGCTGGAAACGACAAAGTTAAAGTCTCAGATATGTATTAAGTCACATATGTATTAATACAGATATGTATTAAGTGATCAGAGTTATTACAGTTCAGATGATAAGGTTTATTCCCTCACTTCACTCAGTTTCCAGAAATAAAGGAGAAATGCCAGTCTCCGTTACCCAGCAGGTTTGCGACCACAAAGGGCTAGGAGTGGGCATGATAAAAAGGGGGTGTGGCTTGGACGTTCTCCCACAGTGCTTCTCAAATCTGAAACATCAACAAGAAACACAGTCCCCCCCAAGTGTCTACAGTCTACATTCCTCTCAAGGATGTTGGCTTATTTACTCCCACATTTGTATTTAAATGAATGGACTGAAATCTCTCAAAGTACAGAGTTCTCATCAAAGATTCATCACCTTTCCAAAGTCAGGCGTGCTCAGCTTCACTTCAAAGGCCTCTTCAGTCCTTCTGTAACAGCCAGAAGGGTCAAAGAGTTGGGAAGACACGTGGCCTTGGTGTTAGAGACTGGCCGGACCTAGCCAAGGATGATCTTGATTTTTACATTCGCTCATAATTAAAAGCAAAGCAAAATGTGTATCTGATTCTACCTTCAGCCTCTAATTGTTTTTTTCATCTTTCCTTTGTATTGCAAAATTGTGAGTAATAAATCTATTTTGCATTTATTACAGTTTATTAAATGTGGTCACTAGGAACTGACTGCCAGAAAAACCGCACCCATGAGGAAAGGAACAATATAACATCAGCCCAGCGACCTCCAGAAAGGACTCCAATATTGAACTTCCTACTAGCATGATAGCTCTGTCTCACAGAGCCAGCCAAACAGGCTATTGAGCATGCAACCACTCTGGGGTTGGTGGGTTATTAATGACATCTAAGTTACAAGTGGGTAATGGTGGAGGGTTAAGGATTTTTTTTTTTGGTCTTTTTCCTTAGGGTTTTATATCATTAGATACTGAGATTTATGCTGCATATAGTTTCCCAGAAATGAAATTCCCAAAAGTCTGGATCTTAAACATTACATTATAGTAGGAAAAAAAAAACCAAACTAGAAATGAACAAAAGTCCAGAATTGGAAATTTAATTTTTATTTCAATTAGCTGGCTTGAATAAGGAATCAATTCTTATCACCATTATATTTATTATTGTTGTAGAGATATTAACAAAAATAGTTGGACAAGATTTATAAAAATTGGAGAAAAGAAAGAAAAGATTATCATTATTAGCTGGCAAACTCAATAGAATCTCCTGAAAATCTATGGACAATCAGTAAGAGAATTCAGTGAGGTGGTTAAGTTAAAAATAATATACTGAAATTAATCACAGTATACTAATATGCAGCAATAGCAAAACAACAACAAAAGATAAAACACCTAGAGACAAACTTAAGAACCGTGCCAGCTCTAAATAAAGAAAACTTTAAAACACTCTCAAGGGATACAACAGAAGTTCTGAATAAATGGAAAAGCAAAATACATGCTCAAATAATAAGACATAATATGAAGATGCCAATTCTCATTAATCTAAAATTTAATGTGAACTCAATAAATATCAATAGGGTTTTCTGGGTATGTATGTGGGGAGAGGGGAACTGAACAAGCTGGGGTTTTAAGTTTCTATGAAAAAATTAACAAAGACAAAGAGTTAGGACAGCTGAGGGAAAGATTAATAAGAAGAGATTAGACCCTATCAGAAATAAATTACATATTATATAATAGTTATTGTGTATTGCACAATTGTATTACTGATATTATTGTATAGTATATAATAAATGTATATTACATAATTCTATATTAGTTTACACATGTAAAAACACACATATCTATATATATAAAAGGCTAATAGGCAAAGTGTCCCCTTGGGAGTTTGACCAGGAGACTGGGAGTTCGATTGCTCGCTATGACTTGTGCTGACCACCAGGGGCTGGCGCAGAATGAAGGAAGGCCTTGGCTGACAGCCAGAAGGACCCAATCGGCCCTGATAGCCAGCCAGGCCTAGGGACCCTACCCGTGCACAAATTTCGTGCACTGGGCCTCTAGTAATATATGTAATTGTTTGTTACTTACCTAAAGACACAGGTCAATGGAACAAAATAAAAAGTCAAACAGGAGATTCCTCCAAAAATAAGGATTTATTATATAATAAAGGTGACACTTTAGATTAGTGTGGAAAAGATGAATTATTCTATAAATGTTGGAATAATTTGTTAGCCATCTGGGAGAAAAAGATCCTGGACTGATATGCTATACCTGACAGCAAGATAAATTTCAGATGGATCAAATATTTTAATTTAAACAATATGAATTACAATAAAAACCCTGCAAGACACTATGGAGAAAGTTTTAAAAAATAGTTTCACAGGAAAGAAGGTCTTTCTCAGTGTAACACAACTTAAAAGCAGCACTTCACAATGTCATTTAATTCCTTGCTTGAGAAGCTTGGTGACTCCTGCCTTCTGTGATGAGTTCTCAAGTTCTTTCTGTGGATCTCACTCCCAATAATCTGGACCTATCCCTCCAGCCCCCACTTACTGCTTTCCCAAATAAATGCTAATCAAACCAAGCTTCTCACATCTTCTTTCCAGAACAGGCACATTCTCATTTCCATTTTTCCTACTCTATTCATTGACTAACCAACCCCTTCTCTGATGCTTGAGATGTGTATTTTAACTGAAATTTTTAATAAGATAATTGTAGGTTCACAGATGTATATGTTTTGATCAAATAACAATGATACTATCATAATAGCATCAATAGCTAATATTACACTTAGGGAATGGAAATAAGAGTTTTAAGCAGGTGAATGGCGATATCAGATTTGTTCACCGAATACTTTGACTATGGGTTAGAAGATGATGAACTGGAGACAGGTTGATCGTGCACGAGGCTTTTGCAGATATCTGGGTAAAAAGTGAGAGACCTTTACTGATGATCACTGATAAGAATTGATCTGAGAGAAGTTAAGGGGACAGAAGCAACAAGTTTTACAGCTCGACACTCACGCCCTGCCTCGTGTCCTCTAGGCCACTTTTGCCTCCAGCTATTGCTGCAGCCACAAGATTCACGCAGAGGTAACCCAAGAGCAACCTGCCGCGGCAGCTGGACATATCCCTGCTTTCTGTTCCCCGTGGGGCAGCCATAGGAACCCATGTGGCACACACGTGTGCATAGTCCCGATGTTGGGGAGTTAAGGCTTCATGGGGCAAGCTGGACAACGAAGGATGAGATGAATGGATAAATGTTCCCCTCTTTCTTTCCTCGAGCAGGAAAGAATTCTCTGGGAATCCTACACTGTCCTCACAGAGTCCTAGCAGGCTTGAGCCTTGGTTTCCCAGGAGTGACCATTGTGAGGACACCCCTTTGTATTGTCCTTCCCTGTTTCTCTCTCCATTACTCCAGTCCTGGGATCACTGTCCAAATTCTAACACCTTTGTCCCAAACCCTTGCCTTTCAGGAGGATTCCAGGCTAAGATGCTGGCTAAGAAAGTTGGGGGGTTAGGGAGAGAAAGCAGGTGGGGATGACTGACCAGATGGGGTACCATTCACTGATAAGGGAACAGAGGAGGAGATGGATATCTCTGTGTGGGGTAGAAGCAGGAAGTAGGAACACACACCCACCTTACACAGCTATTCCCAGCACTATAGGTGTTCAAATTATACTGAAGTTGGGTGTGCAAGTAGGGAGAAGAGGCAAACATCACTATTCTCTGTACACTTTGTACCTGGGGGCTGGGCCAGATGTCACCCAGGGAGTGGTGAGGGGTGCTAAGGTTATAAAAGACCATGTCCTATTATCAGAGAGAATTACATTTTAGTTAAAAATATAAGACCTATACAAACATGAAACAATGTAAAGGATTTACGAAGCTATATGTTAACAAGTGAAAAATAAATATAATCCACAAGGAATAATAATTACCTGGAGAAATAAAGATTAACAGTAATCAAAGTTGGTCGAAGCTAATCTGATTGCCTGGGTTTAGGTCACTTCTGTTCATCTTGCAGGGTTTTTATTTCTAGGGATCAGATATGTAATGGCATAATTATATCTGAGCTTCACTATCATCAAAGTTTCCTCCATCTCTTACTGAACTTGGTAACTTTCTTTTATGCATCTGCTGATTCCTTCTCTAAGTCTCCAACAGGTTTGTTTATTTTAAAAACTGGAAGTGAGTGTTTAAGTTCACAGGTGGGAAGGGGCAGCCATCTTACTATAGAAGTCACACCAGGGTTACCTCCTCTTTCATAGGAACGAGTACAGAAACATCTAGTTGAATGTTGATACAATTCCATTGTGTTTTAACTTTGCAATATGACATGCAGAGTTTAAAAACTGGAAGTGAGTGTTTAAGTTCACAGGTGGCGAAGGGGCAGCCATCTTACTATAAAAGTCACACCAGGGTTACCTTCCTCTTTCATAGGGAACAAGTATAGAAACATCTAGTTAAATGTTGATACAATTCTATTGTGTTTTAACTTTGCAATATGACATGCAGAACTGTTTGTTTAAAGCTGTATTTGTCATACAACTGTGTAGGTTTTGGTTACAATTCTTTCATTCAACCATGAATAGGGTTTAGAGTCAGAGAAAACATGGCCCATGCCTAGAGCTGGCTGACCTATTCATCCCTGGCCGCTTTCCTAAATCAATGAAAATGTCACATGGGATAAAATCAAACTTCTTATTAGATTCCTGCCCAACCACATGTCTGTGACACTCATTAGTCGATCCTGAAAGGGAACTAAGTGCTTTGCTAAGTGTGCTCTGCAGAACCAGCGGATCATGCGCCAGGCCCTTCCCAATTTGCAGGCTTGATTATTCTATAACTTTCACAGGCATTTAAATTTTTTCATATTATGATGGCTTGGACCTTTCCGTTGCATTTCAGGAGATCAGATATCTGTATAATATGTATTTCTGTGGGAGATGGCCCTGAAGCTCCAAGGCACTGAGCATGCGTGGGCTCCCCATCCCTCTGCCCCTATTAGCTGTCGCCTTGTAAGGACATGTTCATTCTAATGTCTACAATGTGCCCCATGCTTTGATATGGTGCCAAATGGTCAGGCATTCCCTCTTCTTAGTTTCTATCCTCTTTGTAGTCAAAAGTATTTAGTCATACAGAGAGATATGTCAATAAAACTAGGAAAGAAAGAAAAAAAAAGACTTGGTCTTGCCCTTCAATTTCCAGCCATTAGAGGGCAAGGCTGCCATAGCTAACAGATCCGAGACTTGTTTTGAGACAGCCTAAGCGAAGCAAGCATTTTTCCAATCACACACTAGCTAATTCAATTTACATTTATTAGAAAAACTGCCAGCTATTTCGTGTTAATATTGACACTTTCATAAGTACTTGCAATTTGAATTCAAGCTGAGATTCCAATAAATCTCTTAGATGTTTTCACTGACTTTTCCTATCTGTCTTCAGACTTTGCAAAATATTTTTTTAAGAACATGTTTGGAGGTGATTCCACCTTTGGGGATTTTTTTTTGCTGTGTATGCTAAACAGTTAAGTGGAGAAAAAAGAATTAAAATTTGGCAAAGCAAATGGAGGACAACGATAGTGGTGTGGCAGGTTCTGAGAAACAAGTACAGAGTCTGAAATTCAAAATGTTAACACATATCAATTGAGGCATTAGCTTTGCAATTTATATGAAACTTCACTCCACAGCTTCTTTGAAAGCAAGCTCCCTGACTGCATTTAAAGAACATTATTTTAAACATTATTTCCTGGCTGCAGGAAATGTAAAATGTGGTTCTGTTTCACGGGTCTTTGAATTTAGCATTTATATGTATTCTGGATGAACTAGCCTGCATTTAAAGAGTGGCACGTGTCTCTTTGAAGAGATGGCAATGGGTTTCCAATGCTTCACCGACTAAATAAAAATACGGCCTCATGCTAAAATATTTTATTTACTAAAGTGTTCACTCTCTGTTTCATTGCCAAAAGCTCAGCTTCCTGAAGCGAGATCTTAAATGCACAGTATAATATACTCTTTGGTTTCTGTATAAAAAATATTACCCACTCCAAATTAGAAGAAAGCCTAACTTAAGACATGTACAGGAAACCTTACATTTATTTGCACATGTCTATTAAAAGCCTAACAAATAGAAACTTTTCTGAGGGGAGGGCAAATGTAGCTTTTTCCAAGTGGGCAGAGGATACAGAAAGTAAGCTTCTAGAAGATATTCGGGAGGTGTGTCTGTCAGTGAACACAGCCCCTGCTAATACAGCCCAGACTGGATGGGCGCCACTCCTCAGTGGCTCAACCTTTTCTTAGCTACACGTTGGCATCACTTCAGGAGCTTTTAAAAATTCCCAAAGCCCAGGCTGCACCCCTGACCACTTAATCCAGAGCCCCTGGGTGTGGGACACAGGCATGTGTAGTTTCTAAAGCCCCTGGGTGATTCATGAGCTGCCAG
Organism: Myotis brandtii; assembly: GCF_000412655.1. Classification (NCBI taxonomy): domain Eukaryota; kingdom Metazoa; phylum Chordata; class Mammalia; order Chiroptera; family Vespertilionidae; genus Myotis; species Myotis brandtii. Next base: position 641,977 of record NW_005371441.1, on the reverse strand, counting down.
GCTGAGCAGCACCGCCTTGGTAAATAGAGCCACCTGTCCCAGCAGGGGTACAAGGCTGAGCCCAGAGAGGAGGCAGCTGCGGCCGGCCCGGCTGGGCCAGTGACTCACAGTGAGGGCGGGGTCCTGAGAAGATGAGCTCAGCTGACAGGTGGCAGCCAGCAGGATGCACCTGGCTGTGCTCTGCAGGCCTGGGTTTGATGCCCCCGATGGGACCTTCAGTGGAGAAAGCAGGTCAGGCGAACCTGATCTGGCAGCCAGCGGCCCAGTTGCTTCCCCTCCTCGGGACATCTGGAGAACTGCTTCGCCGCCCCGAAGCTCCTGGCTTCCCCGGGCCCTCCGTTCCAGCTGAGCTGGGCTGCTCACCAGAGAGCAAGCCTCTGTCTCTCAGGCTTTTCACAGACACTCCGCTTACCGGAGCCCCTGGACCCTTACCCCTGCCTCAATCTGCATTTGTCCCTAAAGACTGAGTGCCCACTTCAGCTGGGAAGCTTCCCCTGACAACCCCAACTCCCACTGATTTCTTTCCTCACCTGAACTCTCAGGTGGTGAGGGTCTGCATCATTCTTTTGCTGATTAAACATGTCCCCCAACCCATGACAACCCTGGTGCTGCTGCACTGAGCCATCATCCCTCTCCTTGTTGTGTTAGGCCTTTCAAGTTCGGGCCTTGTGTTGCGAGCCAGGCAGTTAGCCACTGGGAGGACAGTGAGGCGTCTTGCACTTGTTTGTCACTGCTCCCCCATCCCCGCCTCTGCCCCCACCCAGAGCTGCTCCTGGAACGGGGCCAGTGCTCCATAAACACCAGCTCCCTGATTTGACTTGCACTTGGATCACGGCAGAAGCCTCGAATTAACCAGGCTGCCCTCAGGACCCCTCTACTCTGTATGTTGTAGCTGAAGTACTGCTTTCACAATGTAAAAGCTCAAGGATCCCAGGTAAACATGCCTCCTTGTTTGAAATCCATTAGGGCCTCCTCAGTGCTCCTCAATAGGGCCTGGGGGGCTCTGTGGGGCCTGTCCCCGCCTGCCCGCATGAGTGACTCAGGGCTTTCCTCCCCCCCCCCCCCCCCCCCCCCAGCTCTTCCCCATGCTCACCGTGTCCCCCTTGCCACAGGCCCTTTGGATGTGCTGTTCCCTGTGTCTGGATGTTCTTCCTTCACCTCTTTTCCTTCAGGTCTTAGTTCAACCATCACTTCTCTGACCCAGAGACTTGCCACCTGCCCCAGTCTCTGCCTGGACAGTGCCATGTCTCTCAGCTTCATAGGATGTGTTGAAGCATCTATTTCACATGCATTTGTGCAGTTTTGGGTTAATACCTGTCTGAGCTCCTTGAGGACAGACCCAGAATCTATATTTGCTCAACATTTTTATCTCCAGTTCCTCCTCTAGTGCCTGTCACACAGAAAGTACTAAATAAATACTTAGTGAAATGAATGAACGGTGAATGAAAAAATGGGTGGATGAATGGGTCACTAGTAGAAGGAGAAAAACAAGCTGTATGAGTGGTCACTTCGTTTTTCAGACAAGGGACAGGAATACCACAGTTTGGCGCCACTGCATGGCAGCATGGCATGATGGGAAGCAGATGTGGGCTCTCCATCTGTGGATGGGACAGGCCAAGTTCAAAATGCCTGTCATGCTCACACTCCCGCCACAGTCCCTTCAGGCCCTGCTGAGGAAGCAGTCCTTGGTGACACCGTGGTAGGCAGATAATGGGCCCCAAAGCTGTCCATACACTGATCCCTGAGATGTGTAAATGGAGGACTTGGTGTGGCAAAACGGATTTTGCAGATGTGATTAAGGGTTCAGTCTTTGAAATGGGGAAATTATCCTGGATTATCTGGGGCGGGGGGCAATCTAGTCACAGAAATCCTTAAAAGTGGAGAACCCTTCCCATCTGGCTTATGGATGTGAGATAAAAGGAGGAAAGATTTGAAGCATGAGGGACTCACCCCACCACTGGTTGCTTAGAGGATGGAGGAAGGGGGCCACATTTTAGGAAATGTAGATCTTCTAGAAAATGGGAATGGTGCTCAGCGAATGACCAGCAAGAAAATAAGATGTCAGTCCTACAACCACAGGACACAAATTCTGCCAACCACCCAAAAGAATGAGGACACGGGTCATCCCCTCCTGCCTCCAGAAAGGAATCAGCTCTACTGCCTACACAGGGATGCTGTGGGGGTGAATGAGCTCACCTGGGGAAAGCATGCTAACCCACAGCAAGCCACCCACGCAGCTGTGGTTACCTGGTGGCCTCTCAGGTGGTGGCTGGTGGCATTCTGTTCTCTCCTTCCCAGGCTCCAAGCTGGCTGCTCCCTCGGGACTCTCCTTTTCTCCAAAATCTCTTTGTTGTTTCCTAAGCTCCTCCTGCCTCGCTTCCTGCCACAGGCATCACCTTATGTGTTTCCTGGAAGCTCCCAAGTATTGCTAAACCCCAGAGTGTTCTTTGGTTCTAAAACACCTGGGACCCTGCTTTCAACACACCTCAGGACAAATAAATTTCAAGGGCACTTCTCTCAGGTGGGGGCTCCATTGTCTTTCAGAGCATCCGGGCCCCTGGCACCTTTCTCCCCCACACCCCCGGGGGTGAGACTGTGCTACTTCCTCAGCTTTACAACCCTGCGCCTACTCCAGCTTAGGTTTCCAAGTAAATAAACTCGGGACAAATGCATGCCAGCAGGCAGGGATAAAAACGCATCTCCAGCTGTTGGGAACACAAAGAGAAGCAGTTTCCTTAGAAACCAATGCCCAGGGGATGGGGTCTAGCGGGGCCATTTGAGATCTCGGCAAAGGTGGAGCTGAGGTTCAGGGCACGGCCCAACATGGCCTGAGCCACATGAGAAGCGCAGCTCCTGCTCCCCAGGGAAGAGAACCCCCACCTTCATCGGAAAAACGGTCCCTTTAGGTCACATGGAGCCACTGACAGAGCCAAGGATGGAAGCGTCCTGCCAAAACATGTTTAGGAGAGTTTTAGCTTCCAGAGCACTTCTGCGTAGAGTGTTCAATTTTTTCTCCTGCAGAAGCAAGGTAGGTAATATGGCCCCATTGTACAGATGAGAACAGTAAGGTCCGTAGAGGCTGAATCACCTAGGGCAGCTGAGAAGGGCACCTAAGCACACCATGACCCAGGCCACTGTCTCAGGCTCCAACCATAAACCAAATGCCAACCAGTTGGAGACAAAGAACATTACTTTTTTACCTTCGAGGATGTGGAAAACACAGATATTGCTAAAACACTTAAAAAGCAGATCATCCAAATCCCTTATTTGTTTTCTTTAAGAAAAGTGATGCATTAGGGACAGAAGCACAGCCTGAGGTTTCATTCACAGGATGGCAGCAGCCAGTCAGAACAGTGGAAATTTCCAGAAACGAGTATTTCATATATATATATATATATATACATCCACAGCTAAAGAACCCTCAAAACCCAAAACTTTCAAGCAGATGGAAATGCACAGCTTTCTGCAAACCTTCCCTGACTCTGGACACGTTTCAGGCTTTTCCAGAATCCAACTGGGCCAACATGATTCACTGAATTCTTTATGAAGTAAGAAGCTGTAAATTACGCATCTTTTCTTTTAAACATGCATTACTTTCCATCTTTATAGCCAAGCTGAATAAACAGTATCCCAGTGGCAGTTTTCTCCCTGGAAAAATTTCCTCTCTCTCTTCCCGCTCTTCCAATGGAGATCCAACAGAGAAGTGGCAGGAAGTTCAGGTAAGAAGCCCACCTTGACATTTGGGGGCATGTGCTTCCTAAGGCCGGGGTTTTAAGTGAATGGCAGGCATCAGCCACACATGTGTCATTGACTGAGTGGAAATGACAGCATAAGAAATGCATTTTCGGGGAAACTCAGTGACTGGGAGCGAGAGAGGCTTCAGCAGGAATGAGATGCTCTCCCTTGCTCTGAAGTCACAACAGTTGCTTTTCATTAGCGGTCATTCATTCTCTCATCAGCTGGGCTTGGGGTGCCAGGTATTTCTCAGCTGGGAATAAAGAAGCCTGGACTGCAGCTGGAGAAGAGGCTCACGGGCTGGGGCACATCCAAGTGTTCTGGGCTCGGATCTGCCTCACTTGGTCATTCTCACACCAAGAGGGAGGCAGCCACCTGGGCACCCGAGCCGGGTTTCCGGTTCTGAACTCAGAGAAATGAGCCTAGGACCGTGGTCGGCAAACTGCGGCTCGCGAGCCACATGCGGCTCTCTGGCCCCTTGAGTGTGGCTCTTCCTAAGCCTTAGGAGTACCCTAATTAAGTTAATAACAATGTACCTACCTATATAGTTTAAGTTTAAAAAAATTTGGCTCTCAAAAGAAATTTTAATCGTTGTACTGTTGATATTTGGCTCTGTTGACTAATGAGTTTGCCGACCACTGGCCTAGGAGAACCGCCTTTTCACACTGTGGCTGCTAAAAGATGAATTAGTATCCGTTCTAGCAAGAATTCATGTGAAGATGATTTTTTTTGAAAATACAAATGAAGAATAGTTTGGAAAGAATTGGAAACATGTAGAAAATCTAATTGTTTCCAGAAAATATGGAGAACAGCTATAAGATGCTCGCACATTTGAAAAAAAAACCACACACCACCATTTCTATAACAGCTATGTCTTTATAGGATGTACAGATGGTGTCAGACAAAATTATTTTGCTCAAAAACGCATGAAACTTGGCGCAGTCCAGGTCCCCTTTACCATTCAGAAAGTCCAACATAAAGTCCGAGTGACCAAACAACACAGTTGTAGAATCAGGAGGCCTGGTTTCCACACCTGGTGGGGCCCCGAAGCCACCCCTCAAACCAGGCCCCATTCCTGCACCTGTGGCCTCCAGGGACCCTGCAAATCCTGGGATTCCTTTACCCCTTTCCATGTTCTCCCAAACCACCCAGCATCACAAGATGATATTATTTCACCCCCTGAGTGGGCTCAGGCCCTGGCCTCTCTCAGCTGTATGCTAAGCAGCTCTGCGAGGCTCAGGGCCAGGAGCAGAGCTGCCTGGTTTTTGGCAACTGGATAAAGCGAGTGGCTTCAGAGCACTGAGATCTGGAATAATGCGGGTACGTCAGTAGACCCATTTCGGGCCACCCCGATGACTCTGTGCATACAGTGTGCAAGGGAGAGGCCTCATGGCACGGCGCCCAGAGGGCGCCTGCCTGCTTGGTAGAGGGGACACCCTGTAGGTCCCCTCTCCGGCCCTCGACCCCAGCAGGGCCTCCCCAAGGGGACAGTGGTCTCCTCACAGCTGCCCTACACCCCACTGAGACACAAACAACACCCTCTTTTGAGGCAAACAACTGACCACCCAGGCTTGCCAAAATGAGGACAGGCTGTGACAGGGGGCCGTTTTATTTCAAGGGTTTAATGGGAGATGAAATAAAAAGTTTCATCTACTAAAAAGAAAGGCAATAGACTGCCTTCTTCCAAATAAACAAACTATCCTTTGAACAAGAAAACAGCTTCCTAACCGGGTCAGGCTGGGGCCAGATCATAAAGGAGTCACGTGTCCCTCAGGCCCCCCCATCCCCACCCCCTACGCCCTGATTTCTGCCTCTGCTGCTTTGAGGAGTCCACTCTCTCCTGCTGAGGCCTTGCCAAGCAATGATCTGATGAGCCCATCTGACACAGGCCCTTCCCAGGATGCAGTGCTTACAGGTGGAAAGGGGCCCCTGCAAATCTCTTTAAGGGTAGAATTCCAGGGGGGGAAATTTTCCTGGAATCTCTCAAATCGCACCATAAAGCCAGCTACCAGCCTCTCAAAATAGAAGACTTACCACCCTTCCAACTTTCAACATTCTATGGGCTTTCAAAAAAAACCCATCTAAACCACCTGGCCAGTGTGGCTCAGTGGAGGAGTGTCAACCCAGACACCAAGAGGTATCCAGTTCAATTCCTAGTCAGGGCACATGCCCAGGTTTCAGGCTCAATCCCCAGAGGGGGACGTGCAGGAGGCAGCCGATTGATGTTTCTATCTCATCAATGGTTCTATCTCTCTCTCCCTTCCTTTCTCTCTAAAATCAATAAAAAGATATTTTTAAAAGAATCTAAAGCATTCTTTTCCTCTTATGTTTACAACTTCTCTGCCTAATGATTACAACTTCTTTGTGTAAATGTATAAAGACTGTGTTATGTGGAGTGACTTACAGGATAGCAAAACTTGACAGGGTAGAACAATCTAGAGAATTTCTCTCAACTCCTACATTCATGTTCTGTTGTCATTGTTTATTTTATTGACTAAATAGAGTGCTATTGAGGTCTCCATTATTTCAGCACTTCATCTGGGTACCAGGGACATAGATGGAATTCTGACCCTACCTTGTCCTCAAAGAGCTGACAGACTGTTGGGAGGAGAGGAGAGAAGTTAAGACACTACCACACGCCCCCCCCCCCCCAAAAAAAACAACAACAACAACAACAAAAAACAGAGCCTTGGGGGGAGCACAGAAGAACATCTGGACCTCCATGTGCAGTGGTATAGGTTGTGCACTGCCCAACTCAAGGTCACCATCACATAAATCACATTTACTCTGGAGCCCCCTGGAAACTCTGAGTGTGGGAGCCTGTGAGACTCTCAGGACAAGCATCTGGGTGTCAGCGACATGCAGGTCTAGAGAAGTAGGGAGGAGTCCTGACTCCTAGAGAGAAGGGGGGAACTGCTGAGAGTGATGGGATGATGCATTTCCCACTGTGAGAAGGGCTCAGCTCTCCAGTGGAGGTTCAGGAGGAGTCACTGATTAAAGTGTGTTCCATTTGGGGTCATTCATGTTACTTCCCAACCCACTTACAGTAACCACAGTGACTCCCAGGGCCTTATATGATCTGTTGTCTCCAACTCTCACCTCTCCCAATTCACCACCTGCCACTTCCCTCTCCCTACCCCTCCCTCGCTCTATACCAGCCATACTGCTCTCCCATACTGATCTTTGAATGAGCCATACATGTCATGTGCCTACTGCAGGCCTTTGCCCCAGCTGCCCCCTTCACCTGGAGCTATACTCTTACGGCTGACCAGTATCCAACTTCATCTCTCATTCCGATAGTTGCTCAAACTACACATCCTCCATGACTTCCCTGACCTCCTCATTAACAGCCTCTCCCCACCCCCCAGGCATTCTGGATCTCCAGACGGTCCCTCCACTTGCTCATTTTTCAAAATCACCTTTCATCTTCTGGTAGACTGTGGATTTACTTCCTACCTACTTTAATGCTTGAAGAGCAGGATTCATCAGACTCGTTTCCATGTCTTTGGTTTTCCAGCATCTTCTGCTATAACTTGGTTCTAATTTTCTGAGTATGGCTATTGAGTCAGAAATCTGGAAATATATTTTGATTCAGTGGACTATGATCTGTACGTTTAGAAGATGATGTAAATGCTAATCAAGATCCAGTAGAAACAGAGGATCTGAGTCAACATTATTCCTCAGCCAGTGGTTCTGTACTCTGAATACACACTCATCATGAATAGAAAATATATAGCCATATTCATAACATGCAGTTTAAAGGAAAAGATTAGGGTTTTTGCCATCAAAACTAAAAACCACTTTTAAAATATGCCATCGAACTATTTCATTGAAGTATTGGGTAGTTGAGCAAACATTGAGCAGTGAGGGAAAGGCCTTGGTTTCTCCTCTTGGCTCATCCAAAAACTATGTGCAGCACTGGATAAGACTCCACATCATCCAAAAGTGCTCCCACCCTCCAAACACATCCTTTATTACATTTTAAAAAATTAAGTGAGAAAACAGAAGTTTTCACATTGTACCAGAACTGTGACTAATGCTACTACTTTCTTTAGCTACCAAGATACTGCCACAGCCCCCTCAGCAGGGGGTGCAGGCTCAGTGCTCATTTCCAGCAGTGGAGATAGATGTGCGCTGATCCCTCCATAACTTTCTCCTCTCTCTTTGTTTGTGCTGACAGCCCAGCATGGGTCTGCGTGACCCCAAAGGGCTCTCTCGCCCACAGAGACCAGGATTTCAGCCTCCTTAACACCAGGCTTTCAGCTACTCAGTAAGCTTTTGTCAGTTTAGGTCACAAATAAGTGAGAAATGTTCCTTTTAATTCTGGAAAGGAAGATACATAAGTCTTCCCTCTATTTTTGTTTCCAACGCAGCACCCTGGAAATAATGACTGAGGTCAAAACCCACATTTCTCTGGAGCTGAGCATCCCGAAACACAGTGCAGAAAAGGCACACCATTTTTGCAGAGGTGGCCTGATTTTGTTGTGCTGTGGAGCAAAGAACCCTGGCCTTCAAGTCAAGAGGACCCAGAGACAGTCAGTTACAGCTGTGCCCCTTACCGGGGGGCCCCAACTTGGGAAAGTCCCACATCTTCTTGGAACATCAGAGTCCTCGCCTGAAAGCACCCCTCCCTCCTAGGATTGTCATGGGAACTGAATGGGATGAGGTCTGAGAACATGCTTTGCGACCCTCAGAGAGCGATGCCCACAGGGAAAGATCATTTCTGCTCTGGGACTAAATTCTAGCGCTAACATCAAGCCGAGGACAGCAAGATTGGAAAGTCATTGGAAAGAGTTCATTATGATCTGGGTCATCCGGAACAGTGTTTCACTGGCAAAAACTTCCTCCCCAAGGAAGAGCCCTCGTCACATAGGCTCCGTGGAGGTGCCATGGGGATGCCATGGGCAGGCAGGGAGAGCTTCCCAGCCCCAGGAGCTGCTCCCAGGGCAGGGGGGCAACCACCTCTTGGCCGCAACAGGACTCACCAGGTAGCGCTCCTCCTGCCGCATGCTGGGCGTGCGGATCATGTGATTCTGCTCCCCTCTCCAGTCTCCAAATCGACGGAAGAAGTAGTTAGACAGAAACCGGTTGACGGGGTCTCTGATGATGTTGATGTAGACAGGCTGGTCTCCTCCAAACCTAACAAGCACACGAACACAGAGGCGGGTACAAACCCGTCACTTCTGGAGGGAAAGGAACCACTGAGACAGACACCGTCTCCCTCTAGGTCAGTGGTTCTCAACCTGTGGGTCTCGACCCCTTTGGCAGTCGAACGACCCTTTCACAGGGGTCGCCTAAGACCATCCTGCATATCAGATGTTTATATTACGATTCATAACAGTAGCAACATTACAGTTATGAAGTAGCAACGAAAATAATGTTATGGTTGGGTCACAACATGAGGAACTGTATTTAAAGGGCCAGAAGGTTGAGAACCACTGCTCTAGGTTAACATGCTATCATCAGACCCGTGTGCTAAGGTACCAGTGAACAATGCAATCAGCAAGCAGTTTCCCGACAGGCACTTTATCATCGTGCAGAAAGAGCCTGTCTGGGGACCTGTGAAGAGGCTGCTGGGACTGTTCATAAAAATGACCTCATTTGTCAACTCTCTTACTAGGTTGTAGGTCTGAGAAGCAGACCAGGCTGTACTGGAGTTTGCATTCCCAAGGTCAGGCACAGACCCACAGGCACCTGGCTAGGCCTCAGTGAGTGTTTGAACTGACTGCTACGTTCTGATCATCTTGCAGGTCAACAGGACATACCCTACATTCTAATTTCGATGGCCTCAGGCGAGGTGCTCTGCCGAATGTGGATCAGGGAGTCAACATTTCTTAAACGTTCACCATTTACCTTGTGAATACTTTATTTGTCCGACTCACTGCAGCCTCACAACATCTCAATACAGTAGGAACCATAATTATCCCTGCCTTCATTTGGGGAAACTGAGGCAGGGAGCGGGTGAGTCACTGGGCCAGGATATGAACCTGGGTGGTCTGGCTCCAGACTCTGTATTCCAAACCATGGACAGAGGATCCTGGAATTGGTACATGTAAATGGGAGGAATCTCAGGTACACAACAAAAATCAGCATCGTTATCCTCAAGTGACGGCAAAGGATTGCAGATAAAAATACAGCAAATATATAGGCGTTCCTTTTAAATTCCTCCCACAAAGGAATTGAATTAGACAAATGATTTGACTGCTGGCCCAAGAGCTAGGCCTTCCCAAGACAAAATGACGAGGTTGGCTGAATTTTTCGTAAGGTCCCTCTCCTTTCTCTTTGAACGGCCTGCAAGCCATGACATGAGCAGCCTAAACAGAACACTCCAGGCTCTGGACAGAGTTCTTGCCCTGGGGACCTCCTGAGGGACCCACAGGCTTCTCTTGCCTTGTGACCCTGTGACCTTCTGATGAGGATGCCTAGACATTCCATCAGGGGTCAGAAAGAGCTCCAAGAAAACAAACTGGTATAACCTGCTCCCACCTCTACCCAGTTGGCAGACTCTTCGCCTTTCAAAACCAGCCCAGAATCCCAGTCACATTCTTCAGCAATTAACTGTGTCCCAGCGTCCATCCCTCTGTCTTCTGCCTCCAAGCCCTGCCTCTAGCACACTGTGTGTACATCTGCCTCTCCCGTCAGACTGTGGACCTGCTGGAGCCAGGAACGATGTCACTGAGTACAGTACATGGCACATAGTAGCTGCTCAACCATGAAGAAATGAATGCCTGCATGCAGGCTTATAAGTTTGCATGTTACTACCAAAATCACAGGGCTCAGTTGTAGGAGGAAAGCTGACACACAGCACCAATCCTTTTTGCGTATTTATTCGTACAATGTTGTCCTCAGCTTCTCTGCATTTTTCAAGAGAATCTTCAGAGACAAGAATATAAACAAAGATAAAGAAATGACTCCAATGGTGAAATCTCAGGCACCGGGACATGTGAATGGTATTCAGGAACCTTGAATACAGCATATTGGAGAACTTGCTGCTCATGAGTAAGGTGAGCTGTGCCAACAGGAAATTTGTCAGTCCCCATATGTGCACAAGATAACGTTCATGCTACCTGAACAACAACTAACTAGTCCCAGAAGTCAGCTGTGCCAATCACCAGCTAACCATCATCATCCTAGATGCATCTCCCTCTTCTAAATGAAATCGTGTTCATATCTATGATAAATAGCAGCTAAAGTAATAATTCTAGGGCTTAGGAAGACAAAGCATGAACATTAGATGTGAATGCAACTAAGCCCTCGAAATTGTATCATGCTTTAAAACCTCAACTGTACTTCTATGTCATGTGAAGAATGACTAATTAGCAGACGTGTCCAGTCATGGAACTTAATCCCAGCTTCCCACTATGAGATGGTCCTTGGTCTGGCCACAGCCAACCTCTCTTGAAAGCTACAGATGTGAGGATTGACAAGGCTTTGAGCATGGGTGACTTGCTCCTGTTTGCATGTTGTAACCCAATGCAAGAATTCCAGGGGAATTGTCCAAAACAGAAGTTGTAGGCAGTTCAAGAATTTATTGTCAAGTATCAGATAATATAATAGCCTCTCTCTTGCGATTTCTGCAAGAGAGGTGTCTGATATATACCCTCCTTCCCAGAAAGTGACAGTGATAATAGTTTCAGCCTGCCAATTCTCATCCTTTTTCCAGGACACATGGCTCCCTCCCAAACTGCCGAAATCAGAAGGGGCATGTCGGTAATACAAAAGAGGCCAGGGAGAGAAAGAAATGTCTCACCCTCATTCCATTCTCTCTCAGGGTCAGTTCCGCCTCTCAGTAATTTTTAAATTCTGGTCAGAAATCCTGGTCACCCTTAGAGGGTCTCTGAGTCACTGAACCCACTGCCTGCTGCTGATTCCATTCTAGAGGAAGAATGCTGTGTACGCCCCACCCCCACTTCCCACAGCCTTCTTGTTAAATCCCCCGAGAGAAGATTCCACAGCCTCCCTGCAAAGTCCATCCTATGGGTCCACCCCACAGTCGAGGAGTCTTTGTTACACGCACCCCAGATTCCTAATCTTCCTTTTGTGGGAAATTCCCTTTGTTTGATCCAGTCCACACAAAGGATTAGCTCCTCTTCCTGGGCTTTTACAACTTTTAGACTTTTCAGCTTCAATTTTAATTCCTTTAATGTGTGTGTGTGTGTGTGTGTGTGTGTGTGTGTGTGTTTAAAATTCCTTTAGTGTTTGCTCTAATTTGGTCTTTATTGAGCTGTAAAATATTGTGGTGACCACAGCTCATGACAGGGTTGTGTGAACAGGAGAGAGTAGAATCAGGCCATAATTTTGTTTTTCACTTAACAACACACCCTCTTGTCCCTTGGTCGCCACAACAATGATTGCATATTTGAAGTTCTCTTTTTAGTTATCCTAAAATAGCAGGGATTTCCCATTTCTTTGGCATTTATTTGTATATAGGTCATATTTACCAACACTTTAATCACTTCTGTGGGTCTCCTTCTGGTCCTCTGCAAATTTATCATATTCTTTCTATTTTTCTTTTCTTGATGAGAACACAAAGATCCAAAGCAGCATATAATTCTCTAGGAAGTATAACTGCATGGTTCTCATTTTTTTCATGCATTTTCAAATATCTCACTCTGAGCATTTTCTTCCCCCTCTGCTACCTCAATCGACCACCTTTTTGGCAACATTCGTCACCTTTTTGAAGAGCTACACAAAGCACCTGGATAAGAATTTTAGGTACACTTTTACCGACACACATCTCTAGGTTCTGATGATCCCAAACAGAAACTCTGTGCCCATTAAACAATAAGTCTCCTTCCCCGCTACTCCTAGCCCCTGGTTACCACCATTCCACCCAAAGTCTATCTTCTTCGTAACTTCTGGCCTGAAAGTTGAAGTTATCCTTGTCCTGTTACCTACAATAAAAGATGAAAATACTGAGGCTGGCAGTCCACAGCTTTGATCTTTGTAATGAGGGACGAGACACTCTGAAGTGAGAGAAAAGCCCTCCTGGGAAAGCAGATGATTGGGGGCAGATGAGGAGCTGCCTGGGGTGTGGGGCCAGTAGCGGTGGTTATTGAATGGTCCTTTGCTAGAAGCTAAGGCCAGTAATGGACCACTCATGGGGTAGGAAGTCCACCCTCCATCCTCACAATCCTAATAAGTGGACACTTGGTCTTAGCTGTCCCGTATAGGGCCTCCCATCGCAAAACACAATCAGAAGAGACTCAGCCACTCTGCTCCCTGGCTAGGGAACATTTATTTAGTAGGAAGTGGAGACAAACAGGGTGAAGGGGGTGGGCAGTTGAGCCACTGGAGTTGGGGTTCTTGCTCAGAGAGGAAGGTGGCTTGATAAAACAGGACGTAAGCAGATGACCTGGAGGAAGGTCCTTCCCATGGGCAGGGAAGTGAGCTCAGGGCAAGTCCAGGTTATGCTGACCCTCAGGTAGCCGCAGGGTACACTCACTGCAGAGTGAGAAGGGAAGAGTGAGGAAGAGACGGCCATTTTAGGAAGATCAGTTCTGCTGTGTTGAAATGGGATAAACTGAGAGAAATCTCTCATTTTCAAATCAAACTTCTGGGCTCTGCTGAAGTAGGTAAAGAAAGTGGTCACTACCTTTGTCTTCGACGTTTGAGGCTCGGTGACCACTACAAAAGAGAGCTGCAGGGCACAGCATTTAAAAGGATCACTTCACTAATGAGAGTAAAAACAAAGTCAACGTTTAGAAATAAGATGTGGAAACGCGACTGCGTTATAGAATTAACTTAGCAAGATCAGATTTGTTTTGTTAAATAATGCCATCAGAGGGCAGACTTTGTTCACGTCAGTAATAAGACTTCCCTTGAAGGAAAGAGACGGAGTGTCCAAAAGGCCGCCCCTTGCACAGTGCACCCTGCCAGCTTCTCTAGTGATTGATTTCGTTTTAAATGTTTTGCTTTTGTAAGTTAGTGTTGGTATTGGAGCCATCATCTGAGACAAAAGATGAAATAGAAATGGAAGCAAAGCAGGGTGAGGGGGTCATGGTGAGAAAGGAAGAAGGACATAAGAAAGCTTCAGAGAGGTGGTAGTTTGAAATTATTTAGCACATTGATATCGCCTGTCATTCACTCGGACTATTCTGATAGTACTGAGCTCTGATACAGAACTTCACAACGTTGTCCTTGCAGGACCCAAGTTGGGGGATGAGGGGAATTGTGAATTGAAAAAAGAATTACTGCCTCCCCCCCACCCCCCCGCAAAAAGTTTAGAAAACAAACAAACAAAAAGTAGGGGCAGGAGGAAGACAAATTGAGTTGCCTGTCACATTTTTTCCAGCGTGTCGATCTAAGACAAACTTAAAGCCATGCTGTTGATGTTGGGAAGTTAAACCTTTTCAAATATTACAGTTCTTGAAGTTACTTCGATAACTGGGGACAGACACATGAAACCATAGTATGCAGATATTAAAACTCCTCCTTAACCATCATGGAAAAGAGTTGTATCTCTTAGACCAAGGTAATTTGGACTCAATTCCCCAGCTAATCCGGGTGGAAAACACTTGGCCGTGTGAGAGAGAGCACTGCCGTGGGAGACGCCCCCAATCCATACCAAAGGCCGAAGTTTCGGCGTGCCTATGTTCATCTCTCCTCTGGCAAGAAAGCTTCCCCAACGTAACCACAAAAACACTAGACTGGCCCGATACTGTTGTTTCCCATGGTTGAATTAATAAAACTGGATATGGTGAAATGGTTCCATCTAGCTCTAAAGCAAGGACAAAGGAGGGATACAGAAGGGTACCTAGATGATGAATAAATGAAATAAGTCAGCTATTGAATACCCAGAAGCTCACAGGATAACATTGCTCAGAGTGTCTAAACTTCAAGGTAACAATGACCCATTAATGGGAGGTGGGCGAAGAATTAAGGAGCAATTCATTTTGATATAATGCCATACCCTTCAGAAGTTCAGGAAATTCTGGTGCAAAAGAATGTGTGGGGGGAGAGGCCAGACTTTGATTCTTACATTCTGCTCACCAGCAAGTACCTTGTGACACGTTAAGAATGTAAGGAAGATTAGAAATAAAACATCAACAAAGAATACTGGGTTGAAATATCGATTCTTCTCTTAATAACCTCATTATCTTGAAACAAGCCAGCCACATGCCTGTCAGCCATGATCAGGGCAGGTTTATTAGGAGCGGTCAATGATCTCTACGCCTTACAATTCAAAATATAAAACGCACTTTAAAAACACACGGAAGCCCTCTTAACAAGCCCCAACTTCGTTGTTTCTCTCTAATTGTATATTTTGGGGTGCTTTTTTTTGTATGCCCACACTTTGCCCATTTATACCTGAGACATTTTCCTGAAATAAATCTATTCCCTTGAAAAAGAAAAAGGTGATTTTTAACTTCCCATGTTCTGTGAGTAGAACATCGTCTTGTAAAGAATGAAAGTTCAATTTGTCATTCTACCCGTTTCCGGAGGTCTTGCACCTAAGGCCCCGGCCCTGTGCATGTGGCTGGGAAGAGGGGTGAGGCTGCTCCTGCAGTTAGCATGAGCTTATTAAAGGAGCAGAGCTGGTCAGCTCGGTCTCTGCCTTTGCTTGCTTACAGCCTGGGCTGCCATGCACTGCAGTTTCCATTCGCTGGGTGCTCTCTGTCCCTCTGTTTGTCCTGCTTTTGCTCATGCTGGTTCCTGTGCCGCCAATGTCTGGCCCACCCCTCACATCCCAGCAGCGATGGCTCCTGCTCGCAATGCCCTCCAGTCTTGCTTTTCAGGGTGGAGGGTCCTGCCTCCCACTTCCTCTGGAGGAGACCCTGTGATTTTCTCCTCCAGTTCATCACACTTCGTTGCCACTTCTTCATTAATGGGAGAAGAGTTTACAGTTACCTGAAGGCAAGGACAATGTTTCTCATTCCCTGCAGAAGCCCCAGTCCTAGGGCGGTGTCCAGAGGACAGGGGGTCCTCAATAAACATGTGTTTAATTGAACAAAATGGAATGGAGGCGTCACCAGCAGGAGCAGGGCCCCACCCCCAAAGCATTAGATAGAGACACCAAGAGGCTACCCACAGCAGGCGCCAACCCACGGCCAGACTCCTGCTGAGATGCCTTTCAAGGCCACTTTGACTACATAGAATGTTTTTCTTTCCACAGAACCTGAAAGGCTTCCCTTCATGTGCTTAGGGCATCCCTATAAGGTGGTAGTGGCAGGAACTGCCCTACTTTACAGATAGAAAAACAGAGACCCCCCCAAGAGGTTAAACTGCTCACCCAGAATCACGGTCAGTGAGAAGGTCTAACACCCAGACCAACACTGTTTGCTGCAGATGTGGTGTCTTCTAAAGGTATTTATCTTTTGTCTTTCTTTCTGAATTAAATTAATCAAGATTAAACTCTTGAACAGGTTTTCGACATTAGGGGCCAGGATATAATACAGTCATCGCCCTGGGCCCAGCTCTGCTGCTCCAATTAAGATATTGGCTTTGGCTTGTCATTAGAGTTTTCACTGTCCTGAGCTCATTATTAAGACTTGCTGCATTGCAATTTGTTTTGGTTGTAAAGATTTGACCCTGAAGCAACAGTGAAATGAATCAGGTTGGAGGACATCCGGGGTGACGCAGAAGGAAGCTCATGAGAAGAGTAAGGGTCAGAGGGGCCGAGCTCGCCGCTGTACAAGTCATAAAAGGCAATGCCTAAAATAGCTAACAAGTCCCCATTATCTAATTATGTTGAATTATATGTTCTCGGTGGACTGGAAGTGAGAGGCAGGGCACAGACTCAAGACAATCCAGTAGCAAGCAACTTTATAAATGTGGTTGGGGACCAGCTCTCCTGGTGCATGGCCCTGGGCCACTGAGGATAATGTGCAGGTGTCCTATTCACCTATTCCCTGTCCCAGGAACCTTGGTTAGCAAGCAGGCTGGAAACCTCAGGGGAAGCTTGCTTTCAAAGAGAAGGCAGCAAACTCCTCTTTGCTGCTTAATAACTTGCTTTGCTGAATCTCATTCTCTTTACACTTAATTTGCACTGGGCCTGGGGTAAGGCAGGGAAGTCCTTTGAAGGCTAAAACCTTCTTCCACCCCCTTAGGTTGATAGGCATCCTGTGGCCAGCAGAGCTGGGAACACTCAGGGCCTTCCTGGATGCCTGGCCCTCAGGGAGCATTAGGCCAGCACAAGCCAGTAGGACAATCCAGTGCTTTCTATGGACCTGCGAGGTGCTAGTATCCCTACGGGAATAACAGTCAGTTGGTTGATGAGGGAGGCCCAGGGTCCCGGGCTGGTCAGTGGATCTGTCTCTGGACCTAGTGCTCTGCCAGGGGTACAGCTGTGAGCTCAGACATGGGCCAGCGAGAGGAGAGGAAGAATCTGAGGACTTCCCATTCACAGCAAAGCCCAGTGACAAGGGAACCCATGCAAATGAATCCCTGAGTAAGAGAATGCCCAGAACTCACAATTAACAACTTCACAAATCAAGGGTCTAAAAACTTAAATTTGAAAAATTTACATTATTATCAGAAAGTCCCTGCAGACAAAGAAAAAACAGATTCCTAAAATACCCCGTCAGCATCAAACATGCAAGGCTTAGCCTAGTCAGGTGAGTATTAAACAGGCAGGCACTTCACCACTAAGTCATTTCCAGAGCCCTGTGCGGGTTCAAGTTGCACAAAAATGTGCAATTAAATATTTCTGTTAAAATGCTTGTGTCTTGCCCTAGCTGGTTTGGCTCAGTGAATAGAGCATCAGCCTTTGGACTGAAGGGCCCCGGGTTCGATTCTGGTCAAGGGCACATGCGCAGGTTGCGGGCTCGATCCCCAGTAGGGGGCATGCAGGAGGCAGCCGATCAATAATTCTCTTTCATCATTGATGCTTCTATCTCTCTCTCTCTCTCCCCCTTCCTCTGAAATCAATAAAAATACATTTTAAAAAATAAAATAAAATACCCATGTCTTACTTCCCAAGTTATGTCTTTTAGTACAAAATCTGATTTTTTAAAATAAAAGAACTATCAGGTAAAATGGCTTCTCATTAAAAATAATTTCAACTTTTCATAAGATTTGAGATTAGTATTCTAGAAAGAAATGAAGCTTTTGTCCAAATATTTCAAATTTTTGACCCCTTCACAGCAAAAATAACAGGATTAAAAAAGGCTTTTCAAAGGCGATTACACCACCTTGGAAATGAAGGTAGATTTTAAAGTAATTGTTTGTTAGAAGGAGTCTAAGTCCTGAAAAGAAATGGAAAAGAAAACCATTAAACGGGAAAATATCTTACCTTGAGAAGTTGAGGAAATGAACATGTCGAGTAAATAAATAGGGCTGTTCGGCAGTACTTATATTTTTAATCAGTTCCATCTATTAAAAAAAGTACAAAATTAGCATATATAGGATCTAATTTTCCAAGCCATATTAAGCTAAAGGTTATCTCCCCAACTCCTTTCATCCTCCCTTACTACCTCCTGGTCTGGAGCCAAACAGCTGTGTTTTGTGCAACATTTATGAACTTGACTTACGGCTTCTTACTGAATAAAACAGTGCTGTCCAGATTTATAGTCCTGTATTTAATTTAGTTGATTGCTACCATGAAAACAATGTGACAGAATAATTAATTTTAACTGGAGAAGTCAGTGTATTGCTGTTCAAAAATGCAAATAAGAAAAATGCCTTTAATTCCTTCCATTAAAATCACACCAAGACAAGAGGTTAATCATTATGTTATATTTCTAGAAGGATATTACTGGGAGATGCAGAAATATTTGAAAATCATTTTGCAGAATTTAAAAGTGGGAGTAAAATGAGACAATGCATCATTGTTTTTTCTCTCTGAGTATAAACATTTACAGTAAAGCCAATATTTCATAGGAAACACACAAAACCCCCCAACGTCTTGGGTTCTGGTGGGTGGTCATCTGAATTATTTATTTACCATTATCGGCAAGGCAAGACGTAGTTTATATTCATATAAACTAACATTTATGGTCTTCTGGAACATGTCACGATACAGAAAACATTCAGTAAAATCTCTTAGAAATTCCAAGCATTCTTATGACTCCCTGGCTTCCTAAATTCTACTTTCCTTAGATTTCCTAATTGGCTCCATCAAAACTGACACACTGTGGAATTTTTAAGAGGCACATTGAAAATGGCTACCCTGGAAGTACATCACAAGTCCAGCATTTCATATTTTATGAATTAGTTCAAGTTGAAAACTGGAAAGAAAAACGGGCATTCACATGGTAAGCGCGGCAGCAGCAACAACAATAAAACCAGAGCTTGCAACTCCACGTGTCTCAAGCAGGAGAGAGAGCCTGGTCTTGCCTTGGTGCCTCCTGTCTAGTGTACAGTGACACACATACAACGCTCAGTAAATATCTGTTAAATAAATTAACTCCAACGAGTACATGCTTTATAGATGCTACACTCGGATGCCAACGTCTGATCCTTTTATTAGATATTCATACTCACAATGGTTGTTTGAAGATATGAAATTGAATTTTAAAGTAAATGACTTGCCGTTTCAAAACCCTGTGCTTTTGTTTGTCAGTGGCAGACACGGGTAAATAATGATCTGTCTAGGCTTGGGCATAAAAGGAAATTGAAATCTGGCTCTTTACTGTTTACCCTCTCACCCTCCCGCCCCCCTCCACATGCCCTTGGTGCTTGTTTTTGGTAATAAAACTTCTTGCTTAGTCACATTGCAGATTTTAATTTTTGATGGGTCAACCAATAGAATTATTGATTTAGAAGCACAACCAAATGTCCCCGAGGATGTCTGCTTGGAAGCATAACTCTTCACTGTGTGTATGTTTAATACAAACACCACTTAATGCCTTAATCTCTAGACAATTTTTAGTCAGGTATTTCTCTGCACACACAAAAGCAATATGAGAAATCCCTCTAGTATTAACAAGAAGACTGGAAAAACAGGTCATAAGAAAAACCATTTCTTTCATATATTCAACATTATATTATATTCTCTAAACACATGTCAACGTGTTATACTTAATGGAAGAACAGTACGTGGTTAGATTCTGAGAACTGTGTCACAATAGTCATAAAGCTGTCTAGTTCACAAGGGAAAATTGATTAGCAGTGACAATGCATAACTCTTTCTAGACATATCTTCAAACATAGCATAAAGGTATGAATGTTCATGTTTATTGCCTTAGTGCAGTGAAGTGAGAGCTCACTTCAGCTCTCATACGTTCTGTCACTGCTCAGCAAACTGTAAAGCTCCTTAGGAAGTTCCACAAGCACAGGTTTAGGGCATTACGTTCAAGGTGTCATTTGATTGTTTAAACAAATACTAAGACTCTCCCCATTTCTAGTGATAAGTGATGGTCTCCTGAACCCCTGCTGCCCATCACCTGAGTTACCCCTCTTGGTCCTCCCACTGTTGTTCCTGCCTGAGTCCTATCTGCGTGGGGGGCATCATGGGTGGCAATGCACTACCTAACATCATCACAGAAGCTACCTGTCCTTCTTTTCCTTGGCTCATTTACTGATTCCACTGCATACATTCATTCATTCCACATTTATTGGGCAATTACTAGGCCCTGGAGATGAAAACATGTAAATAAGGTCAGTGGGAAGACACTTAAAGACAAGACAGTGGAATGCATCCTAATGGTGTCCCCAAACCTACCATGACACAAACCGCATTCTTGGTCCCCATCTTTACTCCTTATAGCTTATTTCATCTCTGAAGAGTCTGTTTCTGGTCAATGGTATTTTCTATATTCTCACATTTGATCTGGGTCTTTCCTGAATTTCTATATTCAATCCCTTGCTGAGTTACATTGATTTTACCTTTGCTATCTGACTCTCAAGACAACACTCCTTTGGCCAGACAAACTAGACCCCTCCTTACTCTTTCCTTACACATGTCCGAGCTTGACCATAGGCACAAGCTTCCTCTTCTGGAATATTCTTCCTCTTCTCTTTGCATGTCCAAATCCTAAATGCTCTTTACATTAGACTAAAATGACCACCTCCATCAAGTACACTTTCTGGATCTCTCATTCAACATCCATGGGGTTTGGGCCCAACAATATGTGTTTTCACAAGCCCTCCAGGAGATTCTAAGGCCACTGAGTTTCATCTCTCTGTCAGGCAATATACTACTTGGGGCCATGGCTATAGAGATAAAATATTTTGTTCTTGTTCTCAGGAAGCTCAGATATGTGGACCAGGTGGACTAGCAGGCAGGTAGCATCACATGATAACCAAATGGGTAGAAGGCATAGAGATGAGGCACCTATCCCTACCTGAAGGTGAAGAGGTAATATTTCCCTAATGAGGTGTTTCTGAGTGGTTTGCAAGGACCCACAGGAGTTAGCAAGTGAAGAAAGGGACTCCTGGCATTGCAGACAGAGTGAACAGCAGAGGCAAAGGACAAAACATGAAATGATAGGGATATCAAAACTACCAGGACTTCCATGTGCCAGAGGTCGGGCATGGGATCAGTAAGGCAGTAGATAAGACTAGAGAGGGAGGGAGGAACCAGGTAATTGAGGGCCCTACAGATCACATGAGGCATCTTGACTCTTATCCAATGGGGTATCCACAGCTAGAAAGGATTTTCTTTTTTCTTCCAGATCTGAGGTCAAGGTGGAGAATGTGAAGAACAAAGGTAAGGTTAAGAGACAGAAAGCTTAGTTAGGAAGACCAGGTGGGCAATAATCCCAACAGGAGAGGATGAGGTCATGAACAAAGACAGCGCTTCTTACTGTGGTCCTCAGAGCAGCAGCATTGGCATCAAGTGGAAACTTATTAAAACTGCACATTCTCAGGCCCTACCCCAGACCTACTGAATTAGAAGGAACTCTGGGGTTTGGGCCCAACAATATGTGTTTTCACAAGCCCTCCAGGAGATTCTAAGGCATAAAAGTTTGAGAACCACTGACCGAGGTCAATGGAAGTGAAGATGGATGAAGAGGTTTAGGGATATTAAGGAGGAAGGATCTGCTGAGCTTCGCATACAGCTGATGGCAGAAGGGAAGGAGAGCCAGTGGTCAAAGAGCTTCCTTCTCAGAGTCCTGGCTTGGATCTGAACATGGTGCCCATTTGAGGAGATGGGAAAGGCTGCAGGAGAAACAAACCCGGCTGCAGAAGTGAGGGGGAAGGGGTTTGGTTGTAAACATCTTCGGCTAGAAATGACATTGCCTTCCTTGACTTCCCACGGCACTTTGAGGATTTCCCCAAGACATGAACTTTTTCTGTTTTTCTATAGTTGAGTTTGTGTGCTAACTTTGAACCAAGTTGTAAGCTCCCTAAGGGCTGTAGTCAGGCCTGATGTATTCCCCCCAGAAAACCAAGCCTAGGTATCAGCACAGAACATATACCCCTTAATTGTTTATGCAATAAAGATGCTCCCATTAGAAAAATATTTTTGGAGTCAAGAGATGTACAGTTCACTGAAGACAGAATTATTACTCAGGCCTTGAGTTTGGCCTTTCTTGGACAAACCTGTGCATCCATTACCCCAGTGGGGCTACAAGTTTTACTACTACAGCATCTAGGACACAACAGCAAACAAACTACCATTTCCTGGGCTGCACACTGTATCTAGAAGCTACTGTACCTCGAAGCTCTTTATACATATGCTGTCATTTTATTCTCAAATGACTCCACAAGTTAAGCATTGTTATCCGCATTTACAGAGTAAGAAACTGAGGCACAGAAAGGCTACCTAGATGGTGTCCAGTCTTGTTGCTAGAAAAAAGTGGAGCAGGATTCAAATTCAAGTCTGTCTGACACCAAAAGTCCTGTTCTTTATCACTGATGTGCAATTTACTCATTGTTCCCACTGTTACTTGATTCATACATAACCTCTTAAAATGGGAAGGAGGGATTGGTTAGCAAAATAAGTCTGGAGAATAAAGAGGATTTATAGGAATATAAATTTTCTACCTTGCATGTGATTTGCTGAAAATTAAAATGAAATTATAATAGGTGGGAAAGCATTAATAATAAAAAATAAGAGCATTAATATTATCAGAGATATATTTTTAAAAGTTCTAGGTGGGAAACACTTTATCTTATAACAAGAGTAGGAATGAATTTAAAATGCCAATAGAGAGAGAGGCCCATTTGAGGAGATGGGAAAGGCTGCAGGAGAAACAAACCCGGCTGCAGAAGTGAGGGGGAAGGGGTTTGGTTGTAAACATCTTCGGCTAGAAATGACATTGCCTTCCTTGACTTCCCACGGCACTTTGAGGATTTCCCCAAGACATGAACTTTTTCTGTTTTTCTATAGTTGAGTTTGTGTGCTAACTTTGAACCAAGTTGTAAGCTCCCTAAGGGCTGTAGTCAGGCCTGATGTATTCCCCCCAGAAAACCAAGCCTAGGTATCAGCACAGAACATATACCCCTTAATTGTTTATGCAATAAAGATGCTCCCATTAGAAAAATATTTTTGGAGTCAAGAGATGTACAGTTCACTGAAGACAGAATTATTACTCAGGCCTTGAGTTTGGCCTTTCTTGGACAAACCTGTGCATCCATTACCCCAGTGGGGCTACAAGTTTTACTACTACAGCATCTAGGACACAACAGCAAACAAACTACCATTTCCTGGGCTGCACACTGTATCTAGAAGCTACTGTACCTCGAAGCTCTTTATACATATGCTGTCATTTTATTCTCAAATGACTCCACAAGTTAAGCATTGTTATCCGCATTTACAGAGTAAGAAACTGAGGCACAGAAAGGCTACCTAGATGGTGTCCAGTCTTGTTGCTAGAAAAAAGTGGAGCAGGATTCAAATTCAAGTCTGTCTGACACCAAAAGTCCTGTTCTTTATCACTGATGTGCAATTTACTCATTGTTCCCACTGTTACTTGATTCATACATAACCTCTTAAAATGGGAAGGAGGGATTGGTTAGCAAAATAAGTCTGGAGAATAAAGAGGATTTATAGGAATATAAATTTTCTACCTTGCATGTGATTTGCTGAAAATTAAAATGAAATTATAATAGGTGGGAAAGCATTAATAATAAAAAATAAGAGCATTAATATTATCAGAGATATATTTTTAAAAGTTCTAGGTGGGAAACACTTTATCTTATAACAAGAGTAGGAATGAATTTAAAATGCCAATGAGAGAGAGAGAGAGAGAGAGATAACAGTGTAATGGGATGTGTCTAAAGGAAGTAGTGCATCTGGGAATGAGATAGAACTGAGGTTTTAACAAAAAGGTGAGGATCAAACAGAATTTATAATGCAGAGGATATGCCAGGAAGTAGTTTCTAATCTTTTGCTTTCAATCTAACTGGGAAGGTAGAGCAGAAAACCTTTACCTGCAGTTGTACAAACACAGCTAGTTAGTAGAAGACTTTGCTCCTGACTTCTTTAGGAAATAATGCCAGCCCTCATGGTAATGACCCTACCTGGGTCTGAATTCCTGTGTCCCTCGGGAACAACTAGATCTGGATGTCCTACAATTTTGCAAAACATCTTAAATGAAAGAAAAGACATGTTTTTAACACATCAAAGCCCAATAAGAAGTAGCTCAGAGGACAACTCCGTGGCCCTCTAACCTCAGAGGCCAGAAGGATGTCTGTAGGCTCAGGTTACCTTTCTCTCTACCTCCTGTATAGAGAAGCCCTTCTGGGTCAGAGGCAGGATGGTCTTCCCACCTTCAGGGCTGTGCAGTCAGTGCAAGAAGCAATGCCTACATGGAGAAGATGTCCACCAGGGGGCGAATGACATGAGCAAGGCAAAGAAGCTGGGTCTGAATAGTAGAGAAAATCAATCTCCCCACAACAATTGCAAAGAGAGGGAATTTTTTTTTTTAATTTTTTAGGTCTTGTTGCTTCTATTTTTTTCCTTGCTTTCAACCAAGTTTCCATGAACAGACTCAGCTTTTGTCTCTAGGATTTTAAGATAAGACCTTGTTTGCAGAGCTGGGTGAGCACATCCCTGTGACCTGGAAATGGACTCCCCTAATTTTTTTGGTTTGATTCCAAGGTTTAGTGGGAGCAGCTCTGATGCCTGTGGACACTGTCCCTCCTACTCTAAAGTCAGGAAACGCTGAGGGTCATTCGAAGGAGACTTTTCCAAAAGGTCTCAAGTAAGGGTAAGCTTCCTGGGAGAAGTGTGCAGGCTCCTGAGGAGATGGCACTCAATAAGACCTCGGGGGACACGTGAGGTCTTCAGAGGTTTGAGGGATTCTTATGTGAAAGAGGACTTTTTCTTGCTTCGTGGCAGATTCACTTTAATAAAAGGAAAACTTTCTAATAATTAGAACTTTTTATGCAATGCTTGCTCACCAGAATTGTGAATGGGGATCCCCTCATGAGTTTCTCCCCTCCCCCACAAAGATACCGAGGCTCCACCGTGAAGAGTCTAACTCAATACTTTGTAGTAGGACCTAGAAACCTATTTCCCAAGAGGATTTTGCGATCCATTGTGGTTAAGAATAATATTTTAATGGTTTCCCACTGCCCACTAAATACTGTTCTAGTTCCTCAGCCTAGCATTGAAAGTTCTCAGGATTCTGCTCAACTTCACTTCCAAGCCTTCTTCTCCCACATTACTCTTGAAGATCTGTTGCTTCCTATAAAATGGGGTGATAATACTTTCCTAATTATGCTGCTTAAAGCATTAGAAATAAGATTCACACCTATCTGTTATGCTCTCTGGGGCTCAATATACAGCGTTCATGGTAGGTGCCCAATGAATAGCCGTCAAAATGAAGGAAGAAACAACGAAGTGACCTGCTTCAAAATGAATGAGTGAACCTTTACCTTTCAAGGAAGACCGGCTGACCCTGCCTTGGGAAGGCCTGGGAGGAATCCCCGTGGTCTCTAGACCTTTTCCAAATCTACCATGGTTTCTGTAGGTGAGTTTTGTTTCTTAGAGTTGCATTGCTTTACAGCCACAGTGAGATTGAGAACTGGCAGGGAGGAGAGCAATGGGGAAGGGAAGTTTAAAACACTGTAAAGAAATTCTGTTTTTGACCAAGAGGCTAAAACAATCTAGAGCACATGAGGCGCATAGGTTCTCTGTGACTTCCACCCTTTAAATACTTTTCAGCATCTTCATAGCTGCTTAAAAGAGTCCCAGGAGATATGATCTCCAGCTGTGGGGTGCACAGGAGAGCCACACACAGGAGAGCTTATAAAGAGTTCCCTGCCAGCGGAGATGGGGAAGCACTAATGAAAGCCAGTTAAACAAATTTTTAATGGAAAGAATCCCCATTCTTTAAAGTGTGAATAATCATAGTGAATCTCCTAGAGGGGGACAAAGGGCCAGCAATTCCCATATTTTTTTAATCATGGTAGTTTCTTTTATTTTTATTTTTCGGTGTCTTAGGGGACTAAGACTCCCAGGAACACTCTTAGGAAAATGTCATAGTTTTGACAAGGATTCTTAACCCCGTCGGCACTACAGAATCTCCTGTGGTACTTTACTATTATTTTTAAAAGACGTTTTCTTGGCTCCACCAGGAAACACTTCAGGGGAAGGGCCATTGCAACTGTATGTTTCAAAGGCTTTGCTGGAGATTCTGCGGTGCAGCTAGAATGATAACCACTGCCTCAGAAGGGCTGTTGGGTTCAGGAGGGCCTAAGTTCAAGTGCAGGTGCCACAGGTAGTCATTCTATCCTATCCTATCCTATCCTATCCTATCCTATCCTATTCCATTCTGAAAGTGACAATCTGATTGTCTCAGTTTTCTCATACCTGTGCACTGGTTTTAGGTCCAAAAGACTTAAATAAAATAATGAAGTAAGACAATTACCATGGAGTAAATGCTGTTTCCAATTTTGTAATCCTAAGTAGCTTCAATATAAATAAGAGAGTAAAACTATTTTTTTCTTGATCTTTTGGGCTCCTATGTCAACCCTTCTCCAACAAGAATGCAATAATTTTGAATTCCTATGTCTATGATATGCCTGCAACACGTTGACTTTCATTGTCCTGAGAACAATGTTCTGAAAAATAGCATCAGACCATAAACAAAAATGGTTATGAGTCCTTTGGAAATCACACCCCATGTCTTTCAAAGTGTATGCAATTCCACGAGCTTATCTAAGCGAGCCCAAGAAATCAAAACCTGGTTTTAGAGCATAAATGAAATGATGTCACCATGGTTTGCATCAACGCCCTGAAAGTTCTGACATTTGGTCTTCAGCAGCTGTCCTTGCTTTTCTGTTGGGGCGGAGTTTTCTCAAATAGTAACTTCAAAGGTATTTCTATGTCTATGCAGCAGATGTAATGGGATTTTTATAGGCATTCTAACATTTGGTGTCTGCGTGCTCCCTTTCCTTTTTAGTAATCCCTTCAGTGTCTTATGTTATTAAATACTGTGTAGATTTTTTAAATTTAGTGGAGAGAGACAGAGAGAGAGAAAGAGAGAGGGGGGAGGAGAAAGAGAAAAGAGAGAGAGAGAGATAAAGAGAGAGAAAGAAAGATGTGACAGCTACCCTATAGTGAGAAATGTATGCATGGACATGAATTTGACTCTGGCCAGAGTGGGGTGCCCATGTCTATGAATGAAATGGTATAGATAATTCAAGTCTCATAAGTGAATAGCATTCCGAAGTTCATTTGTAAGTCAGTAGTTTGGAACCTGGAACACATTTCCTCATAAAATCAATGTTCTACATGGTGGATAGAGTCCTGGGCCAGCCCACAGGAGCCAGTATATTCTGCACCTGAAGTAAAGTGTTATTAACTCCATAGAACAATGTTTCCATGGGAACACATTTTCAGAGTTCTACTGTTTAATGTTGAGAACCACTGACTTTAAAATTTTTAACTTCTCTCCTAAATCACTCCCCCAACCCTTTCCTTTAATAAATTACCAAGAAGAGGAGCTATTTATACCACAAATTAGTTCTTGAATATATTAGGTTAAAATAATATTTTTTCTCCACTTGTTTTATGCGCTTTGAAACTTTAGTAAAAGAATACATATAATAAGGAAAAGAGTTTCTTTAAACATTCTTAAGCTACTTCAAACTTGGTTTCTTGTCATGCCATATCCTGGCTCCCTCTGCGTGTCACAGCCCGGTCAGCGAGCTGCACAGAGGCCACTGTCGCTATCGTTTGCTTTTACATCGAAATTGCTTATTTGTTTTTCCTACCATATCTTTACCTTTCCCTTGAGTTTTTAAAACTTGCCTTATAATTTAATAGGAATCTGGAGTAACTACGTAATGAAATATATTCTGGTTCATACTGACCACAGGAATCAGAAATGCTTCAACTGCACTACATAGAGACTATACTAGAAGTTGTATAAATATATCACAGAATCACAGGGCTGGAAAGAACCTTAAGAGATTGTCTAGTCTATTCGCTGGCTTCCAGACAAGCCAATCATTCCAAACAGATGAGAGCTCACTTCTATTTTAGAGGACAAAGATGACTTTGTCTTTAACCCTTCTCTAGAGGCAGCAATTTATACACCTTTATTCAATTACTGTTAAATTTTCATCTAAATCTTTCTCGTGACAGTTGCAACTGTATTTTACTTTCTCCAGACAGTTCCTTGTAGGAAACAAAGTAGGTTTGTTTATTTGTGAACATCACACAGTATATTTAAATGTTATATTTTGTGCTCTCTCTTCTAGGGCATTCCCGAACATCTCAATGCCTAACACTTCAGTTACCTTGCTGTATTGTTTGCATCTCATCAGCAGTGGGAACTGAAATTGAGCTGCTGTGTTTTATGAGGCTTCTGAGAACTGGGCATAGTTTCCACACATAGCAATATTTAGGTGTAATCTGATAGGCAGACTCAAGTACTCCAAGGAAAACCAAATTTCATAATTATAATAAAATTGCAACTACATAGGCTATTAATGTACAGTCACTTTCTTTCAGGTAGTGAAAAGGACATGACCAGCCTCCTCATATTAACTCTTCAATCAGATAAGGAAATCTGATAACATACCCCTATTAAACTCATTAATAAAATGTGATATCCTTAAATGTCACCAAATATAATTTTTCTATTGACAGCCTACTATAGAAGCTTCAAGGGATAATCTCAAAATATTTATTGTTGATTGACTCTTTGGACTTGATACTCAGAGACTCTTTAGTGGAAGTTTTCAAAGGAGTGGACATATTGATCTCTATATTATGGGAGACACTAAATATATTGGCTTATCGCAAGTCCTGTTGGTTATGTTACTGTCTTAAAAACTGTCCCAATGTCCCCATGAAAAAAGAGAAATAAAGGCCATTGTAAATTCCCTTTCTTTGTGAGGCTTTGCCAGAAAGAAGTGGACATGGGTGGAAATTTCCATTATTGTGGCCTCAACCTGATAGTAAACCACGTGTTTTATTTATTCTCCAAACTTAGAAAATCATTGGGTGGTGTGATGGTTAATGTTATGTGTCAACTTGACTGGCCAAGGGAGGCCCAGATTACACAAAATTTCTGGGGGTGTCTGTGAGGCTGTTTCTGAATGAGATTAGCATTTGAATCCATGGACTTAGTAAAGGAGATTGTTCTCCCAATGTGGGTGTGCATCACCCAGTCTCTTAAAGGCCTGAATAAAACAAAATGTGGAGAAAGGAGGAATTTGCCCCCTTTTCCCTGCCTCAATGTTTAAGCTGGAACATTTCATTTTATAACTTCGACTGGGACTTACAGCATTGGCTCCTCTGGTTTTCAGGCCTTTGAACTCCATTACACCAATGGCTTTGCTGCGTCTCCAGCGTACAGATGGCAGATCATGGGACTTCTCAGTCTCCATTATTGTGTGAGCCAATTCCTCATAATAAATCTCCTTTTATATCTATTTATTGATAATTGATAGATATCTCCATCCGACTGGTTCTGTTCTCTAGAAAACCCTGCCTTATACTGGTGGCTAGTCATCCATCCTTAAGTACTAAAGGCACAGAAGCCAACTTTGTGAGATAAGCTAACAAACTTGACCCTGTAAAATGACCTTGAGAGCACTAGGCCTAACTGTGCTATATCAGCAAAGTGCCCCAATAGAGACTATGGACTCTACTTTTGTATAAGCTTATAAAGTAGAATCTGTTTGCATAGCTTCCAGGCAGAATGTAGAGCAGACTTTACCACCGGTATGTCCACTTGTATGGCTGGCTATATTGTGACAGAACTGTCCCTGGGAAATGGGATGATTCTTTTGCTACCACTGAATATGCCAAATGCTGCTGTGGAAGTGCAAGATCCCCTGAGCTGATCATAAGAGGAAGCTTATGCCCCCATCGACCAGTCAGGTTCCTAGGATACTTGTGAGCAAATATAGAAGAAGAAATA
Source organism: Myotis brandtii (assembly GCF_000412655.1). Lineage (NCBI taxonomy): Eukaryota > Metazoa > Chordata > Mammalia > Chiroptera > Vespertilionidae > Myotis > Myotis brandtii. Next base: position 612,032 of record NW_005371441.1, on the reverse strand, counting down.
TTAAAATAAATCTTTCTTATTTTTGCCATCAGGATGTCAGCATTATTTACAGCTCAGTGGTGTAACGATCTGAGATTTATGCATTGCTACTTTTAGCTAAATAAACAATGATGAGTGCACACTGTCCTTTGGTCTAACAAAAGTATCCCTTCTCGGAAACTTCCTGGCTTAAAGACCACCACCAGAACACTTAACTTAAACTTCCTTCCACACGTTGACAAATATACAGTATGAAGCTGCAAATCTGGTATGCATCCGTCAGGGTTTGAAGGATGTCCTGTAAGGCACCCACTAATTACACCAATGAATCGAAGCAAAGTACAGTTTAACCGTGGCCAAAGACAACTTACTTGTTCATTTTTAGTAAGCCTGGTTTTGTTGTGAATGTCCGACGTGACCAAATTAAATCCGTGCTTCTCTGACAAGATTCTCAGAAGCAAGACCACAGTGCGACTCCCACACTTGCCAACTCTGTTGTACACCACCTGGCTGGGGAAGGGCAGCACCTGGAAGGAATGAGAGAGCACATAGAGACTTTGGGGTTAAAATACTCAAGATTCTTCCCTCAACTTCAGAACAATTAATGTTTAATCAACCTACACGCAAAGGATCCGCATGAACTTAATGAGAGAACAGAAGTGATGAATTCGTATTTACCTTCACAGTGTAACTCGAAGGAAGGCTGGACTCATTGTCTCACTGTCTACACTGATACTAAAAACTGGTCAGATTTCATGCCACCTATAAGATTGCTCATGGAACTTGTTTTTCTTAGAAACAAAATATATAAATATGTGCTTTAATGATCACATTCTTTTGCAAGTTGTATTATGCTTTATTAAAACTTAGTGTATAGAGTGCTGAAGGAAAAACATAGCAATTTTAAATTATGTAGACATAATTTACATATAATAAAATTCACTCTTTAAAGTGGACAATTTAGTATATTCACTAAATTGTGAACCATCACCGCTATCTAACTCCAGAACACTTGGTCACCCCGAAAGAAACTCTATACCCATTAGCAGTCACTTTTCGTTTCCTCCATTACTTTAGCCCCTTGAGAGCATTTATCTACTTTCTGTCTCTATGGTTTTGCCTCTATCATTTTGGACATCTCATTTAAATGGAATTATAAAATATGTGGCTTTTTGTGTCTGGCTTCTTTCATTGAGCATAATGTTTTCAAGGTTCATCAATGTTGTAGTATGAATCAGTAAGTACTTCATTCCTTCATATGGCTGAATATTATTACATTTTATTTTGTTTATGTATTCATCAGTCAATGGACATTTGAATTGTTTGCACTTCTTGGCTAGTAGGAATAATGATGCTATAAACATTTGTGTGTAAGTTTTTATGTGGACATATGTTTTTGATTCACCTTGAACATATCTTAGGAGTGAAATTGCTGGATCATACGGTAACTCTATGTTTAATTTTTGAAGAACTGCCAAACTCTTTTTAATACAGCTGCACCATTTTATATTTCCACTAGCACCACATGAGACTTCCAATTTCTCCAAATCCTTGCCACCACTTGGTATTGCCTGGTTTGTTCTTTAATTATAGCCATACTAATGGATGTTAACTGGTATCTCACTGTCATTCTGATTTGCATTTCCCCGATGACCAATAATGGTTGGTGTGTATATTTTTTATACACTTGTTGGCCATTTGTATATTTACTCTAGAGGAATGTCTATTCAAATTATTTTCCCATTTTAAAATTGAGATATTTATCCTTTTATTGTTGAGTTTTAAGAGTTCTACATTTAGTCTGAATTTACAAATATATGATCTGCAAATATATTCTCTCATTTTATGGGTTGTCTTTTCACTTTCTTGATATGGCCTTTGAAGCACAAAATTTTTAATTTTGATGGAGTCCAATTTGGAGTGATTGGTTGCTTGTACTTTTAATGTCCTGTCTAAGAAACCATTGTCTAACTCAAGGTCACAAAGATATACACTTATATTTCCCCCTAAGAGTTTTATAGTTTTAGTGCTAACATTTAGGTCTTTGATTCATTTTGAGTTAATTTTATGTATGGTACGAGCTAGTGATCTAACTTCATATTTTGCATATGAATATCCTTTTGTCCCAGCACCATTTATTAAAAAGACAATTCTTTCTCCATTTAACTGTGAAATGAAAATCTGCTAACCAAAAATATATGGCTTTATTTCTGGACTCCCAATTCTATTCCATTGATCCTTATGCCAGTATCACAGTCTTGATTACTATTGCTTTGTTATAGGTTTTGAAATCAGGAAGAATGAGTCCCTCCAACTTTGTTCTTCTTTTTCAAGATCGTTCGGGCTATTCTGGACCCTTTGCATTTCCATATGAATTGCAGGATAAGATGGTCAATTTCTGCAAAAAAGGCAGTTGAGATTTTGATAGGGATAGTGTTGAATCTGTGGATCCACCTGGAGACTATTGCCATGTTAATAATATTAATCCATGACAGAGGATGTCTTTCCGCTTATTTAGTTCTCCATTAATTTGCTTCATTGATGTTTTGCAGTTTTCAGTGTACAAGCCTTCACTCCCTTTATTATTTTTGATGGTATTATAAATGGAATTGTCTTCTTAATTTCATTTGGAATGGATTTGTCATTAATAGAAATACAATTGATTTTTCTATATTGATCTGATATCCTGCAATCTTGCTGGACTCATTTGTTAGCTCTAATAGTTTTTTGAGGGTTATGAACTTTTTAGGGTTTTCTATATACATGATCATGTCATCTGCCAACAGAGAAAGCTTTACTTCTTCCTTTTCAATTTGGATGCCTTTTATTTCCTGTTTTTCCTATTGTTCAGTTATAATGAACTTGATAGACTTAGAAGTCATTATGAAAAGCATCTGATTAAATATTTATATCCCCAATAAAGATATTATTTCAATTTTGAACGCTAGCCTTGAGCAACAATTGACAAATGATATTCCACAGTTTCTTCCATTCAGCTCATATTAATAACAGAAGACCATAAAAAGGCCCAAAGTTAAAGAATATAATACAACATAAACATACCCTAAACTTGCTGTCAGCATGTAGTTTTAAATTTTGTTCTGTAATTGTAGGTTTACTTATTTTCCTGAAATATTTTATATCCAGAGTATCATTTCATAAATTTGGAGCTTAAAGGCTAATTGTCATTAGAGTAAAACATAGTATCACTCATTAAGCAACCAGTCCTGTACCATTTTGATATAGTTCTTCCAGTGTGTGTGTGTGTGTGTGTGTGTTTTCAATGAGTAAAACATTGTTTATTTAGGGCCAATCAGTATCTCCTAGTAGATGTCCTCACAGTGTCTAGAACACACCTTGCAGCTTTAGAGCAGAGGTGGGGAATATCCAGCTCTCGGGCCCTATAAGGCCCACAAAATCCTTTGGTCTGGCCCTGCCAAGACATTAGGGGTGAGTTAATTCAATGTTTGACCAAATATAGCAGGCTAATTTTTAAGTTGATAATTTTGTATGGCCTGTGAATGATGTTATAAATATCCAAATGGCCCTTGGCAGAAAAAAGTTTCCCCATCCCTAATAGAGAGCCTCTATAGACATTGGTTCTTAGTAGCTGGAGGGATTTTTGTTTTAAATTGATTTGAGAGAGGAAGGGAGAGGGAGAGAGAGATAGAAACATCAATGATGAGAGAGAATCATTGATCGGCTGCACTGTGGGGATTGAGCCACAACACAGGCATGTTCTCTGAACGAGAATCAAACTGTGACCTCCTGGTTCACAGGTCGACATTCTACCACTGAGTCACACCAGCTGGACCAGCTGGACGGATTTAAACAGACTGTTTGACACTAATTAACACAATGATTCTGCTAAAATGTGAGACCAGGAGAATCTTCAAATACAGTTGACCTTTCCGATCAAATGCTAATAAAAGTCATCAAGGTAAAAAGATAGTCATTATAACAGGTCATTTTACTTATGGTTCAATCAGTAAGTATCCAAAAAATCTGTTCTCTGTCACTGACTACAGAAGCTCAGATAGTCAGATAAATCATTTAGTTCTTAGTTATGAGGTTGTGACCCAGGGAAGTAGAATTGGGCTTTATGATTGATGCATTGATATTAATAGTGTTTGTAAGTTGGAATTCCATAGTAACCAGGCTGGGGTATGGACTGTGGTTGTGATAGAGCTGCCAACATAAACACAAATTTTAATTTCTTTGGAGAAATAAACTGCTCAAGAATTTGGGTGAATGTATTTTTCCTTGTCTTCTACCACAGCACAGAACAGCAAGGGAGAATTTGTTATAAATGAATTGATGACCTAGAAGTTGTGAGTTACCACATACTAAGTACTTTATTCTAAGAGCATAGGTATATCTTAGAAGATTTAAATGAAGAATTGAGACACTTACTTAGAAACCATAGGTGAAAATAGTTAATACCTCTTTAATTTCTTGGGTAATCCATACAGTAGCAGGCTTACTATCTATCTATACCCTTTTGCTAAGAGCTAAAGATGTTATTTAACTTTAGATAATTGGTTAGTTAGATTCTAAAATATGTTCATTTCAATTATTTCATTAGTCTTATGGGAAGCTCCCAAATAATAGTTGTACATATTTGTTATTTTAAAAGAACATATAAAAAGAAAAATTGCCCTAACCAGTTTGGCTCAGTGGATAGAGCATCGGCCTGCGGACTGAAGGGTCCCGGGTTCGATTCTAGTTAAGGGCATGTACCTTGGTTGCGGGCACTCCCCACTGTGGCTCCACTTTTACTATTTCTTTAAACACTAACATACAGCTACAGAGCATGAACACAGAGCTCTAGGAATCAGTCTTGTGACTTTTGAAGACACGGTGTACACTATCACCAACAAAAACCTCTCTCAAATTTCGGGTGAGGCTTTTAAGTCATTTTTTAAAAAGAATCTGTGGAATGTCCTAGAAATTGACAAATTTAGGCAGGCCAACTCACTGTGTTGATGTTGGATAAAGTATTAAAATTAACAACAGTACAAGTTGATTCATCCCTGCCTTTGGTAGAACTATAGATTTGCTCCTGAAGGTCTGCTTTAAAAATAATTGACATCTTTTATTGGAAGTGTACTTTCTGGAATGATGGTGAGAAAAGGGACTGATCTTTATGAAGGGGTGAGCCTGACCCTGTCCCAGGCTCTGTGCCATGTAAACCCTTTGAATCCTTGTTAACAATACTGAATCAAACAGCATAACTGCCTTTACTCTAGCCGTGCCTTTCTCTAGAAGTTCAAGTTACCCAATAATTTAAGCACCATTAATAGCACCTACGTGACTCCCCTGTATGTCCCACTCTTCCCACAGATGATAGATTCATAGAACAACAGTTTGAGATCTAGAAGCAATTTAGAATAATCCATCATCCACCCACCACCACCATCCCCACACCACCACCCTGTATCACCCACCCCCAGCCCAATCTGTGTTTGTCTTGGCTAGAGCTTTTCTTTATATTGTCTCTTCACCCTCTCAAGTACTCTGTGAGGTATATGTTAGGACTATTTTTAGATGTGTAAACTACAGCTGGCAATTTCAAGGTTACAAAGCTCAAAAGTGGAATGTAACAACTAAAGCCCAGTTCTCCTGAACCCTAAGATGACACTCTATATAATCTATAATAATTAAAGGATAATATGCTAATTAGACCAGACATCTTCCAGATGTCCTTCCTGGCAAAGCCGGGGCCAGAGGGAAGCCAGCCCCAGTCCTGGTTGCCTGTGGGCAGCCAGAGGTGTATCACCCACCCCCAGCCCAATCTGTGTTTGTCTTGGCTAGAGCTTTTCTTTATATTGTCTCTTCACCCTCTCAAGTACTCTGTGAGGTATATGTTAGGACTATTTTTAGATGTGTAAACTACAGCTGGCAATTTCAAGGTTACAAAGCTCAAAAGTGGAATGTAACAACTAAAGCCCAGTTCCCAGTTCTCCTGAACCCTAAGATGATACTCTACATAATCTATAATAATTAAAGGGTAATATGCTAATTAGACTAGACGTCTTCCAGATGTCCTTCCTGGCGAAGCCGGGGCCGGAGGGAAGCCAGCCTCGGTCCCGGTTGCCTGCAGGCAGCCAGAGGTGGGAAACCTGGGTCCCAGGTGCCGAAGGGAAACTGGTTCAAGCAGCCGGGGGAAGGAAGGCCTACTCTACTCTTGCATGAATTTTCGGGCATTGGGCCTCTAGCATACTATAACCTCAAAGGGTGGAAAAGTTTGACTTCTGTGATGGAGATACTATTTTCTTTTATTACATCTTGAATGTATCCAATCTCATTAAATGTTATGTTTCAATAGTCACCTACCACGACCAGTATCACTGGCCATAACTCATCCACTACCCAGGACCCTGGAACGCTCAGTCGGAACCCACAGGAGTGGATTAGCCGGCCTCTCTTTCTCCTTCCTGAGGATGTACTTTAGTAGCTAATGAAAGCCCAGTGTGTCAAAGCAGCTAATGTGGGAAGAAGAGCAGGAGGATGTAGTCTTCCCTTCACTCCTTCCCCTAACCTATCACAGGAAGTCCAGTCCCAGCTACCTCGGATACTATGAACCACTTCCACTGGGAAAGGAAAAAGTTGAAAAGAGTCATAGCAAAATGTGCATGAAATCCTAAATGCACTTGACATGTGTATCAAAACAATACCCTCCAATGATAATGACTATGAAAAGACTTCTATAGACTTCTTAAGATCAACTTCAAAAATCCCCATTTTCTTCAATAGATACTTGCAGAAAACTATACCCCAAATCAAACATTCCTATTATCATTTGCACACAAATTAAGCAGCTAATGCAGGAAGAAGAGCAGGAGGATGTAGTCTTCCCTTCACTCTTTCCCCTAATCTGTCACAGGAAGTCCAGTCCCAGCTACCTCGGATACTATGAACCACTTCCACTGGGAAAGGAAAAAGTTGAAAAGAGTCATAGCAAAATGTGCATGAAATCCTAAATGCACTTGACATGTGTATCAAAACAATACCCTCCAATGATAATGACTATGAAAAGACTTCAATAGACTTAAGATCAACCTCAAAAATCCCCATTTTCTTCAATAGATACTTGCAGAAAACTATACCCCAAATCAAACATTCCTATTATCATTTGCACACAAATTTCAAATACTTACTCTTTTTTGGGGGGTATCCTATAAAGAAGTACACACCAAAGGCCCTCATCACTCACCCCCTCCCCAAATGAATCTTCATTCTTGACAACTATGGTTATAAGAATGTTATGTCTGTGGTTTTTATTTTATGACCAATTTGTAGGAGTGTAGGGAGCTCCAAAATAGTTCACTCTATGAATTACATACTTTTATGTCGCCTGCCTTGTAAGTTCTGCACATGCCACATATCCCTAGGGCCTGGCAGGCTTGTGGGGAGCATGCCAATTAAACAGAAGTCTTTCCAAAACCCCTAGCACAGCAGTAACCACCACCAGATGACATCCACAACTTCAATAGCTTATCCCAGCTTTGAAACGGGAATGGGAGAAAGAAGACTTTCTAGGTAAAAAGCAAAGCTGGTCTGGACCAAAACTTTCTATGATTTAAAGGACTCTCTGGGGACTGGTCTTATTGGAAGAATTACCATTAATCTCACTTTTAAGTCTTTGCAAAATGACACTTAATACAGTATGTTACAAGCTGAGGTTCCCAAATGGCTATATATTTGAATTACCTATGAACTTTAAAAACTCAAGACTTCTGGGCCCCACTCTAAGATTAACTGAAACGGAGAGTCTAGGATTTCAAATACTTACTCTCGGCTCAGCAAACCGCGGCTTGCGAGCCACATGCGGCTCTTTGGCCCCTTGAATGTGGCTCTTCCACAAAATACCGGCTCTTCCACAAAATACCGACTTCTGTGCATGGGCCACAAAGTTTTAATCGCACTGTACGTCCACGCCTGCACGTGGTATTTTTGGAAGAGCCACACTCAGGGGGCCAAAGAGCCGCATGTGGCTCATGAGCCGTGGTTTGCCGACCACGGGTCTAGGATGTGGGTCAGGAGGCTGGCCTTCCATGTTAACCGCAGCCTTTTGAGGAAGTGAGGTCAGGAGAGGATTGCCTGCATGGTACTGGAGGGGACTCAGTGAAAGGCATGTCATGTCTTTCTTGGGTCTCCTTGGCATGCCAATGGCTCTCACCCATAGTTAACCCCTTGAGTGCCGGGAAGCGCGATCACGCTCCTCCTGTCTTTTGCCAAAAGTGCCGGGAGCGCTATCAAAGCTTCGAAATGGCGTCCAGTTCTAAGTCTGCTTTTATTAATGATGATGATATTGCTAAATATGTCAATGTAGTAAGGTATCCTTAAGTTTTTGAATATGTAACTTCATTTACTTGCAATTCATAATTTTTTCCTAAACTGCTGTAAAATCAGCAAAAATGCCTTGGCAATTTTAGCATAATTCCTAGGATATTGGTTGGCACTCAAAGGGTTAAAAAGCCACCATTAACCAGACAAATACACTCACACTACAGTCAATGCCTCCTCAAGTAGAATGACTAGAGAACAGGTGTGCTGATTAACTGTTTAGATTAGCTGAAATTTATACCTAACACTGTCAAAGCATTAATCCCTCAGTAGTAATAATATGCTAAGGATAAAATGTTTTTCTTTGATAAATAAACTTGTGCTTCATGATCAGCACCTGTATATCGGGGGGTGGATGGTAGAGGAAGAATCACTACCTGGGCTTTGTGAGGCTTGGACTCAGGAAGAGTTCTCCCACTCGCTGTCCATAGGACTCTGAGCAGTTAAATCCATTCAGGGAATCCTTATGTTCCAGTTTCCTAGGACACTGTGGCGCACCACACTTTCCTCAGCAGTAAAAGGAGCGGGCTGGACTGTAACCCAATAAACGAAGCTCTCTGCTGAGGCTACTAAATGATTAATTTTAGTTGATACTGTTATCAAGATGTAACATGGAAATCCCTTAAAAATTAAAACTGGGTATTGACATTTTCCTTGTCAAATACATTCATAAGGAAAGTAGGGAAAAAAAAAAAAACAAGTTCCAGTAATTTGTGCAGATGACACAGATTCCAGCTCCATGGCATTCACGGTTCTATTTTGAAATCTTGGTGCATTTCTGTACATGTCCCATCTTTGTTTGGGCGTGTTCTATAATAAATCTACCTTTATGCTTGTCTATTTTCCAGTTTTAATCACTTCAAGCTCTCTATCTTGTTTTGTTTTGTTTTGATAAGACCATCTCCAAATATCAGAGGCTGCACAGGGCTCCACCTTCCAGGGGTACCTTCCAGAACTTGGCAGTGATTCTTACTGGCTTTTGCCCAGCGAGCCATTCTAGGTCTTCAGACAGATTCATCTGTTTTCTAATCACCATAGACTCTCTAGACCCCTGGGCTCATTTCTGCCATTCGAGAGGAGGAAATATATAGGACCCATTAAAGAACTCTAGTTTCCCTCATTGTCATTCTGCAAACGACAACCCTAATTATTAATAACCCATTCTCCCAGAAGCCTTGCCAAACCTGAGCCATATGCCTTCTTCTTTTCTCCTGCTTCTTTTTGCAACAGGTCCATATCAAATCCTATCTCCAAAAGACAAACATAGCTATAAATCCTTTACAAACCCATCTGTCTTATTCCTATAATAGCCTGGGTCTATCTGGCATGTGCATAGTGGATAATTAATAAATATCTATCTGCCTATTAAGTAGATAGACTATTGGGATGAAAATACTATTAAATATTGTTTTTGAATCAATGCTGTCATATTTATCATTTAGTTTTGCTGTCTTATGAATTACTTATCTTTTGGTTGTCTCCTAGAACTATAAAGAAAGTCCATCAATTTTTGTACACTCATATTTTGAAATACTCTTATTTGTTATATCACATAAGAAAAAGCATGGGGAAGGGGAGAAAGTTCCCTGGACTGAAAGTCATGACATTCTGGCTATCCCCTTAGCCAAACTTGTTGGGTGACATTGAATAAGTAACCATGAACAACTTCTCTGGGCCAAAGTTTCAAGTGTAAATTGGGGGTACTGAATCGGTTGATTTCAAGGCTCCTTCCTGTTCACACTGCATGATGTTCAGACAGGGTTACACAATACTTGCACATGTTCAGGGGGTTATCTGAATGGTACTCTGCACTTCTAAATATTCATTTCATTCTGGTCTAGCTAATGTCCTTATCTCCACCATGTACAGCATCATTACGCTGTTCCCAGGAATGTAATACCCGGCATGCTGAAACAGAAACCTCATACAAAAAAGCAATTTTCACAAGGAGCCAGAAATAATTTTTGGATGCGCTGATTAAACTATCATAGTTGAGCTTTAAGGTATTCTTCAGAAAAATGTGACTTCCAGCTGGATTAAAAACTCCAATTTCAGATGACCTTCATAAAATGCCATCAATTCCAGGGACAGGAAGATGAATATTTCAAACTTCATATTGACAAATGTGAAGAAAATATGCATATTGAGATAAGACAGATTCGCTTTTAACTCTGCAACTTCCTTTATGCTTCATTCTCTGGTCAGTACACAAATCACAGACAAGAAGGCCATAATCTGGGTGTCTTATTTCTAGTACATTACAGTTCCTAAAGTTCAGACCTAGGGTTAATCCATAGAAATCTGAGACCATGGGACACTCATATGTTTGACAGAATAGAGAAATGAGGTGCATATGCCACAGGTATAAAACACGAGCAGAATGAGGAGGATGCAAAAGTTTCAGAGACTAGATCACACTGAAAAAATATTTCCAAGTGTTCGCACAGGACTTGGCCTTGCTTCTATACATGTATGATAACCCGACTGCATTGTGCATAGGACCTCTGCCCACTCTTATAAGAGCCTTTAAAACCTTCTTTATGGCTTTTATAATCAACATGAAATGGGGAAACCCAGTGTGGGTTTGGAACACCTATTTAACCCTCATCCTTGTGTGTTTATGCCTTGTATGTTTTGTTCAACTCAAAGGCACTATAAGTAATGTTGTAGTAAATCTGGACCAATTCCAGACATTTCTGGGACTTTCTTTTATGCTATGTATTCCGTGATCCACAGTCCTTATTAAACACAACTCTGAAAATGAGAGTCGCAGATTTCCCAGTTAGAACAGAGAACGCACGATCCTCAAATTAGTGCTAGAAGTGGAGCTGTTCCATTTTTAGTGTTAAACAACTCAATTGACTTTTTACATTAAGTTTTGGACCAGAATATGGAATTATGCTGATACCTTTAGGTCAATAATCTTTCCACCAGACCCCCATACTTAGTTTAACTTTTCATTCAGATCTGTAACATATTTTCTCTTAATCACACACCTCCCCAAATAAAACATGCATAGACATTTTATATAGACTTTCAAGATTTAAGAGTCTGCTTAAGTTAAGCTTTATTTCTTCATATTTGTCTGATTCTTTTTTTAGCTAGGAATTTATACTCTGAGCCCAATCTAAAAATTCATTTGTTACAATGCAATAAAGGAGAAGTGTTGATTATTGATTGTAAGTTTCATCATTTAGAGCAGGTGTTGCTGGCATGGGCCAACCATTCAATCTAGAATGGTCTCCTCTGGATGTTGGGGATGGGAGAAGAGTCAATTATTCTCATTGAAAACTTGACAAGAGAACATTGCCCCCATGGAAAATAGTACAAAGGCTGGGGGAACAGCCACGCTTGGTTGCCTATATTCCTCTCTCTCATCAAAGCACTGTGTAAAGATTTTAAGACTAAAGGCTTAGATCCACTGTTTACTGTGAACCACACAATCATTTTTCATTTAAAATGTCTGAATAGAAGTTTAATTTGAGTGTGAGTTTGTAGAAAGAAACTTATTCTTGGATTCAAATGACCATTGTTTAAATTCCTTGGCAAAGTTTCAGGTTTTATAACATAACCCACACTTTAAAATAGTGTGGTAGATCAGTACAGTCAAGAGCCCTGACCAATCCCACCTCCCATATTCATGCAGAGTGTAACCTCCTCCCACATGGACCATGGGCCTGCCATGCAACTGGCCAGTGAGACCAGTAAACACGCTGCAAGCAGAGGCTTGAAAAGAGCTTGCCCATTGGGCTGGACCTCACTTGCTTCTGGGAGCCTTTCTCCCACAGTATGAACCTCGGCGGACCTCTGGGAGGGTAGGAGGCTACGTGAAATATTGAAAATTCTGTGACTGAATTCAACAGATAATTACTGAGTGCCAGTCAGTTGATTATCAGCAATAAACTAATTGATTATTGTGATGATATGATTGTCTCTGACACTAGACTCTAAATTCCATGATTATAGGAGCACATCTGCTTCCTTTACTACTGTATCTTCAGTACCAGCTCATAATAGATATGGCACATAGTAGAGACTCAATAAATAGTTGTCAAATGAGTGAATACGACAAAGGATATGACATGTCCCCTGTATGAACTCACAAGTTAACAAGGGAATCAAAGACTGGCACCCTGTGCTCTGATACTCAAGTACAAATATTCCAGTAGAAATATGAACACAGTGGTTCAAGAACAGGGAGAAGGAGTAATGGTCTGGGAGACTCAGAGAAGTTTCACACAGAGAACATGGCTTAGTATCTCTTGAAATTGTATAGCCTCAATTTAGTCATTCTCCCTTTGCCAAAGTAGACCTACCTAATTCTTGTTGGTTTGAATCAATAAGGAACTTTCATGCTTTATTTGGCTCTATAGAGCTGGCTTCTTGGCATGTTTTATATTCATGAATATGTGTGTGTTGCATGTATAATATGCAAGGAAAACACACCATGCAAAAATCCTTAACTCTCTGGGCTAGTGTTGTCCTTCTTGCCCACTGGACTTAGAAAGACAGGACAGGAAATGGAGGAGCTGCAGCATCTAAGAACAAGTAGCTTCAACATGACTTTATGTCATATCTCCATATATCAAAAAGGATGCTTTTGTCTGTGGGTATCAAAAAAGCCAACCCCATCCAAACAATCAGAAAGATATATTCTCATTCAAAACAGAAGTCCTTAGGTATGGAGATTTAGGATTCATTCCATATTTTTGTTCTATCTTGCTCTGCTAGCTTAGTAAGTTAGCATTGTCCTCAGACTAGCTTTTTCTCAAGTTGCATGATGGCTGCTGCAATTCCCGCCATCGCCTGCAGAATAACAAAGTTCAGGAAAAGAAAAGCCTATCTTTCTTGGGTGCTTCCTTTAAGAACTGAACACTTTACCTTCCTTTATGATCTGAGAACAATTTTCCCTCATGTTTCCTTGGCCAGATCTAAACTACCTGCCTACATCTCAACTAACCATTAGCAAAGGAAAGGGGACAACTATTATAAGCTTAAATTACTCAGGATTCACCCCGGAGCTGGGGATGGAGTTACCTTCCCCACAGGGTAGAATTTGACCAAAATCAGATTTCTGCTAAACAGGAGGAGACTGGGGAAATGGATGTAGGGTAAGCAACCAATAGGGTCTACTATACCAAAGTATTCAAAGGCCCTATTGTTCTTAATTCTTCAAACACTCTTTCATAAATCCCAATTTCAGCTGCAGAAAAGGGAGGAACAGTGGCAGACACAGAAAACATTTCTAAATGATGACAAAGGTCCACTTGTTGGCTATATTCCAATATACCCCTATAGATCTTCCCTTCCTGGCAGATTTGCTGATAGCTGGAGAAGGGGACATAAAATGACATCACCCACCTCTCCCCTCCATGCATTGAAATGAGTTGAAGAATTAGCAACAAGGTGAACTTCAGCTGGAAGATTAACTCCACACAAGAATCTGGAATTCATACAGTATTTTTAGCTATAGATGGTAACAAGATATTTAAATTGCTCTCAGATGAAGAAATGTCATACTGCCTACATGTTGGAGGCTTTTCACAAGTACAACTTTTTCATAAATGAATTTTTAAAAAGTGTGGCATATAATATAGACAGAATTCACCCAGATCAGCACGGACCTGGTCACAGTATTTATAGGCTGGTTTTAATTTGTTTTCATTTGTTACTTGGTGCTGGGTAAACACATTTTTCAGAAATTTCCACCAAGATAGATGAAGCACTCTGTTTTCTATAGGGAGTTATTCAGGCTATTAAACATTGCTAAATAAAAGAAATTCTAAAATTATTCCCCCAAATCTTTCTTAAACTGACATGAATATTCAACATCTCTCAAGATTTTACTAATAGAACGAGAAAAAGAGAAAGACAATTTATAGGGCAACAATAGTCTTTATAGCTAGAGAACCCCCATCACATGTAAAACTTCTGCGTTTCCCCATAATTGTCAAGAGTTGGGCCTGCATAAGCAGTAAGAAGATCCTTGTTAGGAGAGTTTATGTTGAGATAGATCAATGGGGTAAAATAAAGGAAACTGAAGTTTAAAATGAGGGGAAGAGCCACAGATTATAAGAGTCCATTGCTAACTCTGGGACTAGAGTGGCCCCGGGACAGTGGGGTAAAATACAGTCCTTGCCAACAGGATGACCATCCTCCTGGGCCAGTCTCAGGCCTGAGGTCCAACCTACATCCCTGAAGAACAGGGGCTCATCATCCACCAATATCTCCACTCCAGGCCCCCGCCCGGACTGTATCTCTGAACAGAGAGCTGCTCAATTTATCCAAAGGCTGGCTGAAGAATTGATATGTAAGAAAGATAGTTTGAAGGACACCGAATCCATAATTTCTCTGTACACTCTGGATTTTTTTAAGTCTTAGACCAAGTTGGGCCATCACAAGCTGTCTATTGGGGCATCATTTCTTGGCACCATCAAGAGGTGGTTTGACTGAGTGACAGTTTGTCATCATGTTCTTGGTCGTCATCAAGGGACACTGTAAGATACAGCATCATCCAATTCAGTTCTGTGTTTGTGATAAGGATGTCATTGACCCACACTGTCTCCTTTCTTTTTTTGTCTTCTCAGGGCTCTTATTTCTTGGAACCTTAAATGCAATTATCTCACTTAATTTGAAAAGCAATCCAATACCATGAGTACAAGTACTCCCATATAAAAGATGAAAAAACAAGAATTAGAGGAATGAAATGATTTGTCCAAGGTCAACTGCAGAGCTGGCATTCAAACCAAAATGCATGCTTTCTCATCCATTACACTATCTGAAAAACTAGCATATTTCTGCTCTGTGGAAAATGAGAATTGTGTAACCACTTACAGACCCATTTTCCTGCTGACTACCAGGAAATTCAACTACAGTTGAGGGTTATCCAAGTACAGCAATATTTTGGAACTATGGTCTCTATATATTGCAGTTTCTATTATAATTTATATTCTGCATGGCCTTGATATTTTATAATTTCATTTTACATTTTCTATAGATGGCCTCAAATTGTGTGAGAATGAGCCAAGCAGTAAGTAAATCCACCAATAAATAAAATCCATTCTCATTATTTTGTTGCCTGTTAAAACACCAGCTTGTGATTTATCTTTCTTTGCTTATGACCATATCCACAATCTCATGGGAAACTAGCTGCAAGCCTGACACAATTAATTGTCAGTTCCTTTTCCTCTCGGCAGCAGTATCTCATTTCCTTGTAGCGCATCACCCCTCTCCTGCTCTGTCTGTAGGAATGTGGAGGGCTGCCCTCAAATCCTGCGTCAGGGGCGTGTTTGAACTCGTCATGGTCAACCAGCGCATTCATTCAATGAATATAGTGATCATCTCAGGATTTTGTGAGTCTATTAAAAGTAAAATTTTCTGACTGGGGTCAGGCCTGCATCTGCGGGTGGGCATTAAACCACCAAAAGAGAGGACTTACCTAAGAGTTTGGCTGCCCAAGAACTGGGAGATAAGAATAGTCCAGGGCTGATGGTCCCTGGATCCAGCCATACCTGATTGAGACACTTTAGTGATGTGGGTAAATATATTATCCCTCCCCAGCAAGATAGCTTCACATGTGTGCATGTACACACACACACACTGACACACACAATTTCATGTTTGTTTAAGCAGTCACACTTGGGCTTTTATCACTTCCACCTTGGAGACCTCACTAGTAGCTGAGAAAGTGGTGAATAAGCGTGTTTTAAAAGTCAACTTCTTCTACGAATCCCTCTCTAACTCTTCTACGAATCCCTCTCTAACTCTTCTAGGCCATCCTGATAGTCCACATCTCTGAACTGAAATCCACATAGAGTCTACACTCACTCATCCTTTAGTTAAGCACATGAAGATTTCTATAATTCTTTGATTGGTCTTGCAATCTATAATGCCAACCTAGTCCACTCATTAACCTTGGGAAGGCTGAGACCTCACTTTCTCTCTCTCTCTCTCTCTCTCCTACAGGACCTAGCCCAGTACATAAGAGGAATGCAATAACGATTGATCGATCAATTATTATTGCATTGCACCACTAATATCTTCAGTGAATACTTTTCTGGAAGGTAAATATATTCTGTTTTTGTATTGATGGTCGCTTTTCTTTTAGACCCTACAGTCTCACCTTTAATATGGAAAACCAGTTTTTCAAAACCTATTACCAATTACATAAAACATTTTGAAATGATGATCACCTGTGGGAAGAGTCTGCGTGTTGCATACCAAGTATATATTCCTTCTTCCATCCTAATGAATCATGGTTTCATTCTAGATAACAATATACCCAACTAAAAATATTCACCTGCTTAGATTCATTTGAAGCTGAAGGTGATCCAGTGATCAAATTCTGGCCATTCATTCAACAAATGAATGAGATAGAAGTGGATATGGCTGAATTAGCCTTTTGAGAAATCTTTTAATAATGGACTGACTTATCTGGCATCCTTTTACAATCTTCTGTCTTGATGTTCAACTCCTTCCTTCTGTGTGGAACACAGATGGCGAGAAGTGCAGCAGCCATATTGTGACCATGAGGAAACAGGCGTGATGATCATCCTACAAGCTAACATCTACAAGCTAAGAGGATGGCAACAGAAGAAAATATATAGCTCTCCCATGGCACTGCCGTGCCATTACATCAGGCTTGGACTGCTTGCTGCATGGGATAAGCCTCTTCACCTGCCTGGGCCACTGCAATTAGGTTTTCTGTTGCTTCTGCCAAACACATTTCTCACTGATACAGACCTTTCCCGTTTTAATTTTTTCTTCATTTAATAGGATGCTTTCTTTTCTGGGTAGTTGATAAAATACATATGGTTGGAAGTCAAAGGGAGCTGGCTAAGGAGGCACGATTGTTATAAACATCCGTCTGCACCAGCAGCCAAGGAACCCACTACAGTGATTTTAATCTGCTCTGTTATGGTAAATCTCCTGCCTGAAGATGTGTTAGGTTTATTTTTTAAAAAAACAACAACCCACACAGCACACTAATTTGCTCCGTCATACATCTAAAGAGTCCTTCAGCCCACATGCCCCTCCCCCAACTTTACTGTAAGTGCACTTAGACTCCAGGCTGCATACCTAGCACCTGGAAGGTTATGTGTTCTGTACACAACTTTTGCCCTATCATGTAAGCTGTTCTCAAGGCCATACTCTGTTCTCCAATCCATCGCGGGAAGTGAGCTCATCCAGAGAATCGCTCACATCCAAGGCTGGAAATGCAATTTTATTTTTCAGGAATTTGTAAACAACTCCTTTGAAGCTTCAGACGAGTTATACTTGATAAGCTTTGATGTAACGTATTTAGAATTGGGACTTGGGCATCTTTCCCTACTCCCTCCACTGGTCAATATGTTTGCAAACAACTGACACGTTGGAAACCTTTGGAGAAAATCTATAAACTGCAATGATTTCTTTTTTCTTTTTCTTGTAAAAAGTCAACACATCATTATGAGCTGCAAATCCTTCATTTGAGTTTGTCACTTCTCTTTTAAAATTTTTTCTCGTTTAAAAAAAGGGGGCCTGTTTTTTCCCAAGATATGTAGACAGCTCAACTCAGATCCCCGATGGCACGTTGAACATCTGCTCCCTCAGACATGCGAGGTCCTGCTCGCATCAACTTCTTCTCGTTGCAGATGCTTCTGGCCTTTCTTCGGGGGACAAGTCATTAGGGGATAAGTCAATCTCTCTTTCTCATACACACGGAGCTCAAGTTCGTAGAAATAAATTTTAAAAATCTTGTTTAGTACGTAAGAAACTAAAAAAATGAAGGCATGTCATTCAACATAGTTTGCATGACTAATTCCATAAAACTGTAGTGAAAGCTTGGGGGTAAATGCAGAGCATCTGTGTCCGCATGAGGAATGCGACATACGCATAAGAAAAATTGAGACTTAATAATTTGTTTAATGCCCAAAGTAATAGAATCAAGCAGTCAGACCCATGCTGCTTCTCTTATGTAGACTCTCAAAAGCATTTGTTGTGCCTTTGGTCAGTCCAGCCCAGTCCAAGGGAGTACAAATCTTTTTTTCTTTAACATTTTATTTTTTTAAAAGTTTTATTGATTTTAGAGAGCGATAGAGACAGAGAAACATCGATTTGTTGTTCCACTTATCTATGCATTCATTTGTCGATTCTTGCATGTGCCCTGACCCGGGACGGAACCCAAAACTTTGATGTATCAGGAGATGCTCTACCCAACTGCGCTACCCACAGTCTCACTGAAAGAACCCCACAGTCACTTCTTTGTGGGAGTGGCAAAGGACTGTTGGATCTGGGCCTGTACCCACAGGCCAAGCTCCCTTTCCGGAGGGGAACTGTGAAGCACTAAGAAACACACATGTTCCTGGGAAGTCCACCCAGCATGCTGGCCAAGGGCAAACTCAGAAGGGCTCTGCTCACCAACACACTGAACCGTTTCCCTCGTGTTTGGGATAAAATTGGGGCCAAAGGTGTTGCTTTGCTAAAATGCAATGCCTAGGACAATGATGGTGAACCAATGACACGCGTGTCACAGGTGACAGGCAAACTCATTTTCTTGGTTGATATTTCTTTGTTAAATGGCATTTAAATATATAAAATAAATATCAAAAATGTAAGTCTTTGTTTTACTATGGCTGCAAATATCAAAAAATTTCTATATGTGACACGGCACCAGAGTTAAGTTAGGGTTTTTCAAAATGCTGACACGCCGAGCTCAAAAGGTTCGCCATCACTGGCCTAGGAGGACAGCCAAAGAGAAGGGCCAGTTTCTTCTCACACCAAGACTTTGACAAAATTGTGAAGCTGGAGAAACTGTTCCGAGTCCCCCTTCACACACCTTTCTACCCCTGAATTAATATTTATTACCCTCTAGTATGTGCCAAGGTATTCAGGGGTGAGGGAGGTGCTGGTAGTCTCAAAGGGGACTCTCCTGTGTGGAAAGATGAGGGGGACCATGGGTAGGAAGACCCAGCCCTGGAATGGGTGGATGGGGTGGGGAAGGGAGGGGCTGGCAGAGAGGGCTTATAGCAGGGATCAGTAAGCTTTTACTCTAGAGGGCCAGATAGCAAATACTGGGGACATATTTCAGGCCATAGAGGACATACTTAATGTGTGTCATATGTTCTTTGTGTCACAGCTCTTTAAAAATATAAAACCCATTCTCACCCTGTGGGAGAAATGATATCAGTCTGTTGATCCATCCTCTGTAGGAAATAATACCTGTGCTGAGTCCCTGAAGACAAGACATAAAATTAATTACTGTTTAAGAAGCACTCTGATTTGCCAGGTCCTGGAACAGGTACTTTATAAAGTTCACTTCATTTAATCATCACAATACCCATCAAAGGGTTCTATTATGATTACTATTGTCTACCAACAAGGAACCAGGACCTGGGACATTAAATCACTTGTCTAAAGTTCAGCTGAGATTAGAATCCAGGTCTATCCGACTTCAAAGAGGCCAAGTGTAGGCCAAGTACAGTCCTCTAGGTTGTGCCCTGGACGAAGCCAGGTGCAGAAGAGGTGTGCCCCACAGGCCAAGCCATGAGCCGGGTGAAGGGGCTGCATCCCACTCTAGACAGGGAAGGAGGTGCCTTTTTTTGCACAGAGGTACCACCTATTCACCAAGCCATTCATGTATGAGGCTGTGTTGGTGAGGGGTTGGGAGGTACCTATTTCTTATTGACCCAAAGACTATCATTCTTAGAACTGTAACTAGGAATTAGTTAGGAAGGGACACTAGGGTTTTGCCTACATCCCTGAAATACAGAACATGCCAACACTTTAAATAGTGATTTAAAAAATATTGGGTTAAGCACAACGAGATACCACTTCATATCCACTTGGGTGGCTAGAATGAATAAGATGGACAATACCAAGTGTTGGCAAGAATGCAAAGAAATTGGAGCCCTCATACACTGTTGGTAGAATGTAAAATGGAGCAGCCAGTTTTGGAAAACAGTTTGGCCATCCCTCACAAAGTTAAACACAGAGTTACTATATGATCCTGAAATTCCTCTCCTACGTATATACTCAAGATATGCCCTATAACATCTTAGTCATGAATGTTCATAGCAGCATTATTTATAATAGCTAAATAGTGGAAACAACCTAAATGTTCATTACATGATAATTTGATAAACAAAATATGGTATACCATATTATACAGGTAAATAGTATTCTGCTGTGTAAAGGAATGAAATATTGACACATGCTACAACATAAATAAACCTTAAAAACATACGCTCAGTAAAAGAAGCCAGATACAAAAGGCCACATGTTGTATGATTCCATTGCAATGAAATGTCCAGAATACATGAAACCGTAGGAACAGAAAGTAGACTAGTGGCTTCCGAAGGCTGGCGAAGTGGGGAGTGACTGTCTATGAAGACAGAATATTCTGGGGCAATGAAAATGTTCTAAAATTGTATAGAGGTGATCATTGCATGACTTTGTAACTATAGTAAAAACCACTGGACTGTACACTTCAAAAGGAAGAGTTGTATGGTGTATGAATTATATCTCAATTCAATAAAAACAGTTGTGTACATTCCTCTTCCCCAACATTAGGCTTTCCAGGTCTCTTCCCCCTCGTGGCTGGAGCACAGAGTAGAGGAGTGGGGCTTGCGGGGGAGGGACAGTGAGGCAGAGAAGATGGGGCTGCAGAGGGACAGGCTCCAGACCATAGAGGGGTGGCACTCCACGACTGAGCTGGACGCTGGACATCCCCTGTCCCCTTTGGTGCTCCCACCACCCACAGAGATGCTCCAGGTCCCTCCTGCTCAGGGAGCTTCTGGTCCAGTAGTCCATGTGGGAGTGCTGAAGGCTCAGCGGTTCCTTCCTCACAGGGGTACGTGTTCCAAAGAGAATGAGTAGAGGACAGTGCTTGACTCTAACACAATGTCCTGTTCATGGTCGAGTGCCAGGCACTGAGGGCCCCTGGAGAGGGAGAAACTGTCCGGGTCGGGTCCCCACTGAGACACACCGTAGGGTGGATGACTTTCTCTCAACAGAACACTGTACTACTACACAACTGCGAAAATACTAGGAGAAGCAAGTTATGCTTCATGCTACACCCAGACCATCACATCTCCAGCTCTTGGGGGTTTTCCTGCCCACCCATTGTACTGATGCCATGATCACTAGTACAGAGTACACCTCATAGCATGTCCACCCCTTAATCTACACGATTT
>NW_005371441.1:556839-590470 GCF_000412655.1 Myotis brandtii | reverse complement strand
GGACTGCAGACTCCCAGAGGCACTGGCTCTGCCTCCATAGATTGTTTTCCCTCAGGGTGGAGGGGTTCCTCATTCGGCCCGCTGATTGCCACCAGCAATTGGCCACTAACTGATGTTATTTAAACCTCCCTTGATCAAAGTAATTAATAGACTCATCTTGTGTACATTCAAGAAAACGCCTCTGAGACTTCTGCAAGTAATTACATCTAATTAAGCCTCGCCATCTATTTTAGGCGCTGGCAGTGCCTAATGAGGAACGCTCACAGAGTGGTGTGTAACACAAAAGCCCTGCGTGGGATCACCGGGCTGCTATTTGTCCATTTGACACACCCGATAGGAATACGGCCAAGGAACAGACGGAGATTTGATAAACACAGAGGTCTCCAATCACCACCTCTTAAAGATTCTCAGTCTCACTTTTTAAAAAGAGCAGGCAAGAAATCACAGTGAGCTACTTTAAATAATTCAAACAGACAGGAAACCTCCCCAGGGCAGGGAGAGGGGGCTGAGGATGGGGGTGGCCCAGGCCCTCCGTGCTCCTGGGTCTTCATCCTGAGGGTGTTGGAAGTCGAAGCAGGAGTGCCCAGAGCACCTGGGCCTGGAGAGACTGCATTCAACCGTGTGGAGAGCAGACCTAAGGGGACAAGGCTGGAGTAAGATGTGTAAGATCTCTCTCACGGTACGAACACATCCTTTAAAGATCAATGTACAGCAGAAAACCCCTAACAATGAAGCCACATCTCCCACACGTTTAAGCACTCAATGTTGCTCTCTCTTAAAAGTGGGAGGTAAAGCTTCCTCAGGATATTCCAAAGAGGGTGAATGAGGGGGTGAGGAGGTAGGGACAGTGCTTGACTCTAACACAAGCACTGAAGTTCTTCCCAGGGCAGGTGCGAGGCCATGGTGGCCGTTCCCTGAGTGTGGCATGTGGCAGGGCTGTGCTGTCACCTACAGACCCAACCTCACACCTCATAGCAGCCGTAGGAGGTGGAAGCCATTGTCACCCTTGATATATGGGGGAGGAAACCCTGGACAGGTTAGTGACTGGCCAAATTCACATTACTGGTAAACACAGAGTGTTCTTTAAACCTATGTCTGCCTGACTCTAGGCTTCAAACGCAATCTAAGCCATTTAATATGTCACAGGGTCTGAAATCACCTAGGAAGGCTCTAGAACAGCGGTTCGCAACCTGTGGGTAGCGACTCCTTTGGGGGTCGCCTAAGACCATCGGAAAACACATATATAATTGCGTATTGTTTACAGTAGCAAAATTACAGTTATGAAGTAGCAACGAAAATAATTTTATGGTCGGGGGTCACCACAACATGAGGAACTGTATTAAAGGGTCACGGCATTAGGAAGGTTGAGAACCACTGCTCTAGATAGTCTAAAAGGTTTAAATCATATTAAAGCCATAGAAACTGAAAATATGTTTTCAAAAGAATGACCACCGATTACTTGCTTCATCAATGATGATGAGATGTCTGGAAGAAAAGCACCAAGAAAAAACTGGTACTGGGTAACTATCTTCAGAAGACAAAGTATTTTCAAAGCATATGGGTCCTGCGTTTTACCATAACCACCAAGGTACCTGTGGGACAATGTTATTAGCCCTATTCTCTCATTGTGTGGAGAAACCGTCTACAAACCTCTTCCCTACTAGACTGTGAAGTCACCATGGTAACCGAAGCAGGTATGCATTGTCCCCAAGACAAAGTATTTTCAAAGCATATGGGTCCTGCGTTTTACCATAACCACCAAGGTACCTGTGGGACAATGTTATTAGCCCTATTCTCTCATTGTGTGGAGAAACCGTCTACAAACCTCTTCCCTACTAGACTGTGAAGTCACCATGGTAACCGAAGCAGGTATTCATTGTCCCCGAGCTGCAGCTCCTGCCACCAGAAGTGGTCTTACACACACACACACACACACACACACACACACACAAACACTCACATCACTGTGGGGAGGGAGAGGGGCTCCCCCAGTTCCAGGTGACTAACATTTCCCCTTGCTGGGCTGGAGCGGCAGCCATGCTGTAAGATTCCAGCTGCAATGAGGAGGCAGTGGGTCCCTGGACAGTGTCTTTGCAGAGGAGGTGGGGTGATGCTGGGAGAAGACAGACACAACCTGAGTGGTTGGGGGAAGGCATTTGCAGGGAAGGAATATTTGTGATTCTGACACTGGGTATGAAGGGGCTTGATTTCATTTTTCTGGAAGAGAGAAGAGTGCTTTGCAGAGATCACAGGCTTACAGGCAAAGGAACCAAAAGTTAATTGAATATAAATGAGTATCTTACTTTCCTTTATTTATGCTTATTACTAGTAATTGTATTTTTTACACATATGCTAATTTACTCCAGAAAGGAACCAAAGTAGCTCATAAAGGTAGCTCCCATATAGCAAAAAAAGCACAAATGAAAAATAGGACTAATTATCTTTAAATTAATAAAAATATAAATGAAAGCAAAAAGTACAAGGCTTGAGATCTATCATGGTGCTAGGAGCTAGAGGGAAAATGCACAACATAGAGAGGTTATTGATGTAGTTCTGGTGTTCTATTAGCTATGGCAGGAGCCATCTGTCGGAGCCTAATCATAAACGGAGTCAGGAAGTAGGAACTTAATCACACACATTTCCTGTGATATTTTAATCATCGTGTGAAAGCAAGTAAGAATAATTAAAAAAAGAGTATTTTGTTTGACAAAGAAAAATCTGAAGAAGATGGCTCTATAAAATTTATATCAAAAGCTCTGTGCAGGCCAATTTTAGGAAGCATTTGACTGCAGACAAATTCAGGTGCTGGCTGATTAAGAACTAGTGGAGAATGGGGGACTCATTAGGCGCTATATTGCATCAAATGGCTATTTAATAGCTAAAAGTAGCAGGGAAAGGTTGGAACAAACCTATTAGTTTGGATAATATATGTAGGACAGGATAAAACTATTTCTTCTCCAAGCACACTCTTAAAGAAAACAAGTCTTTATAGGCTTTTCACATGGAAATGGTATCTTAAAACTCACTTAAGGGCATTCATTTAATGAAGATTCAAAATGGGAAACCAAAGTTCAATTGATTTGGGAGTAATTCCAGTATTCAATTCATAAAGCAATGGTTTGTTTTTTTTTCCTTCCTCCTTACACATTATTTTGCAAACACTAAAGCCTTGTGGAATTTTAACCGCATGAGGACTCAGGTTCCATTCTTCAGGACATGGGGCCTCAGTTGCAAAGGTGCCCCCTCTGGTATGTGGGCCATGGGGCTTGTGGTAACCAGGGAGCCAGTTATCAATGCACTGAGTGAGCCCCATTTGTCAGAAAGATCAGGAAACGCCACTAAGGAGGTCTCTCAAGGTTCCACAGTAAACCTGCTTTAGAATCCTCGGGGGCACATGCTAAAGATTCAGATTTGCAAGCTACACCCTGCCTGCTCCTGAATCAGGCTCTCTGGGATGTATTACAAGCTCCCAGGTAATTGTTAGGTCACAAATGTCCGAGCTGTGGGATATCACAGGGCAATGCTTGCGTGTTTATAGGAGTCAGTGTGTTCACATCCAGTTGGTGTGTGAGCTCAACTTTATTGCATTTAGGGCTATGGTAATAAATAGTGCATTTTATTTTTTTAAATAGTGCAAATAAATAGTGCAAATATTTATTGAAGGCCTGCTATATGCAAGACCCTGTGTGCTAGGTATGGGGGTAAATGCTGACATTAAAGTATATAAAACAGTCCCTACTCTCAGAGGAGTGAACACTTGTTGGTGGTCGGCAAACTGCAGCTCGCGAGCCATATGCGGCTCTTTGGCCCCTTGAGTGTGGCTCTTCCACAAAATACCGACTTCTGTGCATGGGCCACGAAGTTTCAATCACACTGTACGGGCGCACCTGCACGTGGTATTTTGTGGAAGAGCCACACTCAAGGGGCCAAAGAGCCGCATATGGCTCGCGAGCTGCAGTTTGCCGACCACTGAAATAGACGAAGATGCTCCAGAAAACTGAGCAAAGGGCTGGAGCAGAAGAGCCAGTGGGGGCTGCTCTAGCCTGTGATTGAACCAGAGGGTAAGAGATGCCAGCTACCTCTGAGCCCTGCCGGACCCTCTCCTCCTCCCACCTCTCTTCACTCTCCTCACCTCTTCCGACACTGCCCCTGAGGATGGACCACATTATCAGATCAGATCAAAGGGGCACAGCACAGGCACTGGGACACCATGGGAACTGGGATGGGAGGGAAGAGAGGAGAGAGGGAAGGCTTCAAGGATTGACCTTAACTGTGCAACTTGGTGAGCAAGGCAGGAAGAAATTTCCTCTGCTCTAGTCCGTATTTTCTGCCAAGGCTGGGTCCTGCTAAATAGCTAAATTGGAATTATGTATCAGTGGATCTCAGGACAAATCATTGGCCAAATACAAATCACATTATTGTACACAAAATCCGAGATCAGCAAAATCTAAAAAGTGGTGTGCTCAAATGCAAGATGCCTGGGGTAGGAGGGTGGAGTCAGGCTCCAGGGAGGGTCACTGCATCTCCTGGCAGGCATGTGATTGTCAAGACCGATCTTTTAACTGGAGGAAATGAAGAAGCAGTGGAGGTGAAAAAGGAGAGCTCAGAGGGGACACAAGTTCTAGGGTTTAAGATCCACTAGGAAACTTCTGGGCTAAGAGCTTCCAGAGTGAGTGCCCTCCTCCCAGCACGGATGGTGGGGCACCCAGGACCCAGAACTAAGTCTACACTCAACGGTGAAACCCAGACAATCTCTTCTCCCTATTTCACGATTTATGATGAAGCAAAATTGTGCCAACACCCTATCTCCTCCCTCTTGCTTCTGTAGTTGACACTTAAACAAGCAAGAGCAGAGCAGTTATGGAAGGTCACCAGGACAGAAAGCCCTAGGTGCCCAGCAATGGACAACTGTAGAGTGGGACCTCACCCCAGGGTGGCCTTTCCTTCCCCAGCATGTCACCAGCCATGCAGTGTACCCCCTTTGAGGAGGAACAAGGGGGCCTGAAAATAACCTCATACAAGCCCTTGCACAACCACTCCCTTAAGCATTAAGCCCTAGAGATAGCATGTAGGCCTCAGTTGTGTTTCAGCTCCAGGCTCAGAAAAGCAGCAAGGGCAGGCAGGGTGATGACAGCTGACATCCGGACCAGCTGTAATGACTAAGGACCCCTGCCTGGCGCCAACCAATCAGTGGAGACCAGGGGGACACACTTTGAAAGTTGATGAATATTCTATTAAGATCCTCTCTTGGGACCTCCCCTAAAATCCCTGCCCTTAAAAGCCCTTTGGGCTGAGGTCCCAGAGCATGCTCTTTCTCTCTGTTAAGTATGCTCTCGCTTTTCCCCACACCCATCTTTCCCCTGAGCAGCTCCCTCTCTCTGCCTCTACCTTCCTCCCTCTCCTTCTCCCAAGGCATGTTTTCTTTACCTTTCTTTCTTCTAAGCTCCAAGGGCCCTTCTTTTGCCTCTGTAACTTGTTTCCTGAGCCCACGCAGCCCAGCTGGCTCACTTCTTCCATGACTCATGTCTTCTAATAAACTTTTGCTTGTATGTGAGTCTTAGCTCTGAATTCTTTCTTAGCGAGAACTCAAGTACTGAGGTTATCGAACCAAGGTCCAAGTCACCACCAACAAGCGGTGCCATTTCACTGTCAACACTTCCTCTAACATTTCACAAAAAATACTCAAGGAGAATATGTGTTACAATCGATTTATTACTTTATAGCATAGGGCCAGGGTTCAAATCCCAGCTCTATCTCTTGCCAGCAGTGTGACTTTAGGCATGTTATTTAACCTCTGTGCCTCAGTTTCTCTATCTGTAAAATGGACTAATAATAGTACCAATTTCATGAGCTGTGGAGCGCATAGTAAGCAACCAATTCCATTTAACTATTATTCTTTCTCTTTCCAAAATTCCTACGAAAAGTAAATACAATTCAAACAGCTCAACAGACCATTTACTTTGAAAATATAAGCACATGAAAGTTCCACTGTGGTACATCTACACAATGGAATACTACGCTGTGGTAAAAAAGAAGGAATTCTTACCATTTGCAATAGCATGAATGGAACTGGAGAGCATTATGCTAAGTGAAATAAGCCAGTCAGAGAAAGATAAATATCACATGATCTCACTCATTTGTGGAATATAATGAACAACATAAACTGATGAACAAAAACAGATCCAGAGATAGAGAAGCATCGATCAGACTGTCAAACCTCAGAGGGAAGGTAGGGGAGGGTGGGGGGAAGAGGGAGAGATCAACCAAAGGACTTGTATACATGCATATAAGCCTAACCAATGGACACAGACACCAGCGGGGTGAGGGCATGAGTGGCAGGCGGGGGGGGGGGGGGGGCAATGGGGGATAAGGACACATATGTAATACCTTAATCAATGAAGAAAAGAAGAAAAACAAAAAGAAAGTTCCAGTTTCAGTGCAACAAGAGGCACATCCTTTTAAAGCATATCCTGTTTAAGACAGTCTGTTGAATGTAGATCCTAGAGAAGCTATTTGTTTTGTGTCTCATTACACCAATGAGTCTACTTATGTAATACCTAAATCCCCACACCTGCCCTCCTGCACGGATCCCTGGAAGCCATTTTTCACTCCTGCCTTCAAATTGGAAGTGTCCTTTCTTTCCTTAGACAAACATGACTTCAGTTTCCATTTCAGCCTGGCTTTCTCAGACACAATCATTCAAATCCATCCTTCAACAACAAAAACTTATCAAATGCTGACAAGTTCCTAATGGCTCCACTAATCCAGTGAGGAACTTCTGCACAAAGCTTTGGAGACTTCTAAGTTTCTCTAAAACTCCGCTGTGTAAAGGGAGAACCCGGCACCAATAGCAGTTATGTAACCTGGGAACATGTCAGTAAATGCCCAGCCCAGCCCTCCTGCATTTTATCAAGATGCCCATTGATTCCTATGCATTCCACCACAGGAAAACCATCCTTTAAGTAGCAACCTAGGTGCACCGATTTGCTCTATAATAAGGGTAGTGACCAGTTCATTGTGAAATGATCACCAAGTAGGCATTCTGTAACAGAATTAAATACTTACTCTCCAAAGAGATTCGTTAAGTGTTATCATCTGTGCTTATACAAGATAAAAATAAAACAGACTCTCAAGGATAATCTAGTACACCTGATAACTGTTTATCTTCATTTCTTGCCAAACATCTATGAACAGGCTGTGACCAGCCAAGGAGAAATTTTTCCAATTGCTTGTTTCTCCCTGTGGATAAATTATGGAAGCCATTACAAGCAAAGGCAATGGGGATAAGGAATGCTTCTCCTTGATCCTTGTGTTCTCTTACATTATACACAACAGGGTTAGAGTTATTGATTAACAACAGGAAGGCTGAAATTCCCCAAAGGGTAGATGTAATGAACCACAGTTCAGGACCGATGTGTGATGTCAGGTCCCTCTCTCCTTGTCCTTTCCGTCTGTCATGATTATCTGCTGTTATATATGTCCTTTGATAAGCAATCTTGAGATGAAAAGAAACAACTCATGAATTAAAACTGTGTATTATCTGTACTCAGAAAATGCACACAAGAGGCCATTTTAAAATTACAATCTCTTTGCTGCAAAAAGGATTTGAGGTAATCCTCCTCTGAGGATATGTGAGGATATGTTTTTAATGATTTGAGAGAAAGAGGAAGGGAGAGGGGAGAGAGAGAGAGAGAGAGAGAGAGATCTATGTAAGAGAGAAACATTAATCGACATTAATCGGTTGCCTCCCATACTCGTCCTGACCAGGGATGAAACCACAACCTAGGCATGTGCCCTTACTGGGAATTGAACCCTCAGCCTTTTGGTGTACGGGACAATGCTCCAACCAACTGAGCCACTGGGCCAGGGCTGTGCTAAGCATGTTATATGGTTTCTTTCAATCCATCCTCTCCACAACCCTATCAAATAGGGACTGCTGTTCCTATTACACAGATGAGGAAACTGAGGATAACAAACATTCAGAAATCTGCCCCAAATCACATAGTCAATAGGAGGCAGAGTCTTAATCCCAACGCAGGTTCACCAAGCTCTAGAAGCTGAGCTCTTACCTACCACACTACAGTAGCGACGTAACAATGTCTTTACTCAGTGAAATAACCAATTTTGCCCAAAGCAAGGTGAGCATCTGGTTTTGAAGAGGAAGAAAAAATCAGAGAGACATGAGAATAAAGTCAGGGAAAGAAGTGAGTCTGGGCAAGCAGCGCCCCCTTTTCCAGGCCACCCCTGATTATCAGTGCTCTGCGGCAGCCTGCGGAGCTGTGATGCTCGCTGGAATCAGGCTGCATATAGCTGACGTGACTGACAAGCTTTTGGAGACCTCTGACTGCCAGATGAAAGGACTCCTCTGGGTGCCTATAATTACTACATATCCAAAAGGATGTATAAAACACGTTCCGTGCCCTTAAGGAATTACAGTATAGTTGAGGAGATAAAAATGTGTAATGATGTGTGCCAACTACTGTTACAGGAGAGTATTAAAAGATCCTAAGTAACATTTTTAGTGCTCTATCGTTTTGTACACTACAATCTCTAACACGAGCTCAAGGCTACCTGCTTCTCTGTGGAGTGGGAGGTTTCGTTAAGGTCATGTATTCCTCAATGAGGCCATGATGGCAAGGAATGGTGTTCTCACAGGGGAGTGTGTGAAGGTTCTTAAAGCCTTTTCCACTTGGCTTCTTCCTGTTGTCAGCCTGATTCGCATGGCTCATTGTTTCTCTTGTTTCATGCAGCCAGCGCAATAAGTAAATGGCTCTAAATTCCCCCTTATTGGTGGGAAAAAGCCAAGAGGGCGTCTGGGTATGGCCACAGGGAAAGGCTAAGCTGGGAGAGTCCAGTGGTTCTGCTCTGGTTCTCATAAAATAACAATCATTCCTTTCCTGCATCTTTTCACCGTCAGGGGTGGTGAAAGCTCAAGGTCAGGAAGAGAGTGTGAGCCTGGAAGAAAATTGCCGAGTGTCGGGGAGCACATGAGACTTGGTTGGAAAGTGTGAGGAGGACATTCTGATAAAAGGGAAGTGTGTGGAAGGCCGCCTGCCCCGTTTATCTGTCCTCCTTACAAACTTTCCAACCAAGTCTCATGTGCCCCCCAACAGTCAGGAAGTCACTCTTATCTCCTTTCACTAGGCTTCAGGCTTCAGGCTTCAGGCGCAAAAAGGAACCCTATTAGCTCCGCATAGTCAGCTCGCTGGAGCAGCAGCCCACATGGGGCTCCATTGTGGGGTGTCCTCTCAGAAACCTGGGAAGAGAGAGGCAGCCCCCGAGGACTTAGACATTTGGTTACCAGGTCATCCCCCCATCTTTGCCCAGTGACACAGCCAGCATGTTTACAAACATCACTTGATTTCCTTTTCACAAAAAATGCCAAGGGGAAGAATACATGAAAATCATGATTACTTTCCATTTGATAAATGAGGAAAACAAAACTCAGAAAGAGTCGTTGGCTTTCGCTGGATCTAAGAACTAGTAGGAGTTGGGACAGGGTTGTGACCGGAACTTCAAACTCTGAGTTCTAAGGTATTCACACAGCACAGCCTCCAGCTAGGGCGGCACCGAAGGGGCAGGGAGAAAGCAGAGCCCACAAGTGAATCACCTGAACATCAGTCCAGCTAATGATTTGGAGATGAGCATCAGTAATTACCACATTGTAGACAAGAGTCAATAATTACTAATTCATATTCTCATTGGGGGAAAAAGAATGTTCATTTTTCTATATATATAAAATAAGAATGACCTTCCTGGATTCAAGAACATCAGCTCTAAAACAGGAGGCTGTTCCGCCAAACAACCTTGTTCTCCTCCTAATCCATTGTGAATTTGTCATCCATGAATAGATATAAACTTTTATGAGGACTGATGGATAGTTTTGGTCTGCACTTTCATTTGGGCAAATGATGTCTAGTTGTTTATTATCCACTGTAAGAAGCAGAATAGCCTTCAATTTGACTTTGGGAAACCTTATTAAGATTTGAGGGACAATGAGCCTGTTTATTTCAGACCAGAGATGTGTTCAAGGCCTTGGTGAACAGTTTCGTGTTCGCCTCAATTATTTTCCTCAGCCAGTGTCTTTCCTGACAAGAATTGCAATCAATTTAGCCTTTTATTCCACCTTGCATGATCATTCTTGCTGTTAACGTTCTGGATGTTCTCCAGCTCAATTATGCCCCTTTTAATCATTGTTGTCTGAAACTGCATCTAATCTTTCATGTGTAGGTAAATCAAAGCTTGCACGGGGCACAGCTATGCTCCCTGCTGAAGGATGTCCAGTGTTTTGATAGTCTCTTTGGGCTGCAGTATCGCACTGAGTGGAAGCCCCTAGGTCAGCGGTTCTCAACCTGTGGGTTGCGACCCCTTTGGGGGTCAAACGACCCTTTCACAGGGGTCGCCTAAATACATCCTGCATATCAGATATTTACATTACGATTCATAACAGTAACAAAATTGCAGGTATGAAGTAGCAACGAAAATAATTTTATGGTTGGGGGTCACCACAACATGAGGAACTGTATTAAAGGGTCGAGGCATTAGGAAGGTTGAGAACCACTGCCCTAGGTGATAACTGACAAAGACACCAGGCTTAGTAGGTATTTCTGTGGCTTACTACTATTCTCCTCTCCCCTCAGGAAAAAAAAAAAAGATTTAAGTCACTGGCAAACTCAGAGATTTTTCTAAGCATTTCCTCTAAAAGGTCACCAGTAAAGATGTAAGACAAATCAAACATTGATTTTTTTTAAAGTATCTGATTATGCTTATCAACCTATCTATCCCCTATTAGTTTTTTAAAAATAAAAGTGAATTAAGTTAATTTAATTCAATATCTATTTCTAAGTGAAAGATCACAAGAAAACACAATTCCTTCAAGTTGTATGCTTTCAAAAAATTAGAATATTTCATTAACATGATAAGAAATATCTATTTTAACCTCAATATCAAAATTAAGTTTAGTGAT
This sequence comes from Myotis brandtii, assembly GCF_000412655.1. NCBI lineage: Eukaryota > Metazoa > Chordata > Mammalia > Chiroptera > Vespertilionidae > Myotis > Myotis brandtii. The sequence continues at coordinate 579,504 of NW_005371441.1, read as the reverse complement.
AAAACTGTAGCATAATCATTAAAACTTAAAACAAAGGTGCTATGTATAACTACCATTCGTTCATTTGACAAATATTTATTGAGTGCTACTATGTGCCAAGTACATGTTCTAAATGTGTGACATGGTGATAATTAATACATACTCCCCCACCATGGACCTTTTATTACTTAATATTATTCTGGAATATAAAAACTTAAAACAGAAGTAGATAAAATAAGATAAAATGAATGGTTTTTGTCAAGTATTCCCTATTAAGAAAAAAAACTGAAAGATTATTGAAATAAAAAGTTCAGCAACATAAGTACATATAAAGCACAAAATCAATAATTTTCAATATTACAACAATCTATTTACATATAGTAGAAAAATATTCCATTCAGAATAACAACCAAAAGTAGAAAAAAAATCTAAAAATAACCTTTTGTAAGAAATGTAAAACCTTTATGGAACCAAAGAATGCTATAATATAAAATATTCAGAGACAATAACAACATCAAACAAATTCTTAGAAATAAAAAAAAAAACCATAGGGAAGAAACTCAACAGAAAGATTGAAAGACAAAGATGAGAAATTCTACCAGATGGTAGAGCAAAAAGATAAAGAAAAATAAAAGAAACAAAATAGGAAATATAAAGTATTAGTCATAGAGGTTCAACATCCAAATAAGAGGAGATCAGAGAAACAGAAAGAGAAAATATAGAGGAAGAAATCAGTGAAAAAAATCAAGCAAATATCCCAAAACAGAATATCAATTTCCTGATTGAAAGTCCACTGAGTACCCAGAAGAGTATCTGAAAACTTACACACAGTAGGCACAAAATTATAATAGTTTAGGACAATAGAAATAAGAGGCTTCCATAAAGACAGATTCGATTTTCATATAAAGGGTCAAGAATTAGTCTTCTCAACAATAATACTGTAAGCTACAAGTGGAGAAGGACCTTAACATTCTGAGGGATAATGATTTTGTGACAGAGACATTTAATGCTCACAATATCTAGGAGGTCTATTTGTCAACACCCTTGCAACTGAGCAGGGTTTTTGGCCAATTCTGGTCAACAGACTGCTTACAATCATAACTTGTCATTTTCAGGATGAGGGGATAAAAAGTCTTTACACATCCCTCCAGCTCCTCTCTGCCCTGCCGTTGTGACATGGAGGTCCGAGTGGAGAAGATGAAGCCACAGGATATAAACGGCCTGGATCTCTGCAAGAGCTCTGGAAGGGCTCCTAAGAGCCATCGGACCCCCAGATGGTCTTACATAAGCAAGACAAGCTCCAAAGTGTGAAGCCACTGAGATTTTGCAACACCTTAGCCTATCTTGATTAATATAGATTCCCAATCTGGAATTTTATATCCTGTCAAACTATCAATCAAGGATAGAATAAAGACATTTTCAGAAATGCAATGTTTCAGAAAATGTCCATCCTGTGCACCTTTTCTCAAGAAGCTCCTGGAGGCTGAGGAAAGAGATGCATAGAAGACAGAATAATGCCCCCCACCCAAAGATGTCCAAGTCCTAACTTCCTGAATCTGTGATATGTTACCTTACACGCCATAGTAGACCTTGAGATGGGGAGATTATCCGGTATTAGTCAAATGAACCCAACATAATCACAAGAGTCCTTATGATAGGTGGGCTCAAGAAGCTGGAAAGTTGAGGAAATAGATTATCTTCTAGAGCTTCCAGAAGGAAGAAGCCTGATTTTAGACTCACTTCAGACTTGTGAACTCAAGAGCAATAAGATAATACATTTGTGTTGTTTTAAGCCACTAGGTTTATTGTCATTTGTTACAGCAGCAACAGGAACTAATGCCACATGGCTATGCAGGAAACTGGAAGCAAACGGGAGTGAAGGGAGCTCCCGGGACACATGTGAGCGGGAGGCTGTGTGCAACCAGCCAGATGGGAGCAGATGCCAAGGCCCCAGAGAGATGTCAGCAATGCGACACTGATAAAATACCTAATGTGGCTGGAGGCTGTGAGAGGAGATTTACATCACAGGGGAAGAGTTTGAGGGTACCTTGGAGACCACAGAAAAGTATGAGCATAAATTTCCAAACCAAGACAATTATTTATTACAAAGAAAACAAAAAGCTAAACAGGAAAGGAAACATTATCGTAATGGCTCAGCTGCAGCTATTATTTACCTAGTGTCAACAATAAAAACACTGAGTACTCATTTAGTCCAAATAATACACAGTTTAGGAGGATTCGGAATGAGAAGGGTGCTTGCATGGTGGTAGTGGGCAGCCTGTAATGAAATTGCTAAATCCTGTTCCACAAAGGATGCCAACGGACAATGCCTAAAGCTGAGAAAAATCAAGAAGAAGCAACATAATCAAGTTACTCAGAGATATAAAAGCTAGTGCAGTTAACAGAATAATTGCTTCTGAAGAGGAGAGAGTAATAGGGAAGGCGTAGTCAGGGGTCACTTTTTATAATAAGCCAATGAGCCATCTCATGCTTTAAACTCTATGCAGTAGGTACCTGCTTAACTTTAATTAACATAAACACTACATAAAGGGACTGGTAAAATATTCACAACAAATGATGCATAATACTTTAGTACCCTTCACATATATAAAGAAAGATTGGACAGGACTGTGAAAAACTCTTCATTATGGTTGCCTCTGAGTGGTGGCAGTATGGGTGATTTTTTTTTCCTACTACTCTATAATTTTCCATACTTTTCAAATCAAATCAAAATACGAGCATGTATAATATTAAAAACCAAAAAATTGATCATATGGTCAAGGAAGACATTTAAAAAAAAACGGAAAGAATTAGGTAACTATTCTGGGAAAAAACCAAAAAATTGATCATATGGTCAAGGAAGACATTAAAAAAAAGGAAAGAATTAGGTAACTATACTGGGAGCTGCTAAGATGATTAAGTTACTAGCAACTTTGAAAACCCTGAGGCAACTGTTACCCTGCCAAGAATGGTGGCATTTACTAAAGCAATTTCTTAATTAAATATATCTACCAGATACCGTCTCCTAATTTATAAGAACTCTCGGGTTCCAAAAGCTGTCCCTCCTTTATTCCTTGGGCTAGTTCAGCACACTAAGCAAGGTCTTTTACCTTCAAATTTAACATTTCATGCTTCATTTAAATATCTCTCTAATGTTAAAAGCAACCCAAGCCCAACAACTTGTTGAGTCCATGATTGTAATTGGTGCTGGTTTCAATAAAGTTTGGAGAATATGGTATCAGTGATAACTAGCTCTTGGGTCTTGGGTAGTGGAAGAGGGAAAATGCTAAAAGAACAATGATATGAAACACATATTTTCAGACCTGTGACTTCACAGAATTTTTTTAATAAAAGAAAAAGACAGAAGTGAAAGATGTACTCAATAGCACTAAACATTTGTTGAGGAAGAAATGAGTTCACTATGTTCTTCTCGGGGAAAAAGTGGACACATTACATGCTCCTAAAATTGATAAATTTAGATGTACTGTTTCTGAACTTGGACACAGATCTACATGGAATGTTGAAATCTCAGGGGGCCACTAACTGGGCCAAACACCTCAATGTTCATGATTAAGAGCTGTGATGAGTACAAAGGAAAGTGAAGCAAGAATACAGGTGACTTCAGGATAAGAAACAATAACCCTATTATGTAAGGTTAATTTGTTGGCCTTTTGCAGAACCTTTTACCTTCTAAGCTTTTAATTATCCTTCTCAAACAAAATACCAAAGCATAAAGTTCTTTAGAGCACACACTGAGCTCAAACACCCTTAAGAGTTATTTAAAAACAAAATATTCAAGTCATTAATTTTCCTACTATTTGCAATGATAAAAAAGAGAGAGGGTGGAAGGGACTCCTTCAAGGTCATGCTCATCAGAGTGAAACTTATTCCTGACTCCCTGCCTCATTCTGTCCTGCTACTTCTTTCTTTCTCGAATCCTAATATATTTATCATGAATCATTAAACACAAACCTATTACCCAGTGCAATTGATTCTTCCACAAAATGAAAAGCAGCTCCACTTTTTGTAAGTTTTTTTTAAAAGACTTTGGGTAAAGTCAGGATTGGATGCAGAGAACAATATTAAGAAAAGCTTTATGGCAATGGGTCATGGAGGACCTTGCTTAGTGTGCTGAACTAGCCCAAGGCATAAAGGAGGGACAGCTATGGAACCCAAAAGTTCTTATAAATTAGGAGATGGTATCTGGTAGATCAACTAACCTGTAATTAATTGCTTTTAAAAATCCAAAGAAAATGGGGTTGGAGATTGGGAGTGAGAATTACTCTAAGTTTTCCAAAATAGAGTTACCAAAATCTGTCAAAGGCCCTATAAATGAGATACTGATAGTACTAAGGACCACTGCTGGGTGCTCACATGTGCTTGGCATCATGCTAAGTATTTTCTGTTTATTGCATTTAAGCCTCACAGTTCCAAGAGGTGGACATTACTAATCTCATTTAGAAAAAAAACCCACAAAAACAAAAAAAACTGAGGCTCAGTGAGGTAAAGTACTCAGCCTAAAGTACTTAGTCACATCTCTAGGATTTGAACTGAGATCTGATTTCAAAATCCATACTCCTCAGCCTCCTGTAACCAACAACAAATAAGAAAGAGTGAAAAATCTGGCAAGCTAAAAAGTTTTAAGTCTAAGGCATGGATATGTTGGGTATATGGGGTGTACATTTCATTTATTTCACTATTTTTGTTTGGAATACTCCATAGTTAAAAAGAATAACTGAGAATAATGGCTACTGTATTGAACAGGGTAGGCCTAGAAGAATGATTCATTATGGAAATCAATTGTATTACATCACCCTCCATATTTCTTATTTCATTACCCAAAATATTGTACATCTTTCTGAAAGATATAAAAGAAGGTTGGAAGTACCATCCTTGTAGTTTGCTTTTAACTTCCATTGAACAGAGTGGAGAATTCAGAATTTTTCATTCCTGCCTCTAAGGACAAAGAAAGGAAAATTGACAGAGGGAGAGGTTTCACACGCATTAGAGCAGCGGTTCTCAACCTGTGGGCCGCGACCCCTTTGGGGGTCGAATGACCCTTTCACAGGGGTCGTCTAAGACCATCGGAAAACACATATATAATTACATATTGTTTTTGTGGTTAATCACTATGCTTTAATTATGTTCAATTTGTAACAATGAAATTGGGGGTCACCACAACATGAGGAACTGTATTAAAGGGTCACGGCATTAGGAAGGTTTGAGAACCACTGCATTAGAGAAATCTGAGATGAATGCCAAGACTTAAACAATAGCACTCAAGACTCTAATGATGATGGAGAAATGGATCATGGGGTGAAACCTCAGCTACAAGTCTTTAGATGATGACATCCTACATCAAGTCTCTGAAACTCAAGAGTCCATTAGTGAACAATATATTTCTAATGACAAAAAGGAAATGTGGTATTCTCATGCAGTTAGTCATCAAGAGAAAAAAACATCAGAATTTTGCAACAAGAACCTGGATCATCCATTTTGTTCAATGAATGTGGGACAGTATTCTTTCATCTTTTGTGATGTTTATATACCAAATTTTACTTTACATACAGTTTGTTAATGTATAATTGCTGACGGTGTATATGTCCACAAAGATGATTGGAAGGCAAAAGATGAGGTAGAAATTAAAAAATTTACCAGATGGTTAAAAAATTAAGAGTCCATTGTACTCACATGGTAAATGGTGATAACTATTTTTTGGTGATATACTGAGGGTCAAAACTTGTTTATTGTAACAGTCAAGGTCCCAAATAACTTACATAAAAGAGTAAACTCTAGCAATAAGGTAAAAATTGTTGCATTTCTACTTAAATTGGTGATCTTGAAATGATTAAAAGCATGGGCCCTGAAGCTACACAGCCCTGGGCTGGATTCCCAAGGCCAATATTCAGTGCATGACCTTTGGCAAGTTATTCAGTCTCTGTAAGATCTAGTTCCCTCATCTGTAAAATTAGGATTAAAAATTATTTCCTTTTTATAGAGTTTTATAGAGACTAAACATGCATGCAAAGCGCTTGGCAGAGTACTTGGCACATAGGAAACAATAGACATCCGCTATGGAGCATGATTTTATTTTCCTTGAGTTGTTTAAACCAACTCTCCTTATCTATAAGATTTGGAAACCCAGAGCATGTGAAATGATAACTGTCTTGGTAGGCACCAGAACTGATCAAATACTTGATGAGCAAATACTTGATGCTCATGTTCCAGGTGAAGTGAATCTGAATCCAGGAGGAGAGAGGTCAACTTTCAGTGGGGGAACGGGGGAGGTAGGGGGGCACTGCTCTGGGAGGGTCCATAAAACTACAAATGGTGCTTTAGGAGCCAGAGTACTGCAGGCTTTCCAGTCCAAGTTTAATCTCACACCAGGAATTTTTTTCCTGGTCTTCAGGTTGAGCAGACATTACTTTAGTGAATTCAAATTATACAGAACAGCATAAGAAATAGGGTAAAAATCTCATCATCTGCAGAAAATATGATGATCGTTCCAGGCGCAAAGACACACACACACACACACACACACACAATTTTATAAGAAGTGCAATCATACTATGCTTGCTGTTTTTTGCCTGTTTTTATACAAGAGACTATCTTTCTATTTCATTCGGAAGAGGTCTACATGTTCGTTTCTAGTAGGGATCTAATCTTAAGGACTGTATTCTGTGCACACACAGAATGCCAGCAAAAAAGTGGTCAACAAAAGAAAATATTAACATCTGTTTTTAAATGACTTAGCTCAAAAACTGAGGTGAGCTGCGAGGTTAAAGTAGATTTGAAAAACAAGTGAAAATCAGAGGCATTTGGTTCTCTTATATGAAAATACCGGAGACAATGAAGACCTGGGCCCTGTGTGTGTCGTGTGGTGCACACCCCATTCCCCAAAAGGCTATTACTTGTGGAATGTGAAACTTGTAGAACTGCGCTTTTAATAAAATGAGAACCCGCCTATAAACCTCGGTACATTTTTAGGGCTTACAAATCTTATTCTATCTAGATCACAGCTCTTTCGGTCTTGGCATCAAAAAGTTATTTCTGAATGCTAAACAGAAATGAAAACTGTGGGTCTGGATGCAGTCCCGCTGTCCCCTGCCAGGCGGGGGGTTCATGCTGGAGGCCACACATGTCTGAGTCCTTATCCTCTGGGTGCCACCATGCCCTGGATATGCCAGTGGTCTGTAGACCTAAATAACCAACGCCCCACCTCGGGGGACACTCAAGGGACTTGTGTCTGGCAGTCCGACCTCGTCACTGCTGGGATTCATTTCCACCCTGCCAGAACTAGTAAGCACGGATGAAAAGAGGTTAACATACCAATATTATTTTTACCCGTTTTTGTATTATTCTTATTTTGGCTACTGCTTAGAAAGTCAAGAGTGTTTTTGCTATTCCACTTCTAGATAATGAAAATAGTTATAGTGAAAGACTGTATTATATAAACTTGTGCTTGTTTAAAGAGATTATAGCCACAATTTTCAAACTTGGAAAAGTTTACAATCTCTTTTATTCTGAAAGTGGTGTAAAATGATCTGATAGAACCTGCTCAGTTTTGTATCACAGGGAGCCTTAGTTGGAGGTGGCAGAAGAGGGAGGGGTGCAGGCCAAACTGCATGGGGCGGGGTGCGGAGGGAGGACACAATGCACTGACAGAGGAAAACGTTCAGGGGCAAGGGAGAGAGCCCAGCAAACACAGAACCCAGGCACTGAGGACACTAGGAAAGGGACAGACAGGATGGGCACCCCAGCATGAGGAAGGCCCCCAGGCAGACTAAAGGGGTGGCCCCAGGCTGGTCACCAAAGATTGAGTAAAAGAAGGTAAGTTCATATAAAGTGGGCCTGGGTCTTCTGAAGAGGTAAAACCTTATGTATCAAACCTGGAACCCAAAGCAATGCCCTGACATGCCATTGAAGGAAACAGCTGATGGGTCTCACATACAGAGCCGCCTAACACCTCTTCCCTGCAGGGCACTTGGCCCCACTTGGGAGAGAAGTACAATCAGTGGCAAAGGAACCTAGCAGGCCAACTGCGCTATGCTTCTTTCCCACCCTGACTCACTTTCCCTCCTAGGCAGGTTATTGACCAAAGGAAATACGTTTTCACTACAAGAAAAGTTACAATGGGAGTCATCATGATACTAATTAATAGCCTTTATATAATTAGCCATACCACTCCTTGTAGGCTATTAGCAGTAAAAAACCACACAGAAAATGGCCAGGGGAATGGTTTTCTCTATATCCGTGGCCTTACATCCCCAGACAAGTAGCACCAGCATCTATCAAAAGTTTGTTAGAAATGCAAACTCTCATATCCCACCTCAAACCTACAAAATGAGACATGCAGGGGGCTGGGTCCTGCAATCTGTGCTTTAACAAGCCTCCAGTTTGAGAATACTGGCCTCGTGGAAAGACCTGGGATAGGAGCTAGGAGATCTAATTCAGATTCCAGCTCTGGGGGGCATGGTCCAACTCAGTGAAATTGAATGAACAGCATTGCACGGACATGAGGAAACTGAGACGAGATGGACATTGTTCTTCTCTTCAGATGGTGTCCAATCCTCTACATACTTTTTTCCTCCAGGGTAGGAGCTATTTTGTTGCTGCTATTCTTGTGTTGTCTCATATTTGTATTCCTAGTACCTACAGCTTCACAAGCACTCAATATGCAGTGGGCCGCGTGGTAGAGCCATTCATGACTGTGACAAGCACTACTGTACCATTCATCAATGATCTTAATGTTACTCCAGTCTAGTTAACATTCCCCACCACTTATTTAATGCTCATAGCATGCCAGACGCTGAGTGCTTGTCATATTTCACCTCATTCAATCCTTTTAGTCGTCCTATACTGTGGGCAGTATTTTTAATCCTACTTTGCACATTACAACACTCAAGTTCAAATACTAAGTAATTTGTCCAATGTCATACACTGAAAGTGGCAGAGCCAGTGGTGAGCCCGGAAACACCTGATTCTGAAGCTCATGGGTTTAAATGGGGTGGAGTTTTTCAAATCCCCAACTCAGAGCTGACGTTAGGATAAATTCCCAGCTGCTAAGGTTAGCGGTTGGTTTTCTTCTCAGTATGCACTTAAAACTGTACTTTGCAGGCAGCGCCTTCAGTTGTCAAAGACTGTCTTTATATTTTTGTAGATTGACATTTGGTTTTCATTGATTTCAAGAAAGTAGCTAGTGGTAGAGAACTACAGTAATACTTTGCTAGATAGTTCTGACCCTTAAAAAGTAAAGCCCAAACTGCTTAAAGAAAGAACAAAGGTGGGCACACAGGCCATGCCACGTCAGCCTGGGGGGGGGGCACTGGCAGAGAAATCTGGTTCTAAGGGGTTGAGCCTTGGGTGGAATGTACCAATGAAGGCAGGCTGGGGAGAAGTGGGCAGAGGTGAGTCTAGCTAAGGCTCTAGGGATGGGGAGGCTGTGTTGTGGGCATTACATCATGGGCCAGCATGGATGCTGAGACCAATGAGGCAGCAGACAGGGGAAGCAGCCAAAGACCTGAAGTCAGCCGAAGGCTCCAGTGCTGTGACAGCTACAGCTACTGATGAGATCCTGGCTCTCCTCTCTCACCATTTTGGCTACCTCCACATGCTTCCTTTTCTCCATACTATAAGGCGAAGATTAGCTTGACAACTGCCAACAACTATTTTCTTTTGAAGAATTCAGAGCCAGGAGAGATGTGGTTGGGGTTGGTGGAGGCTGTAGGTACTAAGAAAAGGAAAAGGGGATTTATACCACAAGCAGAGGCCTTACCTTACTAGGAGGTGGTCCATGGTCATCCAAGTAAGTGGAATTTCCTAGGGAAAAAGAAAAAGAAGAAAGTTGGTGAATCAATACTTTTAAACCCAAAATGAATTCAGTACAAAGTCATTCCAAATAAGCATTCTAGAAATATTTCTATTCAGACAACCATACCAAAGAAAAATGGGCAGGATTTTTGCTGTATTACCACGCTTGGTTAATAGTTTCAGCAGTTACAAACATTGTATGTACATAGGTGTGTATGCACACAGACATACCCATGCAGAAACATGCACCATGATTCCTCACCCAATATTTGTAGATAGCCCATTGTACATCAGAATTACATATAGGGATTTTTAGGACAGATTTCCCAACCCTGTGCCCACAGGTTCTGATTCAGCAGCTCTGAGCACCTGCATTTCTAACAAGTTCCCAAGTGAGGCTGAGGTGGCAGGTCCTAGAACCACTGCACTGTTTCTCCACTTTGTCTTGATTGTCAATTTCCTTCATTTTTTTCAGTCTAGCTTGCTTCCAAGCTCCTTTTGTCTTAGTATAATAGCCACTTGCTGGTTTGTGTGCTTTCAGAGTGCATGGTTACTGTTTCCTGATGAACAAAGACTCAGAGGGGTTAAGGCAGGAGCTAAAGGTTATTGAATTTCTTTAATATAGCAGGTACTCTGCTAGGTGTTTTACAGGTATTCATTCATGTAATTCAAGTATCATGAGTGGGTTGTAATTACCCCTGCTTATGGAGGAGAGAGCAGAGGCCTGGAGAAATCCAATAATTTGCTCATGGTCACACAGCTATTAAATTGCGAGAGGAGAGAAGACTTTTTTCCAGAGGTTGCTCGGTTATCTGCCTATCCAAAAAGCCTAGGGTGCTGACATCTCCGGCAACCTGGGTATGGCCAATGTGCCCACCTGGCAACACGCTGAGTCACTTGGGGGAGCCAGTGATATGACCAGTATAACCAGAGACTCTCTTCTCCAAGAGGCAACACTTGTCGGTCCCGGGGAAATCATCTCCACGAGAAGTGAAGATAACCAGACTCTCTAACAGAACAAACTATAAAAAATATGGTAAACACAAGAGTACTTAGAACAGGAGCACAGGGAATAAGGTAAATGTCCTCATTGGAGTAGATGAAAGATGATTTTTTAGGAAAGAGCGAAAGTGGCTGAAGAAATTGGAATAAAAAGAGGAAGCAGAGCTTAAGCCAGGGACAGTTCAAGTGGGGACATTTATCCAAACATAAATAAGTGGGCTTGGCCTGTGGGCCCTTTTCCGTCCTGAGCATCATCCATCCCCTTCTCTGTGTAGTCTTCTGATTTAACACCCACTTGATGTTAACAAGGACTGTACTCTCACTGGCCAGTTGGACGAGGTAAAGGGACAACGGCCTGCGATATTCATGCACAAGAAAGACACGGAAGCACAAACACCTGGCATGCTCGTGATTGCGTTATTTTTAAGAAACTTTGAAATATGAATGTGATTTACTGTTTGTTAGCTCTTAATGATTGTGCTGCACTCCACTGGGAACATACACAAGTAGGAAGTGAGACCTATGTCTGGCTTAACGAAGAGGAAGTGCACAAAAGAATTCAGAAAAACAATCACCTGAGTCTAGAGCTGTGGTCGGCAAACTGTGGCTTGCGAGCCACACGCGGCTCTTTGGCCCCTTGAGTGTGGCTCTTCCACAAAATACCACGTGCGGGTGCGCACGTACAGTGCGATTGAAACTTCGTGGCCCATGCGGAGAAATCGGTATTTTGTGGAAGAGCCACACTCAAGGGGCCAAAGAGCCGCATGTGGCTCGCGAGCCGCAGTTTGTTGACCACTAGTCTAGAGAGATATTCAGAACTGTCTCTACAAGGCATGGGTATAGCTGCAGAGGGTTCCCGTGTGCTCATCATGTAAGTGTGTCTTCCCAGGAGGGATGCAGAAATCCCAACGTGCTCCAGCATGTTCTCCAGGTGTCAATCTCAAGCTCCAGCCGCTAAATGTTTCTAAAACACTGGAAGTTTCCATAAGAACCAAAGTCCCTGAAACTCCTAAAAAGGACTGACCAAGCCTGACTGCTACCTCAAACTCCAGACGTGGGTCCCACTGACTCCTTAGCACCTCCTTCTTGATTGGCTACAGGCAACTCACCCTTTGACAGGCCAAGCAGAACTCTATATTTGCTTGGATTCCACCGCCAAATTTCTGCCTCCCCTGTTTTCCTTGTTGGGTTACAGGATACATCCTTTCTCCCATAGGCTCCAAAGTCCCAAGAGTCATCCTTGATTCATCTCCTTCCCTTAACCCGTACAATCCAGTTGCAAGTCCTGTTGGCTCAGCCTTCACAATATTACTCAAATCTGATCACATTTCCCCAGGCCTTCTGGGCCATCTGGAGAGCCCTTGTGTTTCTTCCATGATCTCTAATTTTTTTCCTATCCATACAGCAATCAGAGGGATCTTTTAACCCTATCAATCCGACCATGTTAGCCCTCTGTTTAAAATCTGTTTCTCTAAGAACAAAATAGTCAGCACCTTGTATGGTCTATAACCCTACATGACCTCAAGCCTTGCCTCCTACCACACCCGCCACCAACCACAACAGCCTTTTCTCTGCTCCCAACACACCAACCTCTTGTGGGTCAGGGACCTTTTGACCTAGTTCTTCCCTCTGCAGAAAAAAAGCTCTTCCCCACTTCCTTCACTCAGGCTCAGCTCAAATATCCTCCCTCTCTCCCGCGTCCCTCTCACCCTTATAGAAGACTTCATTTCCTTCTGCGCAGAGAAAGGAACAGGGCTGACCAGTGTGGGCACTTGCACTGTGGACTCCATTGTTATCTCCACCAGCAGATCCCTGACCTCCCATCCAGTTATGTTCCTGCATCTTCTCAGGACAGAGGCTCTAAATGCTTTTGCTTATAACAGATGTACAGAAAGGTACCTGGATTTCTTAAGTTGGAGGCAGCAAATTTTTCTTTTCCTAGGCTATAACTGTATTATTATTATGTATTTACGTAGAGCTTTTCATCTTAGGATCTCACTTAGGCTTTCCTAGTACAAAGTAAACAAAACTGTCAGAATTTTCAAACCTGAAGCTAGTAGCTTTTTGTCTGTGGAGATCAAAGGGAACACTTATCACAAGAGCTTCCCTAAACATCAAAGAAGCTTCTAGCTGTTCTGTCTTACAGAGGATTCTACTGAGGGTGTCAAGTTTTGGGGAAAGAAGATCCCTCCAGCCTTTGAGCTTGGTGCTCCAGATGCAAATCTGGGAAGAAAGTGCGTAGGAGGGCTCATGAAGGGTCTGGAGCCAGGATAAGGACAAGCACTCACCTATCACCCACCGCCACTGCTCTATGAATGTCCACTTCTGCGCCCAGTCTCTAATCCCAGGTCCCAGCACCCTGTGAGGCAGTACCTCTTATTTTTGGAGGCACATCATTTCATTTCTTTCCAGAAAGTACCCACACTGGTCAGCCTCCTTTTCGTATCTCAAGTCCTTCCTTTTGGGATCAAGGATTTCAGTATCTTGTCAAGTCAGAAAAAAAGGAATAGTATACCCACCACATGTTTCCCCTCCTACCATCAGTCGATCTTTCAGAAGGGCCTGTCTCTAAACCGCCAAGAAATTGCTAGCTCAGGCCGGTATCGACCTAACCCTCTTGGAGAAGTCAGGTTTGTCCAGGCTGCTCAGGTCGGGGGAGGACACGCATGATAGCTGATCAGAAGTAACACTCCAGCCCTGCACACTATTCAGCCGGCCCATATCTGTACGTGGGTTAAAATGTATGGAGCTGTACACCAAAACCACTGCCAACAACGCACTCATGGTTTAATGGTATTAATGATGCCCTGACTAGAAGGCAAGTGATCTCAGACTTTGCAACCAGCTAAATCACAATCCATTCTAAATCTCACCCTACCCATCCAGCCCTTCATGATGGAGACCTCACATCCTTTCTCCCATAGGCTCCAAAGTCCAAGAGTCATCCTTGATTCATCTCCTTCCCTTAACCCATCCATACAATCCAGTTGCAAGTCCTGGAGGTGGTAAACATAACACGAGAGATCACGTGTGAATTTTCAAAGGGTTACAATTTGTGGACTTACTAGAGTGTTTACATATTCCAGAGTCATTGGTGGAGAGTAAGTTATCAATGTCTACCGACTTCCACCATCACGTAAACTATTTGCTACAAATATGCATTTCAGGAAACTCATGTGAAGTCTGATACTAGGAATTAGGAGGCCAAGATTTGTGACTTGGCATCTGAAGATTCCTGACTGATTACCATAGCATACCTGGATCTCAGCTGGCAGGACTAAGGCATGCTAACCATACAAGAGCCATCAAAGTCTTCTGTGACAAGAGCAATAAAAAACCAGACATACTATATACCTACATATACAGATTATATCTCACTTTTACAATAGAAAATATCCACAAGAAGTGTCATTCCACTCTGAATAAATTGCTTTACCTCCTCAAAGTTTTCCATACACACATCTGTAAAAATGAAATAAGTTCATAAGTTATTGTAAGGAGTTACCCCAGGGTATTTTCATTCCATGAAAAATAGTTAGAACTCTACCTGCACATGATTAGCACCTGGTAAGCTCACTAGCAGTCCTAGTTGTACTCTGAGTAACAGCAGGAACAGTCTAAAACCCTACTTCCCTGCTTTCCATTCTCCACTCAGTAGTTTTCAACCCCTGATCCCCCTGCACATTCCACTTGCCTGCAATGATTTTAAGAAATGATACAGGGCCTCGCCTTAGTTGTCCTGATTTCATTATTCTGGGACAAGTCATTTGGCATCTGGTATTTTCTAAAGTTCTTCAGGTAATTCTAATGTCTAGCCAGGGCTGAGAATCACTGAGGTACATAATACAAATTAGTGTACTTCCTAATTCAGGTCAAATCTCATTTTTTAGAAGTAAAAAGTAACAGACCTTATTCAAGCTGATCCTAATCACAGGTCACCTCCGTCATTTCTTATTGTACAACAGGAGTTCCAAATCAGAGGAGAACGCTGATGGAGCGCTGATGCTCACAGAGGGGCTCCCAACCACAGAGGAGGCCGCCAGGCAGCTCTGGTTCACACCTGCTCCAGGGACATAACCAAACTGAAAAGGACTAAGGCTCACAGGCTGCCGAGAGTGGGCTGGCCGAAAGTGGGCTGGCCCAAGGCACTCTGGGTTTACCCCTTTACACCACATGGGTTGCCCAAACCTTTCTGAGACTCCACAAATCCTTTCAAAAATAACTTTTAGACATTCTAGTTTCAGAATATATTTGCATTCTGTTGCACCCCTCTTGTTTCAAGGTAAAAAGGGGAAGTAAAAGCATCCTCCTCCATCTGCCCAGAGTATCCCCAGACCCCAGTCAACTTAACCAGGGGATATTCTGTCAGTCCTTGGAGACATTTATATTTGATCCCTACACACACTTTAAGGGCCCACAAGGATCAAAAAGGAAAAAGTCTCCAGAAAATTTGAAGCAAAGACACTGTCTGGTCCCAGCCCAGTGAGGCACCCCTTTTTCCAGGCAGTTTACCTGGAGTGGAGAGGAGATGGGGGGCCTGGTCAGCACATGCCCATGTGAACCCAATAGAAACCAACACAACTGGACAAAGAAGAAACTGCTAGAAGCACTGACATGAAGAAGGGCTGTTGGATAGAATTATCAGGGTATGTGAAATAGCAACAGTGGCTCTTATGTAAGAGGAGAGTAGAAAGGAGCCCAGGGAGATCATTTAGTGGATTCAGGAAGATATCACTAATAGCAGTGACTGTCACTGATGATAAAGAACAGCCCAGGGTGATAGAGGGACTGCTGCAGGCTGCAGAACAAAAGACCCGTGCTCTAATTTCACTCCTACCCCTTCTGAGTTGAGTGACCTTGGAAATATCACCTAATTTCCCTGTAGCTTAGCGTTCCCACTTGCAACACAACTACATTAATAGTAGCACCTAAGTGGTCAGGTGGTTATGAAAATGAAACAAGACACTTAGCACAGTGCCTGCCTGGCATATAGTAAGTGCTCAATGAATGGTAGCTATTTCCTCATCTTATATTACCCAATTTTATCATTTATATTTAATTTAACAATTTTCTCTCTTATTGAGGAAATCAAAGAGAATCCTGAGTCCTGGGGAGTAGTTTATTGTTTTAAGGATGAATATTAATATAAAGTAAGTATTTGTTATTATCTATTATTTTCCGATACTGGCTTGATATGCCTTCAAAAATATCCAATTTCCCCCCAAATTGTTTGAAATACCTTTAACAATGTGCAAATGAAGTTAGAGAACCTTCAGGGGATATAATTTATTCGTGACTCTTAAGTCTTGCATTAGCAGGTTTATTTTTGTCTGAATTGGTCCCTGAAGAACAAAAATGTTTTAATTCCTATTCCTCTTATAGAAAACATAATATGCATTAGTGTCAACGTCAAAAAAGCCACCTCTACACTGTGCCAATTTTGATCAAACATCAGCAGTTCCTTTACAGAGTCTTTCTTCCACGGGCCCTTTTAAAATCATAATCATGAGCAATTGAAATCCTTTTCTCTTTTACTCAGAAGCAGGCATTTCACACAGGATTCTGGTTACCTACAGCAGGATCCTATGGCTGCATCTCCCCTTCCCACCCCCTGTGGAGTCTGGGCCTCTGATAAGACCCTGTTAATGAAGGAGTCACTGTTGAAGGCAACACTGAAACTCCAGCTTAGTCGTTGCCAAAAAATTATGCTAATGCCACCCTTTCCACCGTTAACCATGGGTTACATTTCTCTAAGAGGCAGCTGTCAGCACACACCAGCCGTGGTTAACAATGAGGAGTTTGTATGCTGAGTAAACATCTCCAATTGCCCCAGTTCTTATAATTAACGCAGTCCCAAAGACACTGTAATGGAGGAAAATTGCTTGCACAGCTTTATTTAAGCTTTAATAAATTATTTTCCACTGAATTCAAACCAATGGCTCTATGAACTATCAATACTTAAGTATATTAACTAAAATACCTTTAAAAATACCTCGAATAACCACCCAACCAATTAACAAAGGCAAAAATGTCTGGAAAATACTTTCTTGATCTTAAATGATAAAAATGAGCATACCAGACACTGGGAAAAAAGCAAATTAAACTGTTATCAATTATGATTTAGAAAGCAGCTTCCATTTGTAATAAATTTCAAAAGCAAATTAATGCTTCTTTCTTTGTATGTCTGGTTAAAAAATACTGCCTTTTCTATAATACATCTTTTTCTTTCATTAAATCTGAATATACATTTTAGGATGTCAAGGGTACATTTGTAGAAGAAAATTGCTTTTGGAATCAAATGATCAGTGAACTACTGCTATCATAAAAACCTAAATATAAATAAGAGTTATTGCCAAATTAGCTCAGGAATTCATTGCAATCATATTATATGATCTCAAGCAGATAGGAATGGAGTATCAAACAGACATGGAATCCCTTGAGTTTCTGTTTCAATCCAGTAGATTTTCCTCCCAGAATAATTGCTACACAGTCAACTGACCCCTCCTGTGTAACTGTAATACACCCATTAACAGAGCAGCACCAGCCCTGCACACCTCAGGCTCTAACCAGAAACCAGGTAAGTCCTCTTCTTCTACCAGGATCTACCACCATGTAGCCATCATGAGAATTGACACATTCTAGCACATGCTTATTGCATGAAGCCAGTATGGGCCATACCTAATCATACACCTACACCACACACACCCACCCCATATGATTTCAGAAAAGGAAAATAACTAAAGATATCATATAGTCCAACCCCTCAACTTATGAAGGAAATAACTAATCCAAAGAGAGGTCAACACACCTGGCAGGTTAGCATAAGAGGTTAAGAATAGACCAGGTGACTGGTGCTCATTCCACAACAAAACAGTCTTATTGCATGCCATTTTTTACCCTAAATGGTATTTTCAAGCTTGATCACATAACTTACTCTGCAAGCTTGAATTAGGATGACTTTGGGCTATTCTTACATAATCAAATTATTTCTCTAAGGATAAAGATATATCATTGAGAGAATTTCGAAAGAAAATATGCTTCCAACATTGATGAGAATTCCCAAAGAGAATAATTTAAATGCCCTGTCAGTGGCTACAGGGCACTCACAATCTCTGAAGGCTAATGCACTAACTTCGATGTTCAAGTTTTAGCATGTTTTATTGAAATGTAATTTATTTGAATATCAACTTCCACAGATGAATCAAACACATATGAGACCTGGCCCTGTGCAAAAATGTGAGATGCACCCTTGTAATGGAGTCAGGCACAGCAACATTCAGGGGGTGTCTCCCAGCTGTGTCTTGAAGAAAAGAGGGGTAGGTGTCCCTGACCAGGGTACCCAGTGCCTGGGATGCAGTACTTGGAGGTGGGCAGGATATCTGCATATCCCTGCAGAATGGCAAGTTTAAGTTAAGGATATCCCTATGACCTTGAAATCAAGATCAGAAGATGAAGTCTCATTTAGGAGGCAAAGGGAAGTTTGTGCAAAGCCAAGGGCTCCAGGGCACAACTGAGATAAGCTTACATGTGTATGGAGTTCCAAAGTTCCCTTGCACCACCTCAGCAGCACCTCCATCAACCCTGAAAGACCAACACGGCAGGAGGGAAGCTGATCCCCCCCTCCACACCACCTCGGGGCTCTATACAACAGTGGGCAGATTGGTGGGTTTCCTGTGGCCACCATGTGTCCCGAAACATCAATCACCACTGTGAGCCTGGAAGAAGGCTAAACCAAGAATCTGATGAAAGAAATCTGTGAGGACCAAGTGAGGAAACCCCATAGGAAAGCCATCAGCGGGTCCTGGTGATGTTCTAGGAGTGAAATAACTCTTGCTGGGTTATAGGTCACTACTTGCTTGAAGTTTGGTGTCCAAGCAAACATATATTTTAATGGATTAAAAAAGACTTTGTGTTTCTAGCTCTGCCTCCTACTTGATGGGTTTTCTGGGCCATGGCCCGAGGCCACTGATAAATGAGCATCTGTGTCTTCTACATTCTAAATGCAACAGTAGTAAGATTGACACCGAAACGACTTGTCACTTGCCAATTCTTTTCATGCTTTAGGGAAGTGAGAGGAACAAACATTCTACGGGGCATTTCGAGTAAACTGCACTAATGATATGCATGTGAACAAGACTGCTGAAGAGCTGCTCATAAATGCTGATGCTGATTGGGAAAGTGTGTGGGTGAAATGGTTTGCTAGCAAAGTCGGTCTCATGCAAATGTGGTGAGGCACAACTGTCCCATCTGGGGTGACACTTTCATATAAAACTTTCAAGTCACTCAAGGAAGTGATCTTAGTTTCTTCCTTATTAGGTCTTCAAATGTAAAAGAGGATTTTTTAATAGAGCAGCAGAAGTTATTGAATCATTCAGAACAGTAATCCCCACAAAATTAACTAGCAAGCTATCACATGAGCCTGGAGGTATCTATTTAAAAAGAGTGAGTTTCAAAAATTTCAGTCTCTCTTTTTTTTATCATCTCTCTAGTTCTATTTTGTATCAGATTTAATAGGAGTAAGGCAAGATTTTGTGGTTTGTAGAACTATAATATTGGAAGATAAAAGAGGATTCTCATACATCTATATGTTATTCTGTAGGCACAGGTAAACATACCACTCAACCGGAAAAAAAAAAAAGAGCCAAACAAATAAATGCCTAAAAATCATAAATTCCTTGCCAAAATAAGCTGAGGTCCAGGGGAAAGAATGTAGGAGAAAAAAAATGTGGGCTTTGCAGTGAAATCCACTTGCTGGGTGTAACCTTGGGCAAGGTCTTAGTTTCTGGGTTTTGGTTTTCCCATAGGTAAAACAGAAAGAATAAGACTTACCTTTTAGGGCTGGGGAGATTCGAATTACCACTTATTAACTGCCTGGCATGCATACAATAAAGCATAGCTGTTATGATTATATTTAAAATAGACCTAATTTAAAGACATGGAATGTTAAATAAAACCCCTTCTGAGTAATCACATACATAAACATCAGCCCCGGCACTGAAATATGCATCCCTCATTATGCACTAGAATGGCCTGTCACCACCTTCCCCCGTCTTTTTCAGGATTTATGATGGGAGGTTATACCTGGGCATGAATGCAATGCAATTTTTAAAACCCTGGCAGGATTTAGGTATTCCTATGCTTGTATTATTATTCTAAAAGATAAAGTGTGCTGGGGGTCATACTAGTAAGTACTCTTGAGCACATAGTGGATCCATTTCTTTTCTAGCGAAGTCTTAATTGTGCCTTCCAACAAAATGAGTTGGGAAGTATGCTTTCTTACACCCAGCAAGAGGAATCCTTTGTAACATCCTAGATGCTTTGAATTCATCACACAACTGGATATACTAATGGTCTTTCAAAGTCACAGTGAGCCACTTTTCTGACCCATTGAAGCACTGAGTCTGAGGCAGAGGCAGACAGCAGGCTTGAGAGCAGAGGCATCGCTCTGCTAGAAGAAAATCTTTGCATTAAAGCAGAGAGCTAGTTTCCTGGTCTGTATACTTGTGAATTCCAAATATATTCAAGCCTACTTAATGTCAGCTTGCCTGTTGGAGAATGCTTCTTAATAAAATAATTTTCTCCAACAGCAGAAAACAGCAATCAAATAAATGAATCTAGGCTAATCCCAAATAACGTAATGGTCATGATACAGAGGGAGCATCAGCTCATCAAAGACAGAACTTTCAGTCTAAGGAGTCATCTGAAGTGGCATTGGTCTCAGAGCAGCGTCCTCTGAGAGGCAGTGACAAAGTCACAATGACCAGCCCCACCTGAAACTGTAAAGATTCTTTCACTGGATGGAAGGAAACGCATGGTGACCTTCCTCCCAACTCTCAGATTCCCTGAAGGCCCCCGATGGCAGCAACAGCAAATGAAACTGCACATCTTTGAAAGTTGCTTTACTTATCATGTAGATCTCAATCACATAAATAACTGTGTACTAGTATATATAAAAAAAATAGAGATATCAATGATATCAAGGAGTCATTTTAACTTGGGAATGCTCTTTTTAGCACAGTACTTGATATATAAAATGGTCTTAAAATATAGATTTATTAAAAATATATTAATATTATATATAAATACATAAATATAAAAATATATTTATATTTTAAAATACATATAAGGTTGAACCATATAGTATATATATTCAACCCTACCTTAAAGAAAGGCAGGAATGGGAAGGAAGGGAAAGCTGGTTAAAGGAAAATGTTCTGTTCTGTCAGGAACAACTTTATGGCAGCCAAAGGATGTAAGTGTTATAGATTTTTCTCTATTGAGAGTGCCAGGCAAACACATCCTGATTTACGCCACTGAAGTGGTAGGAACTAGAGCTGCATGAAGATGAGGCAGACTAATGTGAAGACATGGGATGGAAGTTAGATTTGAGTAGAGGAGGATTGAAGGATTCTTGTTAATGACTTTGTAGCTAAGGGTCTACAAGAGAAGCCACCGACCCACCAAAAGGTGCTCAAGACTCTGGTTGGTCTAGAGACCATAAACACTTCCAATTCAAACAAAGCCATTGCAAAGCTTCAAAGAAAAAATCATGCTCTGTGAGGGCTGTGAAAAGACAAATCACAGGAGGGTATGTGACGGCTTTTATATGTAAGCGAGAATAATGGAAGAAACCACACGGCAATGAAGAAAATATATTTCGTGATGGTGCAAAGAGGCACCGGAGCAAAAATAACTTGTAAGGATTATAAAAACAATAATGTAGGCTCATAAATAATATGAGAAATTGAATATGCTAATGAAATCGTGACAGTGGAAGGCAGAAATAGAAAACTAGGTTATACTACCTAATAGAAATGTGAAGCAGTGCAAAATGGATTTTTTGGTAGGAACCCTTGATCCTTTCCTGCAATATAGAAAAATAGGGAAGGAAATGAATATCTGTTGCATGCCAAGCATGAATCGTGCATTGGGCAAATCATTACATACAGCTCTCTCTTCAGTCTTCAGGCAGGTATTGTTTTCTCATGTTGTACTTGAGGAAACAATCTCTCAGAGAGGCCAAAAACTTACTTGAGAAGGGACAGCTAGCCTCCAGCAGGGCCAGGACAGGCGTGGAACAGTCCACTTCCAGAGCCCACTGCAGACTTGCCTTAGCATTCAGACCCCCATCCTTCTGCCTGCAGAACACCAGGGATTTAATAAATTCAGGGATTTTGAAAAGCCTTTCAAATCAGTGAAAAATGTAAGCTATTGGGGCTTTTCATAGTTTTTTAAAAGTATATTATTTTATTTTTTTAGTTAATACATAAAATAATCAATTTTGTCATGGGACAAAGGGAAGAATTTTAAAACTCTCTCTGTGTACCACACATATTCTAAAGTTACATAAATAATGCCACAAAAAGCTGTATATATATGTAAGCGATCTTTGTCTAGGAGAGATAATTTTTTCAATTGAAAAGACTCATTCTATTTTTAAGTAGGTTTCATGCATATTCCCCAAAACATTTAAGTCAAGTTTACAAGACATTTAAGACAAGTTAAAAAGGATAGTTTTTGTTTTTTCCTCACTTAAAGTGTTATTACCACTTTTCACCTAACCAAATTTCAGCTACTCCAATCCCATCTTAGTTCTTTCACTAAGTCTATTTTCAAAACTCAGTTTCACTCACTTATCTCCTCTTTGAATTTCCACTATGAAAGAGAGAGAGATGAAAAAATATAACTTCATATAATATATGTATATATTTTTATATCTTTATAAAATTATATTTATATTTTATAAAACATATTTACATTTTTATAAATATGTTTATGTTTTATAAAATATACTTTTATAAATGTATATTTATGTTTTATAAATATATATTTCATAGTATTATAAATACATATTTATATTTATGAATATATATT
>NW_005371441.1:516264-556811 GCF_000412655.1 Myotis brandtii | reverse complement strand
TTTCTATTTTATGAATATATACTTATGTTTTATGAATATATATTTTATGGATTTATATTTATAAATATGTATTTATATTTTATGAATATATATTTATATTTTATGTATATATATTTATATTTTATGAATATATATTTATAGAAATATAAATATATATTTTAAAGAGTTTCCCCCAACAAGGAGAGAAGGGTCCGCACTAGCCCTGAACAGTAACCAAATCTGATTGCTGCATGTTCCACTTTGCTTCAGCATGGATCCAGCTGGTCTAAAAATGAAGTGTTTCTCTTTATTTACATTCGCTATACTAAAAGTAAACAACTTCCTCTAAAAAGCCAAAGAAGAGCTGACTCGTCCCTGGTGTACCTTTGATCACAGAATTAAACACCATACTGAACGCTCAGTGCTTGATTCATAATTATGGAGAGTCGCTCCTAAGCTTCTATACCCCAACCCCCAACGCCAAAGGGCACTTGAGAGACAATTTCAAAAGTAGACCGTTTAGTTACTCTTCTCCAGGGGTCATTCTGAGCACCGATTCCAATCACTAATATTACAAAAGTCACCTAAATATCATCAGATCGGGCTGTCTTTTGAGCTACATTCCTCTAATAGCAATCATCCTTGAATGAGTCACACCAAACAGACTCATCCAAGTACTGTATATACCACCTGTACTTGACCAAGACATCCAAATGACATTTACAGTAGAGGCCAAATTAATTTGTAAAGGTTTCAAGCCAACAGAATGTTCAAATCATGACCACTTCTTAATCTAAATATTACAAAGTATAAAGTAGCATTTTTTTTTACTTTAGCTTATCTAGATTTTAAATCTGTTATGAATACAACCATGATATATACAATGCAAACCGATTTATAAATATTTTCATTAGCACTTATGGAGCAAACACACATCGGCCCTTTGGAACACTGTGTGCTGAGGGGAAAACAAGAGAAGCCAGAGGGAAAACTCCTGACCCATGTCACTGCCCAGTCAACTGGCCTCTAGAGCATCCTATTGTCAAGTTACAACCCTTTCCTCTGCTGTGGCTATGGATTAGGAAATTTTGGGAAGCAGGCGAGGGTCAATACCCATTACTGCATCAATACTAACACTCCCACCGATTGTTGCAGTGTTTTCAGGGTCTCAGAAGTCAGTGCGTGAGTTTGCTTTACACACAACCTCGGCATCACTCACACACGCACTGCCCTATAAGGGCCACATGCACCACTGGGGCACTATGAGATTGCTTTACACAATACCACTCCGTCATGTGGCTGCCAGGAAGCTCTACTCTTTGCAATCAATATTTTCCATTTTTACCCAGGTTCTGGATTCTCGTCTGGTGAGTATCCTTGTCCGCTGACAGCATAACCACCACCCTGTGGTTTCTCAACCACTAGTCTCTCAGGCCTGAATGAGACAGAAAAATAAACAAAGGTAGAGAAGCCTTGCTATGCTTCTTCCTCTTAAAACATCTGGGAAATTTTGTAGGAGGTAAGAGCCCTTCAAGGACACCTGGACTCTGGATCTGGCTTCACCGTTAACAAGCTGTGTAATGCTGGTCAGGCCACTTAGCATCACCGAGTCTCAGTTTCCTCATAATCTGAAGTCCTGGTGTAAACACTGTGCCATGAGCTCTGTACTTCTGCACCTGCCATAGCTCTAATTGTACTGACCAAGCTGTGTTGATTGACAGACTACACTCAGAGGAAGGATTAGAGGTCTATGTTGGCAGAGCTTATAGTGGAAGTAATACTTAAGCCTTGCCTTAAGGGTAGACAGGATTCAGCTCAGGTGGGATAAAGGGAAGGGCATTTACAACAGGGGAACAGCCCATATATGTGGGCTTGGGGTTGGGTGGTGGGATACTGAGCACACAGAGGCAGATAAAATCGTAAAGGGAAGATGAACGCATAATAGTATCTGCAGCTCTTCCATGAGCATTTGTACAACCTGTCATGGAGCTTGTGGGTGAGAGTTTACACTTCAAGCCAAGTACCCTGGATGTGTTTGCCAATTTCAAGATGTTTTTACTTGAGCTCCATATAAAACTGACCAAAAACCCCTGAAAACATAGGATAACATACTACTACACAGACATTCCCTCCTTCAAATATATATATCTTGTACACTATCATTTTTTTTATCACCAAGTTCTGTAACCTAGTTATAAGAAATCACTCATTATAAAATTTAACCTCTGGTAAAAAAGGAGGAAAAGGATAAAATCAGGGGTTGAACTCAGTAATGCAGTTTAGATTTCAATTCCCAATCAGCTCTGGTATGAAGACTGACCTGAAATGGAACTTAGGGCAAGTTTATACTCATCACTCTTCTATTTTAGTCAGTGCTCCTGACCAAGTCCAACAGCTTGTGCACAAACACCTGATTTACCTAGATAATCTTCGATAGTGTATAAGAGATTATATGGGAGGCCCAACCCCCCAACTCTAGCCCCATCTATGGGGGTAACTATGCCTTAATCACTGGCACGTATTGACTAAAGCAAAAGCTACTGTTAAGGACATTATATGAATAGGACCTTGCATGTCCATCTCAGCTGTAGCTGCTGCCTATGAATAAGAACTTAGTTTATTTGCACCATGACTGCACAACCCTATACTAATGCCTTTGGTTCTGTTTTTGTTTCCTGTTTAGCATGCATCATTTCTGTGCATGTTTACCATATTTATTTTATGTAATATTAATTTACTTTATATAAAGAAATTTCTCAAAGTTGTAAGTAATTGGCCTAGGTTGCAGAAAGTTGGATTTTTTCCCTTAAATACAAAGGGAGAAACATGTCCCCTGTCAAATGACAATTTTTGTCAGGTCCAAGTGTCGCCCTAGTTACTGTCAGGTCTAGGGTACAGGAGTCACTCAACGCAACTTGTATTTTCCAAGTCTCCAGTGAGACCATGGGGTTCAACCAAGGCACGCCCCTTGCTCAGCTTTCTAGCTAATCTCACTGTCCTTAAGAGTCAACTTTTCTCCTGAGTAAGACCACGAGTGAGCAAAATTCAGGTAAAAAAAAAATAGAGATTTCTACCTGTGTGTTTGTGCCTTAAGAAATGACATTGGCCTCTGCCAAATTGCTTCCACATACAAGTCCCCACCTGCCTCGGATTCCTCTTCACTCAGCTCTTCACTCTCGGCTTCCATGCCTCAACTTGGAAAACTGCCATTTAATTTCCTTAGTTACTTGGCTCTCAGACTCCAAATTTACCCTCTTCATGTGAGCAGACCCTTCCAGAAGGTGGCACACTCCTTCTCTTCTGCCTGTCCCTGCTCGTCTTCCCCACTGACCTTCACAAGAAGTGGTACCCTTTGGCTAGGATGGTCTTTGGCTGCCTTCAGGTCATGAATTCCTCCCCTGTCAAAACCTGAGTACTCTGGGATTCAAAGCAAATTGTTTGAACCCCATGAAAGAAGATAAAGAACAAATCTGTGGCAAGGCCGATAGGTTGTAAAAGAGCCACTCCTCTAAGCACACTGCCAAAATCTTGAAAGGCCACTAAAGGAGAATTGTCACTGGAGTAAGTAATTGATGTCACCACAATGCCAAACTGTTTCAGCAGCAGAGGCTACTAAAATGCTTTTCTACCTTTAATTTCTACCCTCGCCACCCAAGTGCTGCCCATTACACTGTGATCCATACCATCCACATATCAGCATCATTAATCAGGAGCCAGGGCCTTTTATGTCGCACCACCCTCGCTCCTTCTCTGCCCTAATACTTCTGTTCTAATGCAACATTTGTCTAAAATTTCATTACACTGACTTCTCCCAAAGCGAGGTGTTATTTAAATGAAGATTTGGCCCTCAGTGAATAACCTTTTCCTGAAATAAAACATGAAGACAAAACCAGTGTCATAACTAACACATTAGATGGCAAACCACAGCCCTAAGAGCACAGGTAACTGAAGAAAAGCACACTCAGACAAAGTTTAATCCTCAGTTCTGCAACTGGAGGAGAGAAAGAGCAAAAATCTTTGGGAGGAAATAGAATTGTCTTTTTGTAAATGGGTAATTTATTGTCTTGAAATAGACCGGTCAAGTTCCTCCCCAGCCGCACATTCACAGTCATGTCCACCCTCGATGTCCATGCAAAGCCCAAGTCCCTGCCTCAACTCCGAAATCCACCAGGACGGACTCAGTGTTACAGAACAGTTCTGGGCTCCAGGCCAGGTGGCGGCCCAGTGACCGGACTTGGTATGCCCAGTGCAATGTTTCCAAGTCATATTTCTATCTTCCAGTCAAAATGATCTTATCCTGAAAACCACAAGTTTGCCTTTGTCTCAAAAAAAATATTTTGTGTGTGTTTTGATCAATTACCTGCCATAAGTTATCAGATTTAATCATGTCTGAGGTGTGTTAGGGAATAAAGAAAGAAGTCTTACATGATGCCAAAGTTGTGCATTTTTGTCCTTCTGTATCTAGCAGAGTGGAAGGCTTTTCAAATGTCACACCAAGGTTTCACATATGCATAGGATGGGGAGTGGGAAGTGGTAGCGGTATGCAGTAGTCCCCTACTAAAGGACAAATGCCTTTGAGAAGATCAATATTCTCATTCATTCAACAGATACTTGCTGAAATTGTGTGGCAGGCACTAGGTGATGTGCTTCTGATCCTAACGGACCACCTGCCTGGTAAAAGATGGAGCCAGGTTGCAGGCCATTATAACCAGGTGTGAGACGTGGAAGAATAACAAAATGAAAAAGAAAAAAAAAAGAAGAGGAAGAATGGAAAAGCACAGACAAGGAATAACCAACTCAGGCTTGGAGGGGTCCATGGAGGTTTCCTGGGGAAAGTGCTATCTGTGGTCTAATGAGAAAGATAAATAAGTTGTTTCCATAGCTTGGCTATTATAAATAATGCTGCAGTAAGTATACGGGTGCATGTATCTTTTCGAATTAGTATTTTGGATTTTCTTTGGATAAATACCCAGAAGTGGGATTGTTGGGTCATAGTTCGATTTTTAATTTTTTGAGGAATTTTTAATTTTTCATAGTGGCTGCACCAACTTACAGTCCCACCAACAGTGCCTGAGGGTTCCCTTTTCTCCATGTCCTCACCAACACTTGTTTGTTGATTTAGTGGTGATAGCCATGATGTTATTCTGACAAGTGTGAGTTGATATTTCATTGTGATAACGATAGACTTATTGGGGCGATCACTTATATATGTTATATGTAAATGTCTAATCACTATGTTGTACACCTGAAT
The DNA here is from genome assembly GCF_000412655.1 of Myotis brandtii. Lineage (NCBI taxonomy): Eukaryota > Metazoa > Chordata > Mammalia > Chiroptera > Vespertilionidae > Myotis > Myotis brandtii. Next base: position 551,581 of record NW_005371441.1, on the reverse strand, counting down.
AAACATAATATCGTATGTCAACTGTAATGAAAAAATTTGTAAGTAACCATTTTTCAGAAAAAAAATATGGTAAAAAGAATTAAAAGGTAAAAAGGGGGTCTGTGAGAGAGAAGCACGTTCAAGGCAAAGGGAACAGAGTTCACTCGGTGGCTTACATACCCTGGAAGCAATCTGCTTCCAAGCTCTGTATGTTATACTATTTCCTCATACAAATGGATGAAGAAAAATGCATTTGGTTTACATAGTGATACACAGTAATTTCTGTCTCAGTAGAATCCCGGGTTGAAAAGCAATAACTTTGAGAATAGGAGCCTCTGGAACATAAACAAGACAAGGCTCTTTTCCTGAACCCTAATAGCTCAAACATACATTCGGATCTGGGACACGCACCCCAGGCCCTGGCAGCAGGAGGGGAAACAAGAGATTCGCATTTAACCAACAAACACGTGTTTTTAATAGATTCAGTGTAATTTATCTATTTACACAACTGTCACTTCTTCCCAAAGGAAAACACAGTGGGCTCTGTCCACGTTAGTTTCTAAACATCTTAAACGCAACGGTCCAGACTCTGCTTTGCTTTAGGTCCTTTCCTAATTACAACACTGGCATTTATCACAGACTCCTAACATGAGTGCAGTTAAAAACATCCCTTCTGGAGAGAGATGAAAGAATCTAGTTGCTGGTTGGCTCGATCCCTGTTGCTGATAATTAAACCACTATCAGCCATCGTCCTAGGATTCCTCGCATCTTGTATGAACAAGAGTAAAAAATCATCGTTGCAAACATTTCCCAGCCCCATGCAGTGTGTGGCCCCTAAGCAGCCAGCCAGTGAGCTGGAGGGTTCCTCCTGGCTTCCTGCATGCCCTTCCTCCTCCCCATGTACACAGGAAGTTGTCAGAGATTTAGGAAAGTCTGCACATGACCAGCTGTTCTGATTATTCTCTGCTATCTCCTCGCCCCAAGAAAGCCTAGTCACAGCAGCCTTCTTATGCCTACTGACTAGAGTGGTGATTTGTATCAACACCCATTGACTGCAAAAGACTCCACACACCTTGCTGGGTGGAAATTTACCAGCAGTGTTTCTAGTATGGTTACTAGTAAATCTTCATACAATTATGTATGTATTATGTAGGTACAGATGCATAGAGATTTGCATATATATGCATAGTTTTATGTATAAAGCTATAAATAAGTAAATATGTATGTGTGTATAATAACAAATAAATATTTTATAGGTTGTTGTTGTTTTTTAATAAATTAAACCAGGGTAATCTGAGGGGGCATCTAGCTAGACCGTTCCCAGACTGCATTTCAGGGACAGTGGTGCTGAATGTCCATGACAGTCGCTGTTTGTTGCTCGTGATGTCCAGGAGGAGTTAGCCCAGCTTCAGCAGGTCCACACAGGCAGGTGGACTCTTCCTGCGCGCTCACTGCCCTCACTGCCCTCACCCCTATCAAGTCCTCCAAACAAGGGCTGAAGTCCTAAGTTGAAGATATAACTATACTATTTTCCATGCCTTTGAAATGATTATTTCTTATACTCAAGGAAGAAGATTATGCAACCTATTAAGGAGATGAATTTTTCAAAAAAATTTTTTTTGAACTCCTGCTATGTGGCCTTCAGTTTCTCAAAGGTTTCTAAACTATTAAAGGGTTATGATAATAATGGGCATTTTAGTTTCATATGACCCTTAGGATTGTCCTGTGTTTGGTCTGGGCCAATCATCCTATTCCAGATAAGCAAACTCATTGCCAAAACATTTGGCTTCCCACACTTGGATTACAGGGATCACTCTGCCAATCTCTCTACTTCTTTAATCCATGGCAAATTTCAGACCAGAAGCTCTGTCCAATAGCGGATCATAGAAACGACTCAATTCATCTACACTGAATGAACCTACTGAGAAGTCAGAAATCACTCCATGCTTTCCTGTCAATCTTCTGTACCAGTGGAAATTAACAGCAGAGAATTTCTCCAGAATAGCATCTCTGTGTGGGGGTAAAGTTGGAGCCTTTGAAACTATTCATTAGAATAGTAAAAAATTTAATACCCTCTTTGAGTCAAAACAACCATTTTCCTCATAATATCTAATTTTCCATTTTTTAAAAGAAATTTTAATTGACCCTTTGTGGCAGACAGACACTAAGATGGCCTCCCAATTATCCCCACCTCTTGGTACTCACATCCTTGTGTAATCCCCTCTCTTTGAATGTGGGTGGGATCTGGGACTTGCTTCTAACCATAGAATATTGCAAAGCTGACAAGATATCACTTCTGTGATTATGTCCCATCAAATTCTAACATCATCTTGCTTGGAGATACTCTCTTGCTGGCTTTGAAGAAGCAAACAGCCATGTCAGGGAGGACTACACAGCACAGAACTATGGGTGACCTGTGTCAACAACTAGCAAGAATTGGAGGCCCTTAGTCCAACAACCCACAGGAGCCTGAATCCTACCAATAACCACGTGAGCTTGAAGTGAAACCCCAGCCAACACCTTGATTACAGCCGTGTGAGCCAGAAGACCCAGTTAAGCCATGCCCAGACTCCAGATCACAGACACTGAGTGATAGTAAACATGCATTGTCGTAAGCTGCTAAGTTTGCTGTCCTATTGTTATGCAGCAATAGATAAAACATCATCTTAAAAGACAATAGGTCAGAGGTTGACACCTGTGCTTTCAATGACATCCATGTGGACTTCCCAGGTCACATAGTCCTGTTGCTGAAGCATAGCCTCCCAGCAAATAGTGGGACTCACCAGGCCACCATGCTCAGGACAACCGATGCCTGCTTTTCTCCATGGGGATCACTGATCTCTGACTGTGGTAAGCTTTTTCACTCAGCAGCTCTTCAGTGTTTGCTATGGACATGGAGTTGTATTTTTTCTCTAGGCTCAAGTTTATTTTAAGAATATAATATAGGTATTGTCACCAAGTACAGCATAAAAGACTGGGTCGTGCTGTGAAGACTAGATATGTAGTTGACCTTGAGGCTAGAGGATAGGCTCTTTACTAAATTTAGGCCAGCTCATTTTTCAGGTAGGATCTGAGTCTCAAGAGGCATTTTTTAAAAGAAAGCTTGTGGGTATTGCTGAATACCGACACTGATGGGCCCTGGAAAGGAGGAGGTATTATGGCTCCCACAAGATGCTGTCAGCCCTCCTACATATTTGTTGATCATTTTACTCCTACCTGGCACTATTAAGTCCTCCTACACAGGCATAGGGAGTTTAAAAGACTCTTCAGAGGCCAGCAAAGAGAAATTATGGTATTTAATTGGTGGCAAGGTCTTTAGTACTGTGGTCAGCATTACATAAAGCCAGCCCTGGGGCAATCAAGGGTTACCAGAATACTCTCTGAATGAGAAAAGAGAAAACGGAGTCCAGGAGGCAAGGCTGGTACCTCCATGTCCTTGAGGGAAGCTGGACTAGTAAGATGGTCACTTACTTCCTCCATAGGGATGACCGATCTGCCACCTCCCTTTGAAAGACTGCTACCCTCCGGCGATGACTGCCCAAAGCATTTTCAATTTAAAACTATCTGCATGCCACAAGGCCTGAGGTTAGAATTGTGGATTTTCATTGTTAGAAGGTGACCTTGACAACAATTTTTGCAATCCTCAAAATTTTTCACCTGCATCATGTTTGTGCCAGACACTGAGTTAAGCACTGTGGATACAGAGGTGAGTGACACCTAGTCCTGACCTTGACAGGCTCACAGTCAAGTAGGAATGAGAGCATTTTAAAAGGCAGCATAAAACTTTAGTAAAAGACCGATAGTATCAAATGTTGGAGAAGACATGGAGAACAGGAACTTTGATATATTGCTGATGAGAATATAAAATGGTACAGCCACTGTGAAAAACTGGTAGTTCCTTATTAAGTTAAATATGATTCTACTCTATAACCCAGGGATCCCACACGTAGGTAATTACCCAAGAGAAATGAAAACATACGTCCTCAAAAAGACACACATACGAGAAAAACATAGTTTTAGATTTTAAAGCGATCTGTATTTTAAATCACAAATTACAGTACCCTTATTCACAATAGCCCCAAACTGGAAAGACTCCAAATGCCCATCAATAGGACAATGGATAAACAAATTATGATACTATTTAGACATGGAGAACAGGAACTTTGATATATTGCTGATGAAAACATAAAATGGAATACTACTCAGTAATAAAAATGAATAAACCATTGATATGGTGAATATCAATACATATCACAACATGATGAATCTCAAAAAAATTGAGTATAAAAGTGATAAACAAAAAAAATAATACATTCACTCTAATTCAATTTCTATGAAGTTCAAGAATAGGCAGCCTTAATCTTAAGTGGCTGGAACCTGCAGAGAAGGGGCATGAGGAGCTTCCTGTGCTGTGAAAATGTTTGCATCTTGATGAGGCAGACAGTTATACAGATGTGCACACTTAACGCATCTCATCAAACTGTACACTTACGATATGTGCACTGCACTGCATGTAATTTTGCCTCAATTAAAAATAAAAAAAAATAAATTGAAAGCACAGGATTTAGGAATCAGTTCAGTCTGGGTTCCTACTGCATCTCTGAGATTCACTCACTGGGATCGGGGCAAGTTATTTAATCCCTCTGAGCTCCCCTTTTCTCACCTGTAACGTAGGACGATGCTGCCTAAGGTTTGTTGCCTCTCAGGGTTGTGTTGAGGATTAAAAAGAGACGCCATCTATAGAGTATTTAGCTTAATGTCTGACACACAGTGCACAATAAATGAAAGTTATTATCATTCTTACTTCTTAAGAAACTACATGAAGTATGTGTAAGTGCTAAGTCAGACCTAGAAGAAGCAATGCTGCCTCAATGGCAAAGTGGGTCAGAGAAAACTATATAAGTGAGATGATGTTATTAACTGGCCCTTGAAATAGGATTTTATCAGGTGGAAGGTTTGGAGATAATTAATTTCTGCATCATTTTTAACCAAGTTACTCTGACTCTTGTAAGTTAGTGCCTCAATGGCAAAGTGGGTCAGAGAAAACTATATAAATGAGATGATGGTATTAACAAGCCCTTGTAATAGGATTTTATCAGGTGGAAGAAGGTTTGGAGATAATTAATTTCTGCATCCTTTTTAACCAAGTTACTCTGACTCCTGTAAGTTAAGCAGTTTTCATGGGGCTCAAGACATATGAGAATGGGTGAATTCAGCAAGTATTCATTAATTATATGCCATACATAGCTCATCTTGCAGTAATTGGAGAAATAAAACACAAAATGACCATGAATACCTGATTATACTGGAAGTGTGGTTCACTTCAGGTACAATGGGAAGTTTAGCCAAATTTCAAATGTCTTTAAGCCCGCTAGGCCCATCACATTGAATCGTGGCTCTTGAGGTGTTCTGAGGGAGATTATGGTTTTAGACAGACAAAGCTGGGACTGGAATATGGAATTGGCCACCTCCTTGCCATTTGGCCTTTTGCAAATCACCTCAGCACTGAGAATGTCAGTTTTCTTACCTGAAAAATATCTAAGACTTGGAGATCAAATGAGATAGCCTGAGTGAAAACAGCAAGTACAGTAGAGCATTACTAGAGTAGAAGCTTGAAACGCATTAACTTACTGCCCATGGAAAGAGCTACAGAAAAATCCAAAGACTACAGTTAGAATAGAACTGTGGAAGGAAGGTGTCCCTTAACCTCAAACTGTAATAGTATTGACTGAATAATTGTCATTAAAGAATTAATCCCTTTAAAAGAGAAAACATAGTTTTAGATTTTAAAGCGTTCTGTATTTTAAATCACAAAACAATGCTTTTGACCAAACTTGGCCAAAAATAAGTGATGTTGGCATGGGTGGGCTGCTTTTGCAGTCTTGCATAATGGTAAACGGAGTCACTAAGAAGGGAACATTTATTTTGTGGGCACCTGTCCCACTCAACATCTGCTCCCTACTTCTCCTATGATCAGTCCAAAAATGCTTTCAGAATATTTGATATAAATAAGACTCAATAGATACGTTTCTTTCCTGAAATTTGAATATGGGAAATGATGTTTATCTACAGGAATCTTCAGATGCCTGGGCCCCAAATTTAGGGTTTCAAAATTTCATTTCTGGCAATAATTACATAGGTGTGTTCTTTATTTTATTTAATATCTCTTTCCTGTGTTTTATTTAGCTTCCAGAACCACACTGAGTATGTCATCACCGCGACAGAGCAGTTTGTAAACCCTCTAAGTGCTACTCACCAGGATGGCCACAGACCAGCCCTGTTATAAGAAACCTCTTAAAATACACAGAATAGGGCCTCACTGTATTCGCTGCCTCCAAGGGTATGATTTAAGGCTAAGTGCAAGCATATGACTACCAAGGAAATGGCCTTACACTTTTTAAACATATCAGATACTCCAGCAAAATAAAGTACATGGTTGAAATAACATTCTCACTTTGTTAGGACAACCACAGATGAAGAGATTTGCAGATGGGCAAGAAATCCCCACAGCCTTCCTTGGGCTACTCACACCTTCAGAGGAATGGCACCTCTCAATTCCCTTGGGGAAGGCTACACCTCATCTCCTTATCAAAGTCAGCCAACCACCAACACAGCTCCTCCTGACCAGCACCCGGATCTCCTTCTTGCTCTTCTCATTTAAAACACAAGAAACTAAAACCATAGTTTTTGCAACAGTATCTCACATACAGCTCTATCTTGTAAGTAAAACCGTGATTGGCATAAGACAACTGCATACAGTGGGTACATGCATGTCACTGACATTTTCTTCAAAACACAGACGAGAAAGGATGGTTAGAAAGCCCCTTCTTGCCTACACAACAAATTAACGGAGGTTTATCTTGGTTTTCCCAGAAAAGCAATTAAGACAAATCTTCGCTATTTTACTGATATTCTCTCTGCCCTAATGACAGAGTTTAAACATCCTAGGGGTGATTATAAAAGCACCAACTAATGATCTGTGAAGGAAGTCCTTTGGACTGTGGACTGATTTGCCATCAAGTCACTGCCCTCACTGTATCGTGGTGGTGGTTAAATGTTAAGCACAGCAAGGCGAGAAAAAGGAAAGTCCTTTCTCACTTTTAAATAGTAATTACCAAATTGTAAATCAATCAAAATGGAACATGAAATAACAACCAAGAAATCTATCAATTTATTGGGATTTTTCTTGCTCTCTAGTTCCAAGGACAAAATTTCTCCTCAAAGATGGAAATTGAGAAGGTAAAATTCTGACAAAACTTTTTATATTTCGTCTTCCCCTAAGTATTAGATTAATCATAAGAGAAGGAAATTATGTAAATAAATGCAGGTATGGGAATTTTTTCTGGATACAAATTAATTACTGATGCCATAAGAAATTTTCTAACTTCATTTTTAATGTATTGCTTAATAAAAGGTGATCTTTCTCTGCTTTTGAAAAAAACATTTTCTTCACAGGTTAGGAGAAAGACATTTTATTTGATTTTAAATCTTACTGATCTTTATTTTTTTTTAATCTACCAAAATATCAAGAAGAGCTAGTACAACTTTACAGTTCTTTTGCTGATGCCATAAGAAATTTTCTAACTTCATTTTTAATGTATTGCTTAATAAAAGGTGATCTTTCTCTGCTTTTGAAAAAAACATTTTCTTCACAGGTTAGGAGAAAGACATTTTATTTGATTTTAAATCTTACTGATCTTTATTTTTTTTTAATCTACCAAAATATCAAGAAGAGCTAGTACAACTTGACAGTTTTTTTTCCTTTCAAACATTTCTTGGTCATTGAAGAAATTCAAGTTTCAGAAGGCAGTCATGGTCAAGCACAAGGCAAGTTTTCATTAATTAACACCGGCAGGGACAGCATGGTTAGACCACGCACTGCGTGCAGAGAAGGGTAATCTCCTAGGGGACCAGGCCGTGACTGCAGGGCGAGGACAAGATCGGGGAGCTGGTGTCCAGTTGCTGGGGCTCTGCAGGTGGGGAGGCTCCCAGGAGAAGGGACCAGAGCAGAAGAGGGTCAGACTCCAAATGCCAAAGAACAATCTCCACCTCCTCTTGCTGGTAACCCCTAGGACACGACCAGCAGCTACAAGTATCAGCATTCAGAGCACCCGTCCCATTCTTTCATGTCCAGGCTTGCACCCCAGAAATAAGGCCTTCAAACCAAATGCATAAGTCAAACCCTATTTTCCTACTAACAATCCTTTTCAAACAGGGCCTGGATTCAGGTGAGGTGCGGGGGTCCAGTGGTTGTAGCGTGACCACCAGAAGCAGCATCCCCAGCAGAGCAAGTTCATTGCCAGCCCAAGACCATAGAAATTTCTTGCTCTCTGGGAATATCCCTTCCTTTTGTCCTTTCTGCAGCAACTGGCCTTTCCTATCTATTCCTTTTGCAACTGTCCTTTCCATCCTCTCAACACCACTGTAACCAATCTCCTGTCTAAGTTACCCTCTGAATCTAAGTTTCCGTAGTGTAGTGGCTATCACGTTCGCCAACACCAAGATGCCCTCTGAAATAATTCTGTCTCCTCATTGGACCCTGCCTCATACTATGTTTCTCTCACTACCTAGTACAGTGAGTTTTGCCCAAAATAGGGAAGTACAGAATCAGCATGGTACTATGAAAAAACAACAACAACAACACTGAATTTGCAGTTTAGAAGAACTTGAAATCTCTGCTCCATCACTTAACTGGTCACTTTGGCAAGTGAGTTAGCCCCTACTTACCTCCTCTGTGTAATTGGAGCAATAGTATTAACCATATCCAAGGGAAATAGGGGAGGGGGGGAAGCCTCTAGAACTGAGGCTCTCAGCCTAACTACACATTAGTACCACTTAGGGGAACTTCTTTTAAAAATCCAAATCTGGGCTCACTCTATGTCCCCCAGAGTCGGATACTTAATCTCAAGTTTGATCCAAATGTTGGTAGTTTTAAAATCTCCCCAGGTGACCCATCCTCACAGTAGAATTTGAAAACCACTGGGGTAGAGCTCAGTGTGTGCTCTGCAAACTAACAGCATCCATAGCACCTGTCAGAAAGGCAGATTCCCAGGCCCCACCTCAGACCTATTCGATCAGAATGCACATTTTACAAGATTCCCAGGGATTCCTATGTACATGATGCTTGAGGAGCGCTGATCTAAAATACAGTAGATACTCAATGTACAATATTAGCCTTATTGAAAAATAATAAACACTTATTGAAATTGAATGTTGAGGCACGTATCTGTGAAGTATCCTTGAGTGGAACCTACTGAAACCTTTACTCCAGAGGATCTGGCCTCAGTCACACGGTCCTCAGAGTCCATGCCCTCGCATGTACTACAGCAGCTCCTAGATGGTCTCCTTGCGTCTACTCCTGTTTCTCTGCAACTCATTCTCCATTCTCCACAGGCAGTCAAAGTGATCTTTGAAAATGTGAATGAGAGCTCGGCCAGAGTGGCTCAATTGGTTGAACGTCCTGCTTGCACTAAAAGGTTGCCAGTTTGATTCCCGTCAGGGCACATATCTGGGTTGATCTATGTTTTGGGTTCAACCCCCAGTCGGGACACCTACAGAAGGCAACCTATGAGTCTTTCTCTCTCACATCGATGTTTCTCTCTCTCTCTCTCTCTCTCTCTCTCTCTCTCAGCATATCCTTGGGTGAGGATTAAAAAATATATTTATGTATGAGAACCTTGATACTCCAAGTTGGGTCCATGGAAGCTGTTAGAAAGGCAGAATCTCAGGCACCACCACAGGCTTACTGAACCAATCTTCAGTTTAACAAGTTCTCCAGGAGTCCAGGTGATTCAATACTCCAGTAACTTTATGTTACCCTAGGAGGAAACCACAAACTCCAGGTGATCTGGCCCTTGCCTTCCTCTCCAACCCGGCATCCTAGTACCCACACTCAGTGTCACACACACAGTGGCCTTCCTTCTGCTCCTCGAGCCCACCAGGCCCATCCTCATACCATCCCTGCTGGCTCCTTAGCTCATTAGTCACCGCCTGAGAGTGGCCTTTACTGTTCACCATATTTCATGCGTCCCCATCCCTCACCCTATCCCCAGTTGTTCTCTATCATATTATCCTGTTTTCGTTTCATCAAGATACTTGTGAATATTTGAAACTATCTTATTTATATGTTTATTTATTTATTTCCACCCTCTCCCCTCCAAGAATGTAAGCTCCATAAGAAAAAGGACATTGTGTCTCATGTTCTCTGCTAATATCTGAGCCCAGAAAAGTCATCGATGTTTCTCACTCTCTATCTCTCTTCCCCTCTGTAAAAAATCAATAAAATATATTTAAAAAAAAAAGAAAGAAAAAGGACATTGTGTCTCGTGTTCTCTGCTGATATCTGAGCCCAGAAAAGTGATGGGTAGGCATTTAATAAATATTGGTTGAGTACATGCATCCTTCATATTTTTTTCTCTGCAATTTCCAGTAGAATGAGTTTGATGCTAATTGTTAGAAGGAAGCTCCTTTTCCCACACCTTGAAATTCCAAGTGAAGGAACTTTAGCCAAAGAACATTCCTGGCCTGATAAGTCTTCCACCTCCTTTCAACGACTTTTTTGATGGATGAGTTTTGGAGAAAGTAACTGAACATTTCTGGCTTTTGTAACCAGCCTATCTCCTCAATCTTGACACCCTCTGTCACTAGATTCCCTTAGAGGGTTAGACTTTGTCCCAGTAAGGGGGTGGGGAGAGGTGCCATGGGTTTCAAGGAGAATTTCAATTTGAAGGAGAGTTGGCAAGCCCCCTGGGATGCAAATCTAAAGCCATTTGCAACTTGAATTACCTGTCTCCAATGGTACAAAATGATACAAAATTCAGAAGAGGACTAAAGAAGTATTATATTACTAGAGGCCCGGTGCACAAAAATTTTTGTTTACCTTCTTATTTGCAACATAGTATATAGTTGCTTAGAGTTGCAGCTGAGAGGCTGGCAAGTGAGGCGGCGAACGTTGGAGTCTGCAGCAAGCAAGCCTCGTGCTCGCTTCAGTGCCTGGCTGCCGGCCGCCATCTTGGCTGACAGTTAATTTGCATATACTCACTGATTAGCCAATGAAAAGGGTAGCGGTTGTACGCTAATTACCATGTTTCTCTTTTATTAGTGTAGATAAGCTGCTCAAAGTCCTAGCACACATCACAACTCCTATCAGGAATACTAATAATACCTATCTGTACAAATGGGTATCCTTGGAGAGGTAAATATCTTATTCAAATATCCGTGAAACTATCTACAACTCTGTTTTCACCTCCAATTTATGCCCTAATGAGTTATCAGCTAAGAAAAATGATCCTGATTTAAGGGGTTTCCCATGACTCCTGAAGAGAATTGCTCATCTCTTCTTCCTGGCATATTAATCCATTCTCCAAGGTCTAAGGGTCTTCAGACAGCTTAGCTCTGTTGAGCAGCTGTTTCACCTGAGAAGTGCCCTGCTTTCTCACCCACCGTGGAGAAAACTTCTTGCCTCCCCAGCAGATCACCTGTGCACTCTGGAATGCCTAGCCTCCTATCCTGGATACTTGGTGGACCCAACGTCCCTCAGTGTTTTCAATGGCATCTGAAAACGGTAACAAGTCTCAGAAAGCAGAAGATATAGCCTAGAAGCAATTAGAATACGTACATCAAGTCCAAAATCTCTAAGTTCCTTCAGAGCTAGATGGAATTTAGAGATGTTCTAATTGAATCCTGGTATCAAGAATCCAGTGCTCAGAGAAGTTAAGCGATTTGCCCAAGGTAACTCAGCTAGAGGGTGGCAGGGCCTGAACACTGTATCAATTCAAGATGGGCCGTCTTTACTATAAATTTAAACAAATAAATTAGGTAGTTGTGTGAAACACTGCCAGATGCCAAGTAGGTCCTATGAAATTTATGTTTGTTTGGGTTTTTGTGAGATGGAATTAACACAGGTTAACATGAGCCAGGCGTAAGAAAAAAAAACGATGACATGCTGCCAAGCCATTACAGTACCAGTAACACACTCATGACTCAGAATAAATAATTTCCATGCACATTAAGTTAGCGTTGGCTTTTGACAAGAACATATTTGAGCACATGTAACTGCAGGGATTAACTGAGAGGGCTGTTACGCAGAAGCCCCTCCCCGTGTGTGCTGGGGAGTGCTTCTCCTTGTCCATCACCAACTGCGAGCATTCACATGAAAGAAAAAAATGAAACTTCCCCAAGTTCTGCTTTCAGTCACCACAACCCACACCTGTAAATCCGCACTGCTCCTTTTAGTAACTTATTGGCTAGACAACAAAAGGCGTGGTTTCTTTTCGTCTTTTCTGAAAGTGATTGTGTGGCATCATGAAAGGGAAAACACATACTCATCTTTAAACTAACTGTAGTTTCTAACATGACTTTTTAAAAATAGCCATGGAATTGAAAAAGAAAAATATTTTCCGAGCAAAGCTGATTGCTCTGAACTTCCTGCCCTACCCACTCCCACATTTTTACACCAATGTCAATACTTAAGATTCAGAAATGAATCAATCAGGCGTTGTCTTGGCAAACCCTAAAGGCCCCCAACTAAGCGTGCAGGCTGGCCAATACTCCATGGGTGCCAGCGAGCCGGCTCGCTCAGTGCACACAAGGTGCCCATTTTGCACCACGGCAAATGACAGACTGGAGACTCAGAAAATGATGGCACTTGAGCCCTTCATGACAAGCCGGCTTCATCAATAAATCGGTTAAATCTTAACAAGCCATGACGAGAGCTGACCAGGGACCAGAGACTTGCTTAAGACTGGCTCTCTCTGAGAAAGCATATTAAGTCCTTACCTTTCTCCCAGCGGGAAGAGGCCATTGACCACATTCTCTGTGTTGCACGGAGACGACAAAACATTTTGTATTCCTCTTTAATTCGACCAAACGTCTCTGAGCTTCCTGAGATGGAATTTCAACTTGTTAGCAATTCACTGCCACCTTAAAGATTGATTGTTCATTTGTATATTTTGGGGATTACACGTTGATAGGTCATGTTAATGGTCATTATCTAGTCGAAAATTTCCGATGAAATTTATCTTTAAGGAGTGAATTCCATGATATAAGAATTCGTGTTTTTAAGTATCCCTGCAGATAGCACAGCTCCTAAGTTCATGGTATGCCCTCGATGACTAGTTAATAAACAAAGGACTAAATGAATGACTGCCTTGCTTATTGGAAATAATGTTGTTTCACCAAAGAGAATACTTTCTCAAAATGGTTTACTTTTACCTATGAAATCTAAAGGTTACCTACTAGTAAGTCGTTTCCTGCAAGCAGTGACTAACTGGTAATAAACTATTTGGGGAATTTTAAAAGGTGGTCAAAGAAGTAAAATTATTTTGACATTGGATATTTTTTCTCTTTGTTTGAACGTATTCAAGATCAGATTAAATTAATCCTATAACAGTTCTGATTCTTCTCCTCCCCTGTATCAGTGCTGTTCTTTTTAGATCTTTTTAAAAGCTGCTAAACAATGTAAAACCATGGAGACAATAGGTGGAAAAAATTACATGTTTGAGACAGACTCTTACCCATCTTGTTCCAATAACAGCATCAATTTCTGAACGAAAAACAAGATGGGGAAAAGGTCGACATGGCAACTGCTTCTCTCAGAATCAGCCATTTCACAGACTGTTCATATTGATAAGAAAAAGACTCCACTCTTAAACGGTCAAGATTTATGCGGGCCCTTAAGACTGTGCCTAGATCTGGAAGGATGTTTTTTTCTTTAACCTTTTCGAGGAAATGGCTGGCTTTAAAGGTATGCTTTTTATAAGAAACATTCAGATCTGTACATGTTGAATTTCAATCACTCCACTGCTCTGAGCGGAGATCCGCACAGTGGACAACTCTGTGAAGTTTATAGGTGGGCGGCTGGCTGGAAAGGTGACGATCTTTCCAGCAAGCTTAGAACATCTATAGCCTATTTGTCTTCCACCTAAATTTCCTTGACCACAAGGTACCCTTTGAATCTTGGACTCTCACTTTTTCTACTGGGAGCTTTTTGATTCTCGTTTCATAAAATCAAGGTTGTCTCTTTTTTTAATTTCTATAGGCTCCACATGTTTCAAAACATGTTTGTGATGTTTTCCTATCATTGCAAAGAATGATTTTGTTACAAACCAGCAATACTGCCTTCACAGAGCTAAGTAAATCCATGTGAGAAGGTCTCCAATAGTCTGGTGCTTTTTCTGGGGAAGACAAGAAGGTCAAGAATGATTCCATTAAATGGTATTGGATAAGTAAGTGCCCAGAGCTTCTTTTCTTCTTATTAAAGTCTCAAGTAAAAGCTTTTTCTCATTTTTTTTCTACTGACTATTTGTTCTGACAGTTATGACAAAGAAAAGACAGAAATACAATACTGACTTGGCATTGCTTGCTAGTTATTAGAAGCAAGTTGAAAAAAAATCACAGGATATAAATAGTTCAGAAGTTTTGAGTCCTTGCCTAAATACCAAATAAAACTCATCTGACAAGGGTCCACATATAAATTGACTATATTTCTCCACGAGGTATCCCAACGCTAATAAAATAGAGGGTTGTGCTGATGCAGTTGAATTTGCATTTTTTGATTCACTTTCCTGTACGAGATTGCTTTGACTTTTACCTCCTGAAAAATGTTCCTCAGAAAGAATTTGCATTTTCCGATTCACTTCGCTGTACAGGATTACTTTGACTTTTCCCTCCTGAAAAGTGTTCCTCAGAACAATTAAATCACCATCAAGGTTATTACCAACTCAACGTGCAATCGTCTTGACACTCTCAGTTCACTTGTCTACCATCATGTTATCATAACTGGGCAGTGCAGACCTGGGGATATGCTTGCTGTATGCTGTCCTTTCACTCTGTAGGATTAGTGTTTAGGTCTCTTTCAACTATACCTTTAAATTAAACTTGCACTGTACTAGGATCCTAAGGACCTCATATTGTGATATGTAAAATTACATCCATAAGCAACATGTTCAGTTTATGGTGTTTTTAAGAACTAAAGAAAATTAATATGCACATTCTTGTTGTGGGCTAAATGTTTCTGTCCCCCCAAAATCCCATATGTTGAAATCCTAACCCCCAATGTGATGGTATAAGGAAGTGGAGCCTTTGGGAAGTAATTGGGATAAGATTCTGTCATGGTGGGACCCTCATGATGGGATTAGTGCCCTTTTAAGAAGAGAAAGATATCTTGCTTTCTCCAGGCACACACCAAGGAAAGGTTATGTGAGGGCACAGCAAGAGACCACTGTCTATAAGCCAGGAAGTGGGCCCTCACCAGGAACTCAATCTGATGGGGCCTTGATCTTGGATTTCCCAGCCTTTAGAAGATTCTGTCATGGTGGGACCCTCATGATGGGATTAGTGCCCTTTTAAGAAGAGAAAGATATCTTGCTTTCTCCAGGCACACACCAAGGAAAGGTTATGTGAGGGCACAGCAAGAGACCACTGTCTATAAGCCAGGAAGTGGGCCCTCACCAGGAACTCAATCTGATGGGGCCTTGATCTTGGATTTCCCAGCCTCCAGAACTATCTGTAATAATAAAAGCATAATATGCTAACTAGACCCGAGGTCCTTCCGAACAACCTTCTGGACAAAGCTGGGGCTGTGAGGACTGAGCCCCGTGCATGAATTTTGTGCATAGGGCCTCTAGTGAGAAATAAATGTCTGTTGATTAAGCCACCCAGTCTATGGGATTTTGTTACAACTTCCTAAGCTGACTATGAAATATATCAAAACTTGGCCTCCATACAATCTAGGCCTCGGTTTCCTTGTTTTTGAAATGGGGATAATAATTGTACCTATCTCTTACCATTATTGTAAAGTTGAGTTATTATTTATTTGTAAGGCACTTGGAACAATGCCTTGCTCCTAATAAGCACTATATAAATGTCTGAATCATGAAAATAGAAAATATTCATGTCTGGCACACAGAATAAATGAAACCAGCAGAAATGCAGCCTTAATTAATCAACACTAAAATTATAAAGCAAATTTCCTATAATAATGGATACAGCAGTACAAAAACTCCTCTTCTGTGAGTCATGAAATGAGTATCCCAGTCACAAATGCACCCTGTGGTATTTGCATAAGACACTTTCTCCCTCTGCACCTAAATATTTTTTATCTGCAAAATGAAAGAATTGTACTGTAGTTTCTGAATGCAGGTTTGTGGTTGAGAACCAGTCAGTGCTGATCCATTCTATGACAAAAGGGGGAAACAAAGGACAATGAATTAGGGGAGGGGGAGTTCATAAAGTTACATATGATAATTTTCAAGTAATATTTTTTAATCTGAGATCATTATTATTCCCCTTCCTTTCTTTTGTTCTTTCTCTCATTCTTTCTGCCTTTCCTTTATGTGAAAATTTCCTCTTTTTATGCAACAGTGATGAAAGTAGATGGTAGATTTTCTTGTTGTGGTCAAATATATCTAACATAAAATTTACCATTTTTAAATGTACAGGTCAGTGGCACTAAGTTCACTCACACTGTTGTGCAACCATCACCACCATCCATCTCCAGAGCTTTTCATCATCACAAACTGAGCTCCAGATCCACTAAACATTAACTCTCCATTCTCCCCTCTCCCAGCCCCTGGCAACCCAATTCTACTTTCTGTCTCTAGGAATTTAACTATGCTAGGTGCCTCATCTAAGTGGAATCATATAATATTTGTCCTTGGTATATGGCTTATTTCACTTAACACAATATCTTCAGTCAGATTTGTGTGTATGTTCTTATTTGACAGTCCCCAAGCAATGTTCTTACTAGTTTCTCATCCAAAAGCCTGAGAACCAATGGACTAGAAAACCTTGAACTTCGCATCTAGCACTCCTAGTCTACAGTACTATGATCAAGGCCAACAGCCACATTTTCTTTTTTTTTAAATTATTAAAAATGTTTGATGTTGACACTATTGCAAATGTCCCCCATGCCCCTTCCCCTTTGCCCACCTCCATCCATTCCCCTTTTCATTAAAAATGTTTGATGTTGACACTATTGCAAATGTCCCTTCCCCTTTGCCCACCTCCATCCATTCCCCTCTTCCCCCTCCCTTGGCCCTCACCACACTATTGTCCGTGTTCTTCAGCAGTCACATTTTCAGTGCATTGCAGCATCCAACACATTGTGATGGGTGCTCAATAAACTTGAAATACGTGGCAAGCCCCTGGGACTGCTGCTTAGTCATCTTTGCAAGGGTGGAACTGGATTGAACCTGTGTTGGGTATATCACTTCCCATATTAATCGCCATACCTCTTTTGTGCTCTAAACTAGTTATACGATAATTGCAAAACTGAAAGGATAATGGAAAATACTGTTTTTAAACACAGACTGGCCAAAGGAGATTGATGGTTCTGTCCAGTTTACATTGAATTAATTCTACATAGCACCTCCTCATGTCAGCCCCTGAACAAGGCAGGAAGTCGCATCATTAAGAGAATTTCTTTACAGAGGTCTTGGTTCCTCCAATTACTTTCAAGATCATAAATCTCAAGTCTTCCTGTTTTGTACTCACGTCTTAAATAACCTCCTCCCAGGCAGATGCTTTAGAACGTGGAGCCCGTTGTGCAATAGTCCCTCCTACACATTTTAAGTCTAGTGCCCAGTGCTTTTTAGATGGTTTGGGAGTGGCGTGCAAATCTCTACCCAGGCTACTAATTCCAGCATGTTCCGCACTGTAGGTCACAGCTGTGAAATTACTAAAAATAACAGCTTCCAAAATAAAACTTCCAAAATAATGTTCCAAAGGTCACACCAAAGTTGAGTAGAGAAATGCATAATGATGGGTGTGGTAAAATGGTTTCATTTGGGGAACTGAAGCCAGGAGTCACTATTAGAAAGAAGAGTAAAAAAAATTCTTAAATGTTTTTGAATTCATAAGAACGAGTGAAGATAAGGAGAACCCAGTGATGACGAGGGAAAAGTTGGTGCAAAGAAATGGTGGATTAAAAGGGAGCAGGGTGATAGAGAGAGCAGGACAGATTCGAGCTGGACTTTGGAAGCCGATTGAACAGAACAGGGCACACTTACTAACACTCGTACCTGGACTTTCACATGGTATAGTGTTATCCCACGTGCCCTCCAGCTTCACTACAATGCCTGGCTGATAATACCTGCCTTTTCCAGGTTGGAAAGTCAGGCACATAGACTTTCCTTAGAGCACAGTTCATTCACATGGCTGGGTTGCGAAGGCAGAACTAACGACGTGCATTCCTGGGAGCAGAGGTTGCATGTACATATAAATAAATGCTTACTAGTATGTTGGGATCTATTTCCACTGCTGCTGTTAAACATGTTCAGTGTTACATTTAACAACTAAAAGGAATCCTAGGGCTTCACTTGAAATAACCACTTTGTCCCTGGGAACCCTCAACTTGATCAGGGATACAGATCTTAAATGAATTTTCTACCTTTTATTCTAAATGCCTCTGGTAGATGACGAATATTTGGGGTAATTTCTGCTTATTCCCTCCCAAATAAATAGCATCTGCTTTCTAATTTTTAAGAAAGAGGCAAATCTGTTTTTAGTTGACTTATTCAAAGGGAGGACTAATAAAAAGGTAACCGCAATGAATTACTGGTTATGAAATGTTATTGCAACATTAAATTGTTTCTATTGCCAATCTGGTTGGTTAATTTAATGATTTGTTAAGCCTTCAAAAGTGGCTACAAATTAGTAGATGCTTATTAATGATTACTTAAAGAATACTTTTGTCCTAATGCTTAATAATATTAGCAACAATAATCATCATAGCAAACACTTCTATTTATTTACTATGGATCAGCCATTTATCCAAATGCTTTATGTATATAAATTTGTTTAGTTTTCTCCTCCATTTTATAGGTGAGAAAAATTAAGCAAAGTGGGGTAGAATGACCTATCCAAGCACATCTATCTAGTAAGTGGCAAAGCCATAGAATTTGACGCCAGCAGTCTAGGTCCAGAGTCTGTGCTCTTCATATCACATGATCCTTCCCCTCTTAAGAAATCGAATCTTTAAATCTAGAGAGCACAAAATCATTTAAGTGTATTCCTGAAATATTCTATTTCTAGCACCACTATATTAATTTTCCCCATAATAATGTAATGCCATTATTAGCTTTGACTTCACTCTTTCTATATATGATTCTTGACCTCAAATCTGGTGCTAAAATAAGAATCAAATTTCTGAACAGCACAATTACAGTTTTCTTTAAAAAAAAAAAAGGCCTAACAAAGTATTTGGGATCATTAACCTGCTTTTTCTTTCTTGCCCAATTCCACTTTATTCTATCAAATCTTCTTTTCAAGAAGAAAACATAGAGAAGTGGTCACTGTACTCTGCATCTCATAGGCTGAGAATGCCTCCCTTGGGCATAACAGCTGTCTGAGTCAGCTCCCGCTGAGCTTCTGGTAATGTTATGCCAATGTATTGCTAGGTTAAGTGTCTAGTACATTTGGATACTAGCAGGTCAATAGAAAGAAAGTTCCATATTAGACCAGCAGACCCTTTCCTGGGATAATTGAAGAGGGTTTATGAGCCCAAGTGGGTGCTTGAGACTCAGAAAAGTAAATAGATTATAAAGCATTTGCAGCCATGCCAAGGTATAATCTTATGCCTTAAGTACCTAAATGGCTCAAGTCCTAGGTTTAAAAAATGTTTTGTATCAAATTTCAACTTTATTTGTAATTAATTAGGCACCCATTGCTTAATTAATGTGCTCATACAAAGGGGTATGTGGTTCCATATTTGCCATGATTAAAGCCAAATAAGCAATTTCAAGAGAGCCCACCCAATAAAATAATTTCAGTTTCCAATTAGGGTAGCAGAATGTATTGGCTGACCATTATAGGACATATTAGTCAGACCTACCTGCCAACCCACATCTCGCCTACTTTCAGTCTCCCAGTTTTCCAGCTGTCTAGAAAAAAGATCCTGTACCTCCACACAATGCAATGACTCAGGTAACTTGGGCAACTCTACTGACCAGATTCTGTTGCTAAGAAAATACTATCTATCATCATCAAGTTTGATCCAGACAGTGAAAATAAATGAGGAGGATAAGTAGCCCATGGCCCCTACAGTGTAGCTGTGTTACCTATTGGTGATGCTGATTAGATGTTTCAAAATGGTCCCCACCCCATCCATCCAGTAGAGTGTGCAGAAGTTGATCTCTGAAGTTCTCCATTATAGTTGCTTATAGTGCACAATATAAACCTGCAAATAATACCAGTGCTGATCAAGTAGAGCAGGGACAGGGACCATTTTGGTATTTATAACATCATTCACAGGCCATACAAAATTATCAACTTAAAAATTAGCCTTCTATATTTGGTCAAACATTTAATTAACTCACCCCTAATGCCTTGGCAGGGCCAGACCAAATGACTTCGCAGGCCTTCTATGGCCAATGGGCCAGACGTTCCCCACCCCTGAAGTAGAGTATGTTGGCCCTGAATTTGTCAAGCAAGAGGCCAAGGAATTGCTTCTTACTGCTTCTGCTCCATTACCTAGTAGCTGGGGCACAGAACTTGGTCAAACTCATCTTTTCAGAGCTAGATAAGAGCCAGATTTATCCAACACATTCCAGAGATTTAGCCCCCCAAACCTAACTTATTCAGATCACATGAGTGCACTTCATCAACATAACCGGACCTTATAGCTCCAGAAATATGATCTGGAATTCATGAGGTTAAATGAGCTCAGATGCTCCTAATAAGCAAGCCAAAGCGTTAAGTTGCAGTGGAAAAATCCTCAGAACATTAAGTACATCTTCAGATTTCCCTGGCATTACTGGTCCTTCACTCTTATTTCCTCCTCTATTTCAGCTTTTTTCTGTTATCTCCTTGTGTACATCAAAAACATCCTCAGACTTCCAAATCCTCTCATCAAACCTAACATGAATTCCTTTTTTTTTGATCATTTATAAGTGAAAGTAAAATTGCTTTCAGGCGAATAGTGAAAGATAATAAATCTACCTAGAAGAGTAAACACATGAAACATGCTATATCATCACTTAAAGATGTATTTGTCAGGCTTTTCTTCTTTCAATCATTCTGAATCAATTTCGTCTGCTTCACATATAGCTACCCCTAATTCCTTTTAGTTTACATTTTCATGGAATACCTTTTTCCATCCCTTCATTTTTAGTCTATGTGTATCTCTTCTAGGAAGCATACAGTTGATTATTGTTTTTTAATTTATTCAGCCTCCCTATGCCTTTTGATTGGAGAACTTAATCTATTTACATTTAAAGTAATTATTAATACATAAACGCTTACAATTACCATTGTGTCCATTGTTTTTGACTGTTTTATAGTTCCTTTCTTCCTCTCTTGCTGTCTTCCTTTTTGAACTGATGATTTTTCATAGTGGCATATTTTGACTCCCTTCTCTTTATCTTGTGTGTGTCTACTGTACATCTTTGCTTTGTGGTTACTCTGAAGCTTACTCCAGACATAGTCTATTTTAAGCTGATAACAGCTTACCTTTTATCATATAGAAAAACTCCACCATTTTGCTCACCCTCCTCATATTTTAACTTTTTGATGTAACAAGTTAGATCTTGTTTTATTGTGTATCCATTAACATATATTGTGTATCCATTAACATAGCTATTTTTAATACTTTCTTCTAATTTTTCATCATGACATTTCTGCATCTCCATTTGTTTAGGTCAGTTGCTGAAGTTTTACTGTATTCCTTTGGTAGAGTCACGTTTCCCTAATTCTTCATGACCCCTATAGTCTTGTGTAGGTGTCTGTGCATTTGAAGAAGCGGTCACCTCTTCCAGACTTTATGGACTGACTTTGGTAAGAAAAGACCTTCCTGGGTAGTTGAGAGCATACTGGAGGATGCTGTGACCCTGGGTCCACTGATATAGCACTCCAAGTGTGGGGGTAGGTGGTAGTTTCAGGTCCAGAGGGGCAAGGTGACTTGTCACCTCAGGTCACTGGTCTCCACAGCAACTCCAACTGCAGAGTCCTTGGTGAACACTGCGGATGGTCCACAGAGGCTGTAAGGGCTGCTGGAGCGAAACTGAAGGTGGTCTTCATGTGGTGCCCCGAAAGGCTAGAAATGCCGGTTGCTTATTCCATTCTCTCTTTCCCAGTGAGGGAAACTCTCTCTGGCTGGGGCTTCGCTTTTGGAGCTGAGCAATGCCAGCTTAGGGGATGGGATGATGCAGGAAAAATGAAGCTGTTCTTCCTTCCCTTTTTGAAGGTGTTTTTTGGTGGTGGTGGTGGTGGTGGTGGTGGTGGTGGGTTCTGTTGTTGTTCCACTGTGTTGCTGAAGTTTCCTAAGTGGACTACAGAGCCCTCCCAGAGCATTTTGTGTTTGTGGATAGCTGTGTAATTGTTGGTTTTTGTTGGTGGTTGGAGGCTGAGGTCTCCTAATCTACCATTTTGGTGATATAACTCTATTCTGACTTTAAAATTCTGTCAACTGTAGAATCCCATCCCAGTCTAGGGTCCACCAGAGAGCACTGTAACTGAAACTCTCAACACACAGGCTAACCTTTCTAATGAAAAAGAAAGATTTTATTTCCCACCCTTCCAAATTAATGTGCACTGCTACCAAGCCTAGTATCACATTTCCTCTTCCATGCTATCAATTGAATGATGAAAAGTAAATGTGAGTAACAGGATAAGGCAACACCAGGAGCTAATAAATTAAGGAAGAAAATATAATCCTCATCCAAATTATGTTTATTACAAAAGCGCACAGTTCCTCGGCAGCTTAAAACACAGGCGAGCAACTGTTCTCTGTAAGCAATCGGATTACTATTGATTTCAAGAATACCTGATGTTAGCTGGAGATATAAAAGGTTTTCTTAGAGCAAAAGGCTGCAGATTAATTTATAGGCTACTTTTTTCCCCAACAGTAATTTTTATATTATCAAAGATAAGCTTCCTTTTACAGTTTGCTTTATTTAGATTGTTAAAAACGTTCTAAATCATTAGTTTAGATTTTGTCATAAACTTTCACAGTCTGAAAAAAGCATGCAGTTTTGCAAGAAAAACTCTAAATAACATACATGTGATATTTCACATTTTTTAACCAGAAGAATGCTCTCTCACAACACTGTCTTCTAGAACTAAAGGAAATTGTCTATACCTCTCTGGTAACGTACACAGATGTGGGGAAACCCACCCCCGCTCAGCGTGTACACACATGTGCAGATACACACTCCCACCCTCACCACACATAATTACAAATACCCACCAGTCATGTAAGGGCCATGAATGAACACCCTGCATCAGCTCTTTGTCATGGCCAATTTATTTCATTCGCTTGTTAATAAAAGCAATTAAAATCTTATTTGCTCTTTACCAAAAAAATTTTTTCTCACTATCCATAATATATAGTTTGCTTTTGCAAGGTCTTCCAGTCCGATTTTTACATTCACTGCAAAAATGTTTAGGCTTATTTATTTATTTTTTACCTTTTAGATTACATACAGCCTCCCAAAGGAAGGGAACTCAGTTTTGTTTATATCACTTAAGAAATGGTAAATTATTCATATTTCCCTACAGAAGTGTTTCATGGCCCATGGTTACTTTAGGCTCTTTATGTCAAAAACCTGCCTTGAGGCTGTACATCAGACTTAGTTTTATAGGTGGGAAAAAAATACTATATTCTCTCTCTCTCATTTCTGTCTCATGAATCTTGCCAATTAAAGATTACTACTTTTTTTATGTGAGAACAAGGTCAGTAGGGCCAGAGGCAGGGAGGTAGCCCACAGGTGTGAGGATTGGGTGCTCACAGTTGAGCAAATAAGGGAATATGTTGAAGATAATTGAGGTCAGTTTCTTCTCAGTCAGGGAGGGAGTTATAAATATGGAAAGGGCATTATTCATTTGACTAGAATAAACTCAGGGTGTTATATTGGAATTGGCATATCAATGTAAGCATGAGGATTTTTAATATAAAGACAGATACAGAAATCAGTATAGGTGTGTGTGTGTGTGTGTGTGTGTGTGTGTGTGTGTGTGTGTGTGTACATAGTCATATATTTCCCAGCTCTGTTCACTGAGAGGGCCTACAAGCAATGGCCGTCAGGTAGCAACATATATACACAGCACAGATCTTGGTTTTTAAATACTATTCTCTACAAAAAAGAACCAGATGTCGTTGAAGGAATGGTTGACTCCGGGGCAGGGTAAGTATAAGATGAGTCTAGAACACCTTTTGGGCCCATAAAGTTTTTTAAAAAGTGCTCAAATACAGAGACACCTCATTTTATTGTACTTCATTTAACTGTGCTTTGCAGATGCTGCATTCTTTATACAAGTTGAAGGTAAGACCCTCCACCAGCAAAAACATTATAAGTTGCTGGAAGCTCGGATGATGGTTAGCATTTTTGTAGCAGTAAAGTACATTTTAAGTTTTGTGCATTGTTTTTTCAGACATAATGCTATTGTACACTTAATAGACTACAGTATATTGTAAACATAACTTTTATACATACTGGGAAATCAAAAAAAATATGGGACTCACTTGTGCTGTTGTGGAACCAAATCCACAATACAGGGTGGGACAAAAGTAGGTCTATGGTTGTTCATATGGAAAAATGCAACAATTAATAAATAAGAATCAACTCTGTGTTTCACATATTCACAACTACCAGCCTACTTTTGCCCCACCCTGGATGCCTATAAAGAAGGAGACATATGAAAAGGACATCGAAGCCAGCTTGATGGAGCCCCACTGGCCAAATCTGGGAAACTTTGAGCATCAAAATAAATAATGATAGTAATAGATTCAAATCAAATAACTCAAATAAGGCTTCATGCATCTATATTTAAATAAATAAATAACATCTGAAAAAGAGAAAATTCTATCTTAGAGTAGTAGAGTGCCAAGCAATAAAAGTAGAAAGAATGAGAACGTAGAAAATCACCACTTGACCACCATTTGGTAATTCCGAATAAATCTGGTAATAATTGATTCTGTCAGGAAGCATCAATGAATGCTAAAATAAGTGAATGAGAGTCTGATGAACAACAGAATATTTACATAGTTTTCAATGTTTTCTCATAAAATATTTGTTAACTACTTATTAGTTAATAAGCACATAATACTGGTTCCTCAAACATATATGTAGAAATTTGGCAGATACCATTTTGTCGAAGTGATGAAACTTAACATCATCAGTGATGAGACAAGTCAGCATCGTGTATCCTAATATAGTGCACGGAGGACTCACCATGACTCCTCTAATATTTATTCTTTTTTAAAAAATATTTTTTATTTATTTCAGAGATGAAGGGAGAGGAAGAGAGAGATAGAAACGTCAATGATAAGAGAGAAACATTGACCAGCTGCCTCCTACACACCCCCTACTAGGGATCAAGTCCGCAACCCGGGCATATGCCCTGACCAGGAATCAAACCGTGACCTCCTATTTCAGTGATGGTGAATCTTTTGAGCTCGGCGTGTCAGCATTTTGAAAAACCCTAACTTAACTCTGGTGCCGTGTCACATATAGAAATTTTTTGATATTTGCAACCATAGTAAAACAAAGACTTATATTTTTGATATTTATTTTATATATTTAAATGCCATTTAACAAAGAAAAATCAACCAAAAAAATTAGTTCGTGTGTCACCTCTGACACGCGTGTCATAGGTTCACCATCACTGTATCTAGTTCATAGGTCAACTCTTAACCTCTGACCTTTGAGCCACACTGGCAGGGCTAATATTTATTCTTAATCCCCAAAAGCATAACCTAAATCTAACCATGAGGAAACATCAGACAACCTTAGATTAAAGAACATTCTACAAAGTTATTGACTTGAACTTAAAGGAAAAAACTGCTCTAGAAAGAGACTGAAGAGACATGACAACTAACTGTAATTCATGATTCTGGATCAGATCTTGGACCTATTAAGGAAATTATTGGGAAAACTGACAAAATTTGAATGGGATCTGAGCATTAGCTAATAGAATTATATCTATGTTAATATCCAGATTTTGATGGTTGTTCTGTGGTATGTAAAAGAGAATTTCTTACTTTTTAGAAAATATGTATTCAAGTTTTAGAGGGAAATGGGACATTATATCTTCAACCAACTCACAAATAGTTTGAAAAATTAAATGACATGAAGAGAAGATACATGTATATGTGTATATACATATACACATAGAGAGAGAAAGACTGAGAGGTGTAGAAATTTGGCAGAGAGGTAGGGAAAGAAAAGCAGGTGCGGTTAACTTTTAACTTTGGGGAAACCGGAATGAAAGGTAAATGGGAGTTGTTGTTTTATTCTTGCAACTCTTCCTGCAAGTTTGAAATTAATTTCTAAATAATTGTGTGTTTTTTTAAAGAAAGAAGATTAGACATTTTATATATCAATGTCTTCAGATGGTGCTCACTGAGCTGCCACACACTGGAAATACACAAAAGAACCAAACCTGAATTTGAGGCTCCCTATCTAGAGGGATAAGTGAACATGTCCATATGATATAAAACACCTGAGACTAAGCTGGTACTCAGAGATGGAAGCCATCAGAAGGCATAATTGGGCCTAAAGGATATTCTAGAAATAAAAAGTAGTACATATAAAACACACAAAACTGGAGGGCAATAAAACCCAGAGTAGCTAGGGAAAAGATGCAGTTTCATGGAAGGAGGAGTGAATAATAAGGCTATTCTTAATCAGAAAAACTTTGAAGAAAAGATGCTATTTTTCCTTTTTCGTTTACAAAAAGAGTCCAGGGAGACTACATTACATTTAATGCAATGGAAGGAGAGACTGTTTCTCGTCTTGACGATCATGCTCATTATTCATGAACATAAGTTACTGCTAATACAAATACAAAATAATTCTCTTTAACACCCACACCATATTGACTTTTAAAAACAATATGCAAAAGATATAATTCCTACTTTTAATTTCTTTAAGAGCATAAAATGCATTATTATCCATCTGGATACTGTTCTATCAGAAAACACACAAAGCCTATAGGTAAGTAAGAGAAAGTAATGTAAGAGATTCCTAATACCTTTCATCTCTAAGTCAATAGATTTTTCCAGCCCAATCCAAGTCACAGTCTTGATTACTTTTGCAAATGTAAGAAGTATGAGGTAGCAGGGCTTAGTTTTCTAACCCCAGGGTAACTACACAATGATCATTATGTCAAATCATATTTTGTTCTGCTGAGTAACGGGAGAGAGAGTAAATCAAGAACCCACAGTGGTATTTTTTGCACTCTCTTTTAACATTCAGACCACACTTGCTTTGCATTTCATTATTATCTCTGCTAACGGGGTCAGAGATTGAATTCGGACTATTTTTCAGGCTGAAAAGCAACCCAAATTGAAATCTATTCCTTTCCTTTGCAAATCTGCTCCATCTTTCTGATGTGAGGCTCATTCCCAGAACCCAGCATGGTTCCGCTTCAAATGTTGCCTCCCTAAAGAAGGAAAATTTCAATGAATGCTTCATTTCTTGGTCTGAGCCCATTTTTCCTCCAAACAGTGGTCTTACATTACATAAGATCCCAGATTTTGATTACCCCCCCCCCCAGATAGAAATCCAGGGCTGGACATAAACTACTATATGGATCTGTAAAGAAGGAAAATTTCAATGAATGCTTCATTTCTTGGTCTGAGCCCATTTTTCCTCCAAACAGTGGTCTTACATTACATAAGATCCCAGATTTTGATTACCCCCCCCCCAGATAGAAATCCAGGGCTGGACATAAACTACTATATGGATCTGAATATCTTAATAGTTAGACACTAGAAAAAGAGGTACAAATCCACTTCTTTTCCTTCTCCTTACTTCTCTCTCTCTCCTTCAAGACAATCCCCTGTGTAGGCAGTTCAAGCACAAATATACACGTATGAATGTCCACAAAGATATAATATGAATGGACTCAAATAATGTTAATTTATCAGTCCAACCACACTCAATGAATAACATAATCTTGTCCTCATATAATATAATAATATTGCTTAGTGAAGTTCACATTTTTCTTAATATTTGGCAAATACTCTATGAACTTGGCTACCAGCCTAAAACCTCGTTACAATCACAGAATTTGCCCTCGGGTTAAAAGCCAGCCACCCACGTTTGAAACATTTATGTCTGAACCTGCAATTTGTTGGCCACCCACACTCTCTCATTAAAATGTTGGAACCAAATTTGCTTTGCCAGCTTAATTATCAAAGCCAAGAAATCCATCTCCAACCAACTGAATTAGGGACAGCACTCCCTCTCAATGGAAAAATGAAGCCTGTGCAATACCCCCTTTTCTAGATTAGTTAATGCACCTGTCTGCATCCAATGAAAAGTGAGATTAGAACAAGTCTGTGTACACACCAAACCCAGCAACGGGCCAGGTGTGTCCCTCACCGCAAGTCACACTTTGGTAAATGAAATAGACCATTAATTTCAGCGGCCTGAGACATACCTTCGCCTTCAAGATCTATGCCACTTTACTTTCATCTTCTATTTTAAATTTACTCCATTCTGGGTCATTTTCATTTTGTGGCTAATGTAAACAGACTCATGGCTGCCTTACTAAATATCAAAGTCTTTTAGTGAAGGTCTTATTTGTTCTTAGGGAAATAAATGTAACATACCAGGTACATGTTCATCCTTTAACATGGCGATTGGCCAATTTTTTTCTGGAAAGGGTCAGACAGTAAATATTTTAGATTCAGTAGACCATACGGTCTCTGTCCCAACCACTCATCTCTGCTGTTGTCGCAGGAAAGCAGCCACAGACAACTTGTCAACAAATGGGCATGGCTGTGTGCCAATGAGATAAATTTTTTTGGTTTTGCAAAAACAGGAAGAAGGCCTAGATTTGGCCAGTGGGTTGTAGCTTGCTGACCCCAGCCTTAACATTTCTTGGCTTTGTTGTCTAGTAAAACTTAGCCTCTAAAATGCAAAGAGAAAAACAACAAAAAACCAGAAACCCTGGAACAGGTTTTCTGAAACAGTAGCCCATACATCACCTGCGTCCCAATCTCCTAGCATGTTTGAAGATCATCCATATTCCTGGGCTCCAATCCCAACGTCCTGAACCAGGATCCCCAGCAGCAGGGCCTGGGAATCTGCATGTTTACATGCAGTGAACTCCAATAGAACCAGCCTGACTTCAAGGTAAGATAGGATATATAATTCTGAATCTGCTGGGGGTAATAGTTTAAGGAAAACTCTATTTCCATCCTTAAACCCGAAAGAGACATTCACTGTCAAAACAAGGACCATTTATGACCCCACAGTTGAGCTGTTTTGTTTTTTTTTTTTAATTTAATTCAACAAAAAGGGAATCAATGTTCCATATCCTATTCTCTGTTTCTCCTATATAACAGTCATTTAATCTCAGCTCTGGTTTTCCTGTATGTAAATAACTAGTTGTAAACCTTAATTGCATAATACTTTCCAATCCATTCTTCCTATATCCGTGCTTATATACTTGATAGCATCACTCTTATTTGTTTTGGTTTTATATCTCAGAAAACTTATTTCAGCTAAAACCAGCTACACAGCATACACAGACAGCTGCATAGAACTCTATTTACTCCCTTTACATGTTAGACTGCTCCCACCAGGGGTCACAAAGGACATTTCCTTTTTGCCCTATCTCTTCTTTCAGTAACATGTGCTCAATTAAAATTTCACTTTCTTCTACCGGAGACTGAGAAACACTCCTCAAGTGGGTAGGTGCAAGGGTCCCCTCTTTGCACAATCCACTCCTCTACCTGGGTGTCACAGTCATATTTCACCTAAAACACCTTGTCAATATCAGCTGTCATTAATTCTACCCACAGGAAGACTAGTTGGTCAGAATTCACAATTGGGGGAGTGTGGTGGATTACAAATCATGGCTTACTTTTCTTGGCATCTCCTGATTTTAACTGAATTTTAACTCAAGGGTACAAATCTGCGTGAAAACACAGTATGCAAATTCAATCATTCCATTTACATCCGGGCTAGGCTATCCCAAGGTACCCAATAGTCCCCTGCATTGCAGAATCATGGCACCTAGTAGGTCATAGTCAAGCCCCCTTAAAGAATTTACTCTGGTGGGAGGCCCATCAGGTCTGCTGCTCATGAACAATGAAACACCCCAAACAGGGAGATGGGGAGGAAAGTGGGAATTAGAGTACAGTGGAAAGAGAGGTGGACTCAGAACTCAACCTCTCTTTAACTACAAAGTCCATGAGTGCCCAGTTAGCAATAAAATGCTCTCATTCTATACTTTCAGTTCCATAATCAATCTTAAATCTGAAAACAGGGCTTTACACAGAATAGAAAAACTTCAGAAACACTGATAAAAATGTTTTCAAACCCAAAATCACTTTCTCCTGACCAAAACAACTTTTTTTTATTAACTTCAGAGAGAGGAAGGGAGAGAGGATCAGTGATCAGCTGCCTCATGCATGTCCCCTACTGGGGATTGAGCCAGCAACCCGGGCATGTGCCCTGACCTGGAATTGAACCGTGATCTCCTGGTTCATGAGTCAACATTCAATCACTGAGCCACACCAGCCAGCCTGACCAAGACAACTTTTCATCCTGATTTCCACTTTTTGTTTATTTTTTTCTGACCAGTACAATTTTCATTTTGGATTGCCTTGGTTTTTAAGAATGTGATATATTCTTTAAAATAACAAGGAAGGGTGCTCTCCCACATGGTATTTTTTAAGTTGACAAATATTTATTGAAGATTGACCATGTGCCAGACACTATGCACTAAGAATATAATGGTAAAAAAGGGGGGGAGCGAGAAGGGCTCTGCACTCTTGGGGTTCACTTTCAACCCAGTCTCACTTCCACCTAGCTTTGTTCTAACAGTGTTTTCTTTCAATATTTTTTCCATTTTATCTACTTAGTTCACGATTCAAAAGTCACAGAAGGCTATACAATGAACATTATTCCTCTCGCTTCTATCTTCCACTTACTTAGTTCCCTCCCTAGAGGCGACCAATATTGTTAGCTCCTTCTATAGCCTTCTAAGATACATTGTACTATTCAAGCAAACAAGTATATACTCTTCTTTTTACACTTGACAAGTATAAGAAGTTATCCTCTATTAGGACATGCTGTTTATAGCTGCATAGTATTCCACAGTGTAGATAAACCATAATTTAACCAGTGTCTTTGATGGACAGTAATGTGGCTTTCAATCTTATTATTATAAACTATTAAGACACATTTTATCATTCACACATACACACACATTCTAATATATAAAGCCATCCTTAATGGAGCGGCTTAGTTTATTCCTGACACATGTGGGCATCGAAAAGAACATGCTGCCATTCAGATCCTGCTGTGCTGTGTCTACTGAAGAGTTTCCTGGTAAGAAAGGGAAAGTAAGAATCAAGCAGAGATCCTGGAAATCTGCAAATAATCATCTTGTTCCTCTGAGGTCTACACACAACTGCAGCAAACTACACCAGGCCTGTAGTGCAGCCAGAAGCTGACGGGATCCGCTGCAGGGAGAGGAGCTCACAGAATTGTAACCCTGGTGTCACAGATGGAGTTCAGGCACCAGAAGTCATAAATCTGTAAGAATTTCTTGGGCAAAGGCCCTCTTGGCATGATTTTTTCTCTCAAAATGCTGTTAAATACTCAGGGTTTTTCTTTATCCCTCCAGGCAGCTGCAAACTCTGCCTACTCACATGCCCCTACAAGAAGGCAAACTGGAGTGTTTCCTTTTAAACCTTTTAAATCAAACACCTTCTATAGGTACTTTGGCAGCTCTTCTAAGTCTTTAAAAGCAGAAGGGGGCAGAGAGAGGACCACCCACGCACAGTTTGGTTTATTTGCGAAGCATAATCCCTATGGCAAGCTTTAAAAGACAGCCCTTCCTCACACACCCCTCTCACAGGTGCGCCTCCTGCCCTCGGTGGCCAGGACTTCATTATAAATGCAAACCTTGTCATTAGTAGAAACGACCAGAGTCCTGTCCTTATTACCCCATCATTTAACTTGGTAATGGCAATTTATTGAGCGCCCACAACACGGAAGGTGCTATAAAATTTATTAAATTTTGAAATGATTGAAAGTGCATCATGTAAATGAAGCCAGATGTATTTCTGGAAAGAGAGGCTGAAAAGATTTTTACAGACATGAAAATGAATCCGTTATATTTTATCTCGCATAAATGGCCAAGGGGAGGGTGAACTCACAGAACGTCTGAGTGTTCATTTATAACATATTAAATTAGTTCACAGATTGTAATAAAGGCTTTAAAAATCACCTGCCACAGAACAGCCCTTTCAGTGCACTGGTCAGGAGCACACTGCCTTTGTGCCACCTCCCAAGTGGTAAAGATAGCACCACCCTGAGTGTAAATGCTGAAGGACATTTTGTAATGATCAAGTTTCTTGCCAATTAAAATTTCTTCCATTAAAGGGACTATTAATGGCAGTGGTTTATATTAGCTTAGGGGCAGGGGCCTAATTTATGGGAACCAGGCACTAAATTGAAAAAATGCAAAGGTTCTGGGAGATGATGGGACCCAGCAGTCTCCCTCACTCCGATTTCTCCTTCTCCCAAACCATTGCCGACTGAGCCCACTGTCTGGAAGTCCACCAGCAAGGACATACTTTGTAAAATGTTCTGAAGCATTTTATATACTCATTAACCATATAAAAATTTACATAAAAATGCAAGAATATCTTACCGTGTAAAAAAAATTATAAGAAGACAATTTTTTAAAAGGATGCCATTGAGTTATTGTTATCTATAGTCTGGTAATTCCACTTTTGGGGGATTTGCTCTGAGTACGTGTCTTCTTCCAGTTCATCAATAAAAAGCAATTTGTGGAAAGGTGTTTATAGCAATAGCAATGCGTAGTATCCAGGCTCCAAGATGACCCCATCAGCGATCCCCATCTTCTGGCATTCACACCCATGTGTAGTCCCCTCCCACACTGTACCAGATTGGTCTGCGTGATTAATAGAATATGACAGAAGCAAAGGTATATCACTTTCAAGATTATGTTATTTAAAAAAAAACATAACTTCCATTCTGGTTTGCTCTCTCTCTCTCTCTCTCTCTCTCCTTTTCATTCCTCACCTGGAAATGTCTGCTGCCATGTCATAGGCAGCCCTATGAAGAAATCTATGTGGCCATAAACCAAGCCTCCTGAAAGCTGCCACATAAAGTGAGGGTAGAGCCCTAACCAGTTTGACTCAGTGGATAGAGCGTCGGCCTGCAGACTAAGGGGTCCCAGGTTTGATTCTGGTCAAGGGCACGTACCTTGGTTGCGGGCACATCCCCAGTAGGGGTTGTGCAGGAGGCAGCTGATCGATGTTTCTCTCTTATCAATGTTTCTAACTCTCTATCCCTTTCCCTTCCTCTCTGTAAAAAATCAATAAAATATATATTTTTTTTAAAGTGAAGGTAGAAGCAGATCCTCCAGCCCCAGTGCAGCCATCAGATGAGACAGCAGCCCCTGGTAACAACTTCGCTTAATAAGAAGCTAAGCCACTGCTGGATTCCTGACCCGCAGAAACTGCATGTAATAATAAGTGGTTATTGTTTTAAGTTGCTAAGTTTCGGGGTAATTTGCTACATTGCAATAGGTATCCAATGCATGGTGCTATTGAGTTAGTGTAATTGAAAATAATGAAGATACACAAACTGGGAAACTGCTAAGCCAATTACCTTGATGAACTCCTCGATAATTAAAATAAAAATTACAAGCATTTTATGTATGTAGAATAATTTGAAAAAAGCTAAAGCACAATATATACAATAATTAAATTATGTAGAAAGTTTATACATATGCATTTTCTCAAAGATCATTGGGAATTTGGAATGAAATAAAAGCTATCCTTAATCATTTCCTGAGGTACTTTATAATAAACAGAACTATACAAAATAAGAAAAAATCTGAGTAGGAAAATTGTAAGTGCACTATTACAACAGGAATGATGAGCATTAAAGATGAAAAAATAATAGCACTGTGACTTAACATCACAGAATGAGGGAACTGATTTCTCTCCATGAATAAGTGTGGTAGATTTGTAGAGATTTTTAAACATATCTGCAAATTCTCCGACACCTCTTGCATCAAGATGGGGGATCTATTCCACCTCCCCTTGAATTTGAGCTGACATTAGTGGCTTGTTGTTACCAATAGAAGGCACTAGAAGTAAAGACATGTCACTTCCCCAGGCTGTTATTCAAGGACATTCAGGTTCTGCCTAGTTCGTTTGGGACACTCATTCTGTGGGTAGCCATCATCATGTAAGAGGCATGACCACTTATATGTTGGAAAAGCCATGCATAGCATCAACTGCTAGCCATGTGGGGAGCCACCCAGATGCCCCACTAAATCTTCAGAAGACCCCTAAATGAGAACTGCCAATCGAAGACCTTCCCAAATGCCTAAACCACAAAATCATGAACAAAATAAGTTATTATTTTATGTTATTTAAGTTTTAGGAAATGCGTTACAGAGCAATAGTAACCAGAACAAGTTGATTATAAATTTGGTGCCAATTCCCACCAATCCTATTACGTATATACTAGTGGCCCAGTGCATGGATTCATGCACATTGAAAGGAAATGAATTAGAAGAAAGATTCATGCAGTAATTACGTTACTGTAAAAAATTATATGTCAAAATACTACATAGAATATAGTATTATAAAATTAAAATACAAAATATTTTAATATGTATCGCGCATGTGTGAGTCAATGTTTATTTTTAAATTGCCAGAGTACGTTATATGTACCGGCTGGTCAATTGGTTGGTTGAACGGACGGACAGTCACTTAGCCTTTTATACATATAGATTCTTTGCTATGTGACATTAAGAAGTAGAGTCTCTTTCCCCACCTTTGAACCTGGGCTTGACTTGTGGCTTGCTTTAGCCAAAGAATGAAGAAGCAGCAACAGTGTGCTGGTTCCCAACTTAGGCCTTAAATGGCCTGCTACCCTTCCGCTCTCTCAATATCCTGCTACTGCTAAAAGAACAACCCTTGGTTAGTCTTCTGAAGATGAAAGAGTGGTTAGGGGCGATCAGGCAGACAGGCAGAGGCAGTTAGGGGTGATCAGGCAGGCAGGTGAGCAGTTCGGGGTGATCAGGCAGGCAGGCAAACAGTTAGGGGCATCAGGCAGGCAGGCAGAGTGGTTAGGGGCGATGAGGCAGGCAGGTGAGTGGTTAGGGCGATGAGGCAGGCAGGCAGAGTGGTAAGGGGTGATCAGGCAGGCAGGCAGGCAGGCAAGCAGTTAGGAGCCAGCAGTCCCGGACTGTGAGAGGGATGTCTGACTGCCAGTTTAGGGCCGATCCCAGGAGTCGGACATCCCCTGAGGGGTCCCAGATTGCGAAAGCGTACAGGCCAGGCTGAGGGACACCCCCCCCCCGCATGAATTTCGTGCACCAGGCCTCTAATTAT
>NW_005371441.1:514983-516231 GCF_000412655.1 Myotis brandtii | reverse complement strand
TTTAATTAATGCAGGCTACTTAGTATACAACACTCCCAACTTTGCTTTAGGAATCATTTTGTAGCTTAACTGATGATGTATAACTCATAATGATGTATATGAAGGGATATGGTTTAAAAGAAGTAGTTTAACCCCAGAGTACAGTTCACTGGCAAAGCACAGTGCTAGGAGTAACAATTTGGTGGGTTTCGGGTTTTTTTCATTGCCTTTTCTCTCTGGTGACACCTCCCATGGTAGTTTTGGGATTAAAGAGAGAAAAATTGAACCCACCTCCAAAGAGGCCAATGTCAGAACTACCCTGGTACTTATTTTGACCCCATATTGCTTAGCAGATGGTCAGTAAGGTTCAGACATAGCCAAATAGCAGGGTTGATTTTACCCACACATTTTTCTCATAATAGCCATGCAGTAATTATGTGCATGGCAACTATGTACCAAACTACTGTGGTGATCTATTTAAGTAATAGAAACGGAAATGTCTACATACAATACTTATTACTCATAGGACAAGATAAACATAAGTACTATTTACATCAATTCAGATAGTGCACTACCACCAAAGCCAATAGTAAACCATATAATGAAGTGTCAAAAGGACAATTCTAGAACCACACTTGTGGCCTTTATTTTAATCTTGATGCATGGCAGCTTACCAAAAATTCCCAAAGCAGCTATAATTCTGAGCAGACTAAAAATACATCACTATTCATTCCGCCCTCTTCCTAACCTTTTAACCCCAAGATGGGCAGCCATAACCATCATGGTCAGAGTTCCAAAGTTTTCATGTCCCGGTTACTTCTGGCTACTGAGTTTTCTCTTCTAGCTACTAATTGAACCCAACTACATCCTAAGATCGACTCTGGTAATACATTTAAAAATGTTATCAAAGCAGATAAGATGGCTCTGATTCCTCCCTGTCTTCCAGCAGGAAACATTCCTTACCAATCAAATTGATATCAAGTATTCTGTACACAATACTGTCACAGACACCAACTGATATACAGCCGCAGAGCTCGGGTGAGGATGAATATACATACACATGGCGCTGAACAATATAAGATGTAAATAAACATCAAGACAACTGTTGGAAAGATGCCACATAGCAGTTCACGTGAATTTTTGGTGGTTGTTGTTAATCCTCACCCGACGATATTTTTTCCATTGCTTTTCAGAGAGAGTGGAAAGAAAGGAGGAAGGGAGGGAGAGAGAGAGCCACAGAGGGAGGGAAGGAGGGAGGGAGGGAGAGAG
>NW_005371441.1:494922-514939 GCF_000412655.1 Myotis brandtii | reverse complement strand
TAGAGTGAGGGAGAGAGAGAGAGACATCAATATGAGAGAGACACATCGATTGTTTGCCTCCCGCATACTCCCTGGCCGTGGCGGGGAGCTAACCCTCAACCCAGGTACGTGCCCTTGACTGGAAATCAAACCCAAGTGTTTGGGGGCTAACACTTTAACCAATTAGCCACACTGGCCAGGGCTCCATATGAATTTTAGTATAAAATGTGGGAACTCGCAAAGTGACATTTATGGGCACTTCCAGTCCTGAGACACGCTGATGAGTGAATATCTGCACGATAGGCAAAGGAGTTTGGAAGCGAGAGGACTTACATCAGGCTATGTTCAAGAAAAGCTAGGCCTGCTAGAAACAACGATACTGCAGCGCAATTATCATAGCCCTTAGCTTTTGCTTTCTAAATACCATCTCCCGGTTCCGTTTCTGCTTGATACAGACAGCTGCAAGAGAATGTGGCTCCCACCCTAGCCATAGGAAAAAGAAAAACAGATCATCCACAAAGTCATCATTTTTGGAGCTCAGTGGAATGTTCAGGTCAAAGGGCAATTAAGTGAACTGAACTCGGAAGGGTGACAAGTGTCTCCAGGGGCAGAGAAGACACACAAGCCGCTTTGCCCTTGAAAAGCTGGGGGGAAAGAGGTGGCAGCCAGAAAAGCAGGTGAGAAGCAAATGACTAAGATTCCAGCAACTTCCCTGTGGGTTAGAGTGACAGTTTAGGGCCCCCAGATCCCCACAAGGGGAGTATGGCCCCCACTTCCCAACACTTTTCCACAGGCCTCCACGGCAATGCTCATGGGAAGCTCTGGGGACAGAGCCAAGGCCTGAGCGAGGCCCTGGGGGCCTAGACCTTGCTGAAGTGGGAGGGGGCGGGGCCGTGGAGCAGCCCATGAGCCTCAGGCCTGGCTGAGTACAGGTGAACAGGTACACACGAGGGACAGTGTCTTAGTCTGCTCGGGCTGCTGCGACAGAAGCCACACACCAGGGCTGACACAACTGACATTGATCTCTCATAGTCCTGGAGGCAGGGAAGTCCCAGATCCAGGTGGCAACAGACTCAGTTCTTGGTGAGGGTCTGCTTCTTGGCCACCTACTCACGTGGTGGAGAGAGAAAGCATCCTGGTGTCTCTTCCTCTTCTCCTAAGGACACTCATCTCATCATCACCGTATCTAAACCTAATTACCTCTTACTGGGCCCACCACCTAATACCATCATAATATCATTGAGGGGTAGAGCTTCAATATATGAATTGGGGTGGGGGGCTTACACAAACATTCAGTCCATAACAGACTGGCACACACACACACACAAAACCCTACCCCTGTCCTAAACCTTCTCTGATTTCAAATAAAAGCCACCTGCTGCAGCGAAGGGGTAAGAAACTGCCCACATTCCAGAGCTGACCCTGCTTTGACATGAGGCAAAAGCAGATGCCACTGGGGAAGGGACAGGAAACCCTCACACCCATCCCAGCCCCAGCCCCAGCCCAGGTAAGGATGCCTGCCTTGGGGGAGGGGTGGAAAGTCACTCCCCTCACTGGACTGTTCAAAAGTCACCCCCTCACCCACCCCTTCTACCCCTCTACCCTGCACTGGTACAAAACAGCAAAGAAAATAAAGGTGGGAAAACCAGGGCCTAAAAGGGTGGAGGACTGTCTGTTCCTCTTGCTGTCCCTAAAGTCAGGGGACATGAGTGAGAGGGTGACCTGGTCATGCACAGACACTTGGCTCCTCAAGGCCTGCCTGGAGCACCCTTTCTGTAGGTTGACACCCGTGAGTCCACAGGCCAATGCTCTATCCACTGAGCCAAACTGGCTAGGGCGCAGCATGACCATTTTAAATAACTTTTATTATTATGTATTACACAGCCTGTATGTAGGCTTAATGTCATGGAGTTCACAGCATAATAGTCTCTGTATCTTGCCTTTTACCCTTTTCAACCGGTTTGGCTCAATGGATAGAGCGTCAGCCTGTGGACTCAAGGGTCCCAGGTTCGATTCCGGTCAAGGGCATGTACCTTGGTTGCAGGCACACCCCCAGCAGGGGGTGTGCGGGAAGCAGCTGATCCATGTTTCTCTCTCATTGATGTTTCTAACTCTCTATTCCTCTCCCTTCCTCTCTGTAAAAAATCAATAAAATATTTACTTAAAAAAAGGAGACTCCTGAGGTTAAAGTCTCCGTTCACTGGCTCCATAAAGTTTTCTTGTAGAGATAAGATATAAAAAAATGTTTTGAAGTTATAAAACATGTGTCTGACCTCCTTCATCATTCGAGCTTTC
The DNA here is from genome assembly GCF_000412655.1 of Myotis brandtii. Taxonomy (NCBI): domain Eukaryota; kingdom Metazoa; phylum Chordata; class Mammalia; order Chiroptera; family Vespertilionidae; genus Myotis; species Myotis brandtii. Next base: position 512,665 of record NW_005371441.1, on the reverse strand, counting down.
TATATTCACTCAGGTTTCAAGATACAAGAGCATACAGTTAAAATTTCCAAAGTGCCAACTGATTTCAAGGATTATGAAAAGTTTAAGAAAATGAAACTTTAAAGCCTGAATTTTGAATAGTGCTGGAAAATTACATCAATTTTCAATTTGACCTTAAGAAGAGATATAGTCCCTTTTCTGGGAAACTTATTCCAGAATTCCTCACAATTTTATTGTTATTTTCATTTACAAATGACTTTTAGAACTCTGTTTTTAAAAGAGAATCATCTCCCTACCCTTTCCTCATGTTTTTTCTACATACCTTTTTTTTGTTGTTGTTGTTAATCCTCACCTGAGGATATTTTTCCATTGATTTTTAGAGAGAGTGGATGGGAGGGGGAGAGACAAAGAGAGATAAACATCGATGTGAGAGAGACACATCAATTGGCTGCCTCCTGAACGCGCTCCGACCAGAGCCTGGGATCGAGCCTGCAACCGAGGTATATGCCCTTGACCTGAATCGAACCCAGTACCCTTCAGGCCTTGGGCAGATACTCTATATACTGAGCCAAACTGGCTAGGGCTCTACACACCTTTTAGAAGAAAAACTAAGCAAAACAAAACAAAAAAAAAAACCTTCCACTAATTTTCCAATATCTAGGGCTTTTTCCAGTTGACTTTGGATGGCTGATCATGGAATCAAATTTGCAGGCAGATTATTCATTTCCTATTCTTTTTCTAATTAACATGATTTATGAACATTTCTACAGAACATAACAAACACTGAAATAATTCTTCTGCAGGATCCCTTGAAGCCATTTACATAAACAACCAAATGGCATAATGACTTTGGGATACTGAAGAATATCCTTCAAAAGTGAAATAGGAAATAAACAAAATTATCTGGGAGATCATTTTGAAGCCTTTAGCTCCATAAAATGGTCTGTTTTCTGCAGACCAACTCTCTGCTAGAGAATTTTGGTCATGTGGAAATCCAAAAATGAATACACATACATACATACACACACACACACACACACACACACACACACACGAGAAATAGCACACTGGAAAAAATACTATATTTAAAAATTAAAATTGCATACATTTGCAAGTACATATTCATTTTATAATATTTAAAATGTTTTATGAATCATGTATCAAGCACACTGAAAAAGCACATAGAAATGACCATTTTATATATTTCCTATTAAACATTTGTTTTACAAACCTGAACTCAGGTTTCAAAATAATATGAAATCACTTACATTTCAAGTGTATTATGCACTCTCATAAATCTTAAAGACAAATGCCTTTAACACTCATCAGAAAACAAATTCTAAAATTCCAGCTATGACTTCCCCCTCTGAAAGACTCACCCATCTAGTGACTAAATATAATTCTGGCACAAACCTCATGCAAGTTGTTTATATGCAATATTCATTAATTAAGCCGTGAAAACAAGTAGAGAACCAGGGCACTTCGCCCTTGTGTGTGACACTGCATTCATCAGAGGTGGCCCCTCAGCAAGTGAATGAGAGGGGCTCTGGTGCCAGGTAAGAGTGGAAGCCTATGAACCCCACCTCTCCGTGCAGGAGGGCAGCAGAGGACACCAAGCTACATGGTGAAGGGGGACATTTACTAGTAGAAGGGATCATCTTGCAGGGAGAATTTATAAGCACAAGCAAACCGAGGCTCCTGAATGTGAAAAGGAGAGTTTCCATCCCTGCATCTCGGATGGCAGCATGAGCAGTTGCAAAGCTCTGCCTCAGCCACTCCATCTGACCCCTCCTGATGTGAGAGCGGCTCAGAGATGCACAGAAGTCATCTCTTAAGTTGCAGGAGGAGTGCCCTGCTGCATTTCCATCATTCCCTTTAATTTTTTCATGAATAAATATGAATTGAGTCCTAGGTGCCAGGCCCTTGTAGGCCCTGAAGATACAGTGGAGACCAAAACCAGACATCTTCTCTGGCCTCATGGGACATATAATCAAGTGGAGGGGATGCTAAGGAGCTAGGAAAAGCATATAATAGGGTAATTAGGTCCAGTCAAGAATTCAAGGAAGGCTCTCCTAAAATCTGAAGGACAAGTAGCAGTTAAATAATCTAATAGATCTTCCTGCAGTGGGTGCCACATGTGCAAAGGCCCTGTGACAGGACGGAGCAGAGTAAAATCAAGAAGGCCAATGTGGCCAGAGCCAGGACACCAGGGCAGGCAGAACTGGCCCTGGCAGAACCTCTTTCATTATTTTGAAGGGGAGAGACTATTGTAGCTTACACTATGGTGTCAAAAATAGAATTGGACAGAAGTAAAGATGTTCAAGAGGTATTTAAGAAGTAAAATCCGCAGTACTAATGACAGACTGTGTATACATTTTGTTGGGATGACTTCCAAACATAAATGTGATTTCTGGCCAATATAATGGAGGAGAACTGTCACAGTGCCTCAGAACATCGCAGAAATGGCCAAGAATTAGAAACCAAGACCCTGCATTCAGTTTGGCACTATACTTTCTTTCCTCCCTTTCCAAGACGGGAAGTAGAAATATACTGAGAAAGGAGAGGGTGGGAGGAAGAATGATTCTTGTGTATGAATCTATAACGTACCCAGCTTTCCTGGCATAAAAATTCTATTATCAGAAAAATCAGCAAGTGCAACATTATCTTATTCTGAAAACTCCAAAAACCAGAGCTGCAGCCTTGTACTACAACTTACTGTGAAGACACAGTCTCTAATGATGATGGAAATGATGATGATAATGAAATTTTTCATACCATTATGATCACCATCAAAAAAAAAAGAAAGAGAAATAATAACCCTTTATTGAGAGCCTTGTAGCGGCAATGGAACAGGGGTGTTTAATCCTTACAAAATTATTGCCATGTAATAGATGAGGCAAACGAAGCTCAGAGATGTTGAGTCACAATTTGTCCTGGGAAAGTTTTCAAACAGCCTCCTTCTGTGTCCCCCATTCTTCCCAGAGCTCTAAGTTCTCTTTCACAATTTCCGTTCTAAAATTGTTCTTGCTTTTTGGGTAAAGGGCCATGTTCACTCCCGAGTATACATACCTTGGTCTCTTTGAGTTTCTTGGTGCTTCCCCAGCACAGACTCTGGGATAACACGTTAGCATTTCCTCCCACTGTGGCCCTCAATACACAGCTCTTCCAAATCTGGCTACAGTTGAGAGCCAAGAGAGTACATATAAAATTCTCCATAATTTTTATATTTTAGGGAGAGACACAGAGAGAGGGAGAATTAATGTGTCTTAAAGTGGTCTCTAAAACCCTTAGTCCTTAATTTTGAATTGAATTGGTCCAGATAATCTTTCCTCCCTATATTTTTATGCCCAGAGCCACCAAAGCCAAGTTCTAGTGAACCCCAAATAAACTCATCCATGCATGTGTGCTTTTAAGTAAAAACATTAAGATAGCAAAAACCTTATTGTTCAAAGGATTACCTATGTCCTCTTTTCAACAATAAAGATTGTTTTTAAAAAGATAGCAAAAACTTAGATAATTACAAAAATGTGGCATTAGCTCATTCTTGATTTGCTGGTTTATTAAACTCTGTCTGATCTTTAAAGAACATGATTGCTTGTTTAAATAAGCCTGTGACAATGTCTTAAGTTCCCTAGAAGCAGAGTCTGGGATTGCAGTTCCTCGGAAAAGAGGCAGCTGGGAGCCTTAGCAGTTTATACTCACAGAAGCTGGGAAGGAAGGCACCCACCCTCACAGACCTGGCCAGGGCACCAACAGCCTGCACTACAGGCTATTTTTACACTGTGAACTGCTTTCTTATGAAACTTTTCAATGTGAAGTGACCCATGAGGTTATTGTGCCCCTCTCCCTTTACAGAGGCCAAAACTGAAACTCTGAGAAGTGAATTCCCTTAGACACAGCCAGAGAATCCATGAGCAGGGCTGGTTCTTTAACCCAAATCGTGAAACTTCAACGTCCATTGATTTAACCTGACAACCTGAAAACTTTCCCAGCATAAAATACCAAGAAATGTTGGAAAAAATATAATAAACATCATTTTACAATCTTGGTTGAGCTCAGAGAGAGAACAGGATAGGTCCAGAGGCCAAAAAGAAAGAGGAAACCAAGTGGTAAGCATTGTGCTGGGGTTCGGACAGCCCACAAGGATGAAGGCAGAAACCCAGGAGTTTACATTGTCATGGCCAAAGAAGGTTGAGAGTTGAATCTTGGACCCAAAAGTAGGATGAAATGAGAACCCCATGCAAAGCCGGGAACTTCCCAGGGCTACACTGAAAGGACACACTAGAAACAAAGTCTACCACTAGCACAATGAGACAGTAAGGACACTCATCTCTGTGTGAGCTCTGGGTGGGAAAAAAAAGGAAAAGGAAGAAGAGAAAGTCTCCCTGAGAATACCTAACTGATAGTTGACCTTCATTTGAATTTGCAACTCAAATATAAACTACTAGTGAGTCTAGGAACCATTGGAACAAGAGACTAAACATAAGTGGTCTCAGGTCAGATATCCTGGAGCACCAGTCAGAAGTAAATGTGAAATCTCTCTCCAGAGAAATACTCTTAACCAGACCCCAATAAATGCCACAAATAAAGTCCGCTGAAGATGAGCCAACAAATGAAAACTACAAAATACCCAGGGGGTGAAAATTCCACGACGACTGCATCAATAGACACAATAATCAGCACAACTAGATCCTTGTGCTTTCCAAGTCCAAGCATTCTTCCTACTATTTAACTTTAAAGACACTAAGGGGATTAGCTTCACTCCTGAACCACATAATTCATGGAAATGCAAGCCATGCTCCATGTTATTAATTTTAAAGATCTGTTCAGTTATTTTTAAAAGTTTCTTTTTGAACTTGGTTTTAAGGGAAAAGTGAACATGGCCTTCAATTCTTAAAAATAGAAGGACTTACTAATATCTTTCTTAGATTATTTAAATGTAGACCTAGCTGTAAGCAAGCAAGTGAAATAGTTTTCCTCCTGAATTCCCTTAGAGTCTTAAGATTCTCTGAGGATTCCTCCAGAGTCACGTGTCTCAATCGGCTTTCCAAAAAAAATCCAATCTGCAAATGTTATGCAATCATTGGCTGTAATAATAAAAAAAGAGGGTGGGTGAGGAGGCTGCATTGTTTGCCAATCAAAACAGTAACTAGACTAGAAAAACCCAACTCCTTTGTATTTGGCAATCTCTCTCATTGTGAATCACAAATGATACAAATATCCCTTGATGAAACCTAAAGTGGCCTCTTGTAAATAAATATATACTATAATCATTCCTCACAGCCCTAATGAAGGACACAGACAATAGCGAAAGTCTGCAGCTACCATGAGACCAGGACACTTTCCAGCTCAAACTCAAAGCCAGATCCTTAAACAAATAAGGGGAAAGGGAGTTCTTTCCCTGAATAAAAAGATTGTTTGACTGATTTTCAATGGTTTGTTCTAAGTAAGGACAAAAGATAGGAGAGAAAGAAAAGGGACTTTAAGTGCTACTTACCACAGGATCATTTGCAAATATTATTTCATTGAATCCTCACAAGATCCTATGGCTTCTGAACCAATTCACAGAAGAGAAAACTGGGGCCCAGGGAGGGTCAGTAATACCCACAGCCCCAGAGACACAAGTGACAGAAACTCAGCCAGGTCTTTCTGGCTCCACAGCCCAGAATTTTCATTCCACTCTGTCCATAAAGCCCGTAGTCAAATCAAAGCTCCACAGAGGCTAGGAAAGAAAAGGTTCTTCCCCTTCCAGGATCAGAAATCTCTGATATTTGTTTTAGATTTTTAGTTTTAATGAAATGTTTTTTATATTAACACCTGACAGGTTTGATAACATTTATATTAAGTAAAACATATATGTTCCTCAACAAATTGGATACAGAAGAAACATACCTCAACATAATAAAGGCCTCTATGACAAACCCACAGCTTACAGATGTGGAATCTAAGACATACAGAGGTTAAGTAACTTCCTAAAGGTCATAGAGCTGGTTAAATGGCAGAGATAGGATTGAAATCCAGGCAGTGTGGCTCCTGAGTCACTGAAAAGCTACTCAATGACTGCGCATTGACAACAGACTTGAGGGGATGACTTTTCATGAGAAAGCATGGGTATCTGCCTGTCTCCCTGGGCCACCCACTAGGCCTGGCTGAAAAGTACTGCTCACTGAAAACTCCCCAACTTCCTGCTTGATTCAGATTTGCTAAAAAGTCATTCAGTAACGATGAAATAGGGATCTTCACCTTATGCCTGTGAGCATCCAAAGTCCACTTCACCATTACACACATGCCCTGAAGCTCTCCTGAAAATAGTGCTCAACTGAGGATGGCATCTTAGATTCACCTTGAGATTATTAAAAGTCCTCCTCCTCCTCTGCCCCAACAAACACACACACAAGATTCTGATTTGAACTTCCAAGGTGTTTGGAAATGTACACATATACAAAACAAAACAAAAAGATGTAGTATAAACAAATAGCTAGAGCACAAGACAGAAAGGAAGAGAGATGCTCCCAGTTTGAGCAGACAGAAGGCAGGATGGAGGTCATGGAAGATTTCCCATAGATCAGACTGCAGTGGCCCTGAGGGCAGAGCTGACCCTCATTTCCTGGGGTCCCTACTAGAGAAGTCTGCCCATAAATCACTGTCACTTTGTCACTGCCATGACTGTGCTTGGTTACCGTGACTTGGGATGTCAGCCTGCCTTCCCTCCACCTTCTAAAGTCTATACATATTTTAAAGTCTTTATTTCAATCCTACCTCCTCCTTCATTGCTCTTCCTGAGCACTCCAAGCTTCAGTCAGTCCCCTGTCTTCTGTGCTCCTATGAGCCAGTAGTAACAAATGCTTGTGAGCATTTACTCTGTGCTAACATAGTGCTATGTACCTTCTGCAGTGTCTGACCCTGGTGAGCACCTCTTCTTGAAACTTTGCCCTTTCTTAGTTTCCATACCACCACTAGCCTGCTTAACCTCCTGTATCTATGCCTTTTGAGGCTTCTCTTGCTCTGCTCATCAATTAAATGTGTGTGTGTGTGGCGGGGGTCGGGGGAAGGTCTCCAAGGATCCATCCTTGGTTCTATACCTTCTAATTTACAGGACAATCCTATCCTGATGTCTCAGCCTGCTTAACCTCCTGTATCTATGCCTTTTGAGGCTCTGCTTGCTCTGCTCATCAATTAAATGTGTGTGTGTGTGTGTGTGTGTGTGTGTGTGTGTGTGTGTGTGTGTGGCGGGGGTGGCGGGGAGGTCTCCAAGGATCCATCCTTGGTTCTATATCTTCTAATTTACAGGACAATCCTATCCTGATGTCTTCCCAGACAGTATCTCCAGGCAGAACATGCTCCTAAGATCCTGGCCAGTACCCAACTATCTATGTGCCATTTCCTCTGAGCTATTTACATTTCAAATGTAATATTTCCCAAATACAACCCATTAGCCTTCCTCCCATTCCTCATCACCTCACCTGCCTCTCTTCATGTATTTCCTGTCTTAGCAAATGGTTAAACATACCAACAAAAGCCCTTCTTTCTAAAAATAACCATGGCTCGCTCATCTTGGCTCTGAGGCAACTCAAAGCTAAATTGTATGCTGCAAACATAATCCCAGCCCACTTTCAATATACCAAGCCCAACAGATTCTACTTCTCTCTTATCTCATTCTGCTCTCACCGTGCCTGCCCCCTGCTTCGGGCTCCTTCCTTTTCTTGTCTTTCAAACCACTTGAAGAGATTTGCCATCCTTCAGGATGATGGGCAAACCCCCCATTCCTCCTGGAATATACTGGTGTGCTCTTTATGAGCCCTCTCACAACCATTCCTCCCTTCCCTAACACCCCTCTCCTCATCCACTAGGCTCTGTACATATTGAATGATGGGCAGTCCACCCTGGCCTTCACCTGGGTGTTCCTTCTGTCTGATTGCCTTCCTTTCCTCTTTCATAAGGGCAACTCCTCCACATCCTTCAAAACTTAATGTATCAACTCTTCTGGGAATCTCTCCCTACTTACTCCTTCCACAAAAGCCCCAACCCCTCTGTGTTCCTCCAACATGCTGTGAATACATCTTCCATCAGACACCTTATCACTCTGTATTCTGAACTCTCATTTATCTCACTGTCTTCCCTTCAAGGCAGGAGTTGAATCTTGTTAGACTTTGTTTTCCCAATGCAGACGGCCATACCCAACACATAGCAGTTATTCAATAAGTTTCTTGAATAAATGAAGAAAATATTGGGAATTTTTTAAACATGACTCTGGCTTTTCCAATATATTAATCTTTGGATTCATCTGTGAGGATTGAAATAAATAAACAATATACATGTTAGTGCTAGTTACACGCTCTGAAATTATGACAGAACATTCATTTTTAAGAAGAAACACTGTGTGGTGATAGAGCCTGTACTTTGGAGGCAAGTGTCCCTGGGTTTCCATTCTGAGGCCTAGGAACATGTGACTTAACCTCAAGGTGCTTCACTCTCTTCCTTTCAGCTCTTAAACTATAATATGATTTACAAAACTTCAACTTGTAGACAATTATCAAGAAATGCTTATGTGTTTTAAAGCGAAACTCTACCTCCTGTCTAGCTGTGCGGTTGCATGTGCTGAAGAAAAAAGCAAAGTCCTAAATGGGTCCTCATCTTAATTCTCATCCTGTATAAGGATTCAAAACCAGCTTCCAGCTTCCTGAGCTGTGAAAGTTACCCGGGAGCACCATTATCCACCATGCTGCCCTATCTTGTTTGTTGAGTGGTTAAACCATGGTTGTTCTAGGCTTAAAGATTAGCTGAACTATAAATATTATCCCGATGATAGTATAGGCAGGTGTAGTTAAGAGCCAACCTTTTGTTTTGCTTATAATAAGCTACCTCTGGATGTAAAATAAAACTAATGGCTGCATATCACCTTAACCAGCCCACAGTGAATAGGCAGAATAAATGAATCAATAGTATTACATTAACATTTATCACACTTGACATAACAGTTATACAAATCAAGTGTATGGCATGGTTTTATAGCTCCATTAGAATGCAAAATACATACATTAATGTGAGCAAAGATAGAGCATAGACTACAGACCTGCAGAGATCCCGCCCACCCATTCTACAACCCCATCTGAAGTTCTTCCACTTAAGTTTACAGTTTTTATGTTTTGTTTTTTTAATCCCTGGGTGAAATATAGCAGGTGTGGTTTTGTGTTGTTGTTCTTGTTGTTTTCATTTATGTTAGAGAGAAAAAACATCTTAAACCCCAGTACAGAGTTTGAGCCCTGCCCAAAACCTTTATGAAAACATGTTCACAAAAGTCAAACAAGGGGGCCCTTTATGTCACAAATCAGAAGTACATCCATGACATAGTGAACTCATGAGCAAGGCAACTTTCAAGGTTAACCAGCCAGGAAGGGTCCCTCCCTGCCTCATCTGAGAGCTCCCAGGGAATGGGGAATGCCCCAAGACCAGAGAGTCAGCCTCCCGTTCCCCCCACACCCCGTGAATTTACACCTGAGCCAGCAACACCCTCTTGTCATCAGTGCTCCCCCACTCAGCCCCCACCTCCATCCCAACCCTGACACTCAAACATTTTTTACCTTAGCAAAGTTGGGAGATTTATTTTTCCATTATAAAAAAGGATTACAAATCGCATTACAGAAAATTAGGAAATGATTTGTTGCAATTTGACCAGAAACAGAAGCCAGGAAACTCCAGATTCGTTAGGCTTTGCATCAACAACCAATGCCCTTTAATATTTAAAAGCCAAAAGCCACATGAGTCAGTCTTTAGGATGACTGACTGCCTTTCCTTAGGATGTGGAAAAGACCACGCAGCCTTCAAAGGGAGCTGTCTATCTGACCTCTCAGAGACAGAAAGGAGTTTTAAGAGCATGCCGGATGGCAGTGCAGAGAACGTGGTAAAAACAGAAGTGCCCTGACCTCCACATTTTATTACTTATTCCATGTATTTATGGGCCTCAGATGAAAGACCCTCGACATAAAGCTTCTGTTAGTTCATTGGATGCTCTGTGCACAACACCAGCAGCCAGTTCTATCAGGGTCTGGCCAGAGCAGGGTAATGTTTGGCTCTAGGCCCAGAGTGAGCATTAGATGAAATGGATCTTCTGCCAGTGGGTCTTGCTGGTGTCTCAGAAGTTTATCAAGTATTTCCATGTCTAAATGGGGGAACGTTGACTAAAAAATGTCATCTGTAAGATCACCAAATTTTTGGCTCCTAATCTAAGACAAACCTTACAAGAGGATTTGGTCCCCCTAGCCATGCCACTTTGCATTTTTTAACTCTAAAAAGCAACTTCCTTATAAGTAAAATTCTGCTCATGGTTATGAACAAGTATGATTCTCTTAAAATTTAAACAATACAGTTATTAGAAGAAAACCTTTGTCCCTGTTCTTTAATCACAAGAGGCATAAGAGACTTAAAGCCATTCTAAGCAAAGAGGAGGTTCATTCTGAACCGTCAGATACCCCTTACCTAAAAAATGTAAGCAACGACTCAAAGTTTTCTAGAACATCTATTTGATATTCAAAGTATAGCTGTAATCAGACCAGAGATAGAAATTATTTCAACTATGACAGCATCAAATCCCCAGGAGAGTTCAAAACAGCTTGGGGAAATCTTGTGATCAGTATTAGAAAACACAGGGGAAATGCAGAGGCGGAGTGCGAGTTGGTGCAGCCACTTTGGAAAACTGTTTGGCAGTATCTCTTAAAGCTGAACAAACACAGACCCTATGAACCAGCAATTCCATTCCTAAGTACTCCCCAACAGAAATGTGTACTCGTGTTAACCAAAACAGTGCCCATGGCAGCACTGTACTTAATAGCTCCAAACCAGAAGCAACCCAGATGCCCATCAACGGTGGAATGGATGGATTAAAACTGGAGTATTCATTCACACAATGGAAACTATGAGGCAGTGAAACTGAAAAACTACATTACACACAACAATGTGAATCACTCCTCAATATAACATTGAACAGAAGAAGCCATGGGCCCAACAGGGCATATACTATATGATGTCAATTATATGAAGTTCAAAAACAGGCTCTAACCTCTGTAGTTTAGAAGTCAGGACAGTGCTTATCCCTGGCAGTGGAGGGGAGGGGCCCAAGGTCCTGACTGAAGGTGGCCCAAGGGGTCATCTGACCCTGATGTATCCTATTTGAGCTAGGTAATGACTATATGGATGCATTTATTTTATGAAAACTCCATAAGCTGAACACTTATGGTTTGTGCACTTTCCTGTATTGTTTCACATACACACGTTCATTTTGAGTAACTTTTTAAAAAATTTATAATAAAAGTAACTTTTGTTATAATATCAAATATACAGACGAGGGGGAAAAATACCTGCCTATAATCTGCTCCATTGTCAGAGTAACTATCTAGGGAGCACTCCCTGTCACCATAATCTTGTTTCACTTAATATCATAAATTATTCTATGTCATTAGATAATTTTCTACTACATCTCTTCAACTGCTGATCACAACCAATACCATACATGTACAATAAATTATTTAACTAATATGGGCTTTGCTAGACATTTTGGTTATTTAAATTAATCATCATAGTAATCAATACTGTCAAAAACATATCTATAGATAGGTCTTTAACCACCTCCACGATTATTTCCTTAAGATAAATTTCCTAAAGACTCTCTGGGTCAGCCCTAGCCAGTTTGGCTCAGTGGATAAGAGTGTCGGCCTACAGACTGAAGGGTCTCTGGTTCAATCCGGTCAAGGGCACATGCCCAGGTTGCAGGCTCAATCCCCAGTAGGGGGCTTGTAGGAGGCAGCCAATCAATGATTCTCTCTCATCATTGATATTTCTATATCTCTCTCCCTCTTCCTTCCTCTCTAAAATCAATAAAAATATATATTTTTAAAGGGCTTTCTGGGTCAAATGGTATGTAAAATATGAATTATGCCCAAGAAAGATTTTTGCTAATTTACATTCCCAACAGGTATGTCTAACACATCCTACTCAGATGACATTAATTCTTGAAGAATGCAGAAAAATATTGCTCAAGGGATGCTGCTTCAAATATTAGATTTCTTCTGCTTATACATAGGATTTTAAAAATAGATTCCAAAAATGTATAAAAAAGTTAAACCAGGGAGAAAGGAAGATGGTGGCATAGGTAAACACCTGTACTCGCTGCCTCCCACAACCACATCAAAATTACAACTAAAATACAGAACTACCGGCTGTAAAAACCAGTGCAGATTGGGGCTCAGTGACACAAAGGCTACTGGAGACCCAGCTGTTCCTCTTAAAAAGCTGGCACCACAAACTGAACTTACAAGGTCCTGCTTCCTCTGAGCTCTAGCACCAGGGTGAGGCTCTGGGGAACACAGGCACATAGAAGGAGGAACTGGATTGTCTGGCATTGGGGCAGGAACTTTCTCCCAGAATGAGGTGCTTACAGGAATCATTGTTCCCATGCTGGGACCTCCCCGGTCGCAGGGCTGACTGGCAGCCATTTCTGTTTGCTCCACCCTGATGATTCCCTAAGACCCCACCTCATCCAATTTACAACCCCACCCAAGCTGTGTGCAATGGCTTTTGCATATGAATGGCCTATATTTGCTCAGGCTAAAATCTCTCAAACAAGCTGCAGCTGGGTCAGGGATCCCCAAACCTATCAATAAAAAGCCAAAGACCCAGAACCAGCACCAGCCTGCCTTGCTTTATAGCTGGGCCTCATCTGGGCACTTCCAAACCCGATACAAAGAGGAGGAATCTGCAGATCTCTCTGTAGCTCTTGCTGGGTGGCCCCAGGCAGTGGCTGACTTCGCACCCCCCTGGAGACACAAGAGCCAGGGTACCCAGTGGTCAGTGTCAGACCATACCAGCTTACAACTCTACACATCCATAAGCAACACACTCAAGGGGCAGACTCAGTGAGCACCAAAGACCCACTGAAGCAAGTCCTGCTCCATAGAGGTGTCTCCTGCACAGCAGCTCTCCCATTGTAGTCTCAGCTGGTCCTCACAGCCAATTGGCTTGGAGGTCAATTCCTCCCAGTGACACCAATAGCAAACAAGTCTCAACTACAATAAGACTGTGCTCATAGCCAACAAAGAGGTGCACCTGGAATTCCCAGCTCAGGTGACTGGGGGGGTTGAGCCATTGAGCCCTATAGAACACCTACTATACAAAGCCACTCTACCAACTCAAGAAGACATAGCAGCTCTACCCAATGCATAGAAACAAACACAGGGAAGCACCCAAAATGCAGGGACAAAGAAATATGTCACAAATGAAAGAAAGCAAACTACTATATATAGATTTCAAAACCACAGTTATAAGTTTACTCAAGAATCTTCTAGAAACCTCCAAAAAATGGAAAAGGACCAGTCAGAAATTAAGCATACACTGACTGAAATAAAGAAATTTTTAAATAAATTTTTAAATTTTTTTTTACAAGAAACTTTGTTAAACAATTAGCTTTAGAAATAGAAATTCAGTGGGCTTATTTGGATAACATATTATCCTCATTCAGACAGTAAATGTATGCAGGATATGAATATTTTTCTAACTGGTGTTGAAAAAGGTCAGTCATTGTGACAGCTGATGCTCTGACAGGTAAAGTTCAATGTAGAATTGTCTTCATAGAACTGCACCTTAACATTTCCCCTTAATATTTAGATCATTGATGGTCCAGAAAGACTAAATCTACATGATCATACTTCCATCTTTTTTAATACAATTGAAATAATTATTTATTATATATATTATTATCTCTTGTAAAAGCCCACCCGCCATTTCTCTCTGAACTGAAAAAAAATCTCTGGTGAATGTTTGTTTCTTTTTGAGGTATACTATATTAATGTGGAAAGAATGTAGGCTTTGAGGACAAAAATCTGACTTCTAATCTAAATCTCATTAGATTTTTTATTTTGTACAAGTTATTTTTTAATCTCCCAGGGCCTCAGTTTCCACCTCTGATAAAAGAGAATAATGTCTGTGTGATGATTAACTAATTTATATAGGTGTAGAACGCTCTTGACATATATCAGGAAACTGTACTCCTCCATCCCCCTCCTCTTTTGTTAGATAAAGAAACCTGTTTAGCATAGCTTATTTCTAATAGGCTGTGGTGGCTAGCAAGCTTAGGCTCTTTTGTGCTTAATTGCAGTAGCTTTACTCAGCTATGTTACTTGCTTTCTCATTCTATCTGAATATTTCTTATTTTATTTTTTAGTAGTTTTTTTGTTGTTGTTGTTGTTTTTAATCCTCACCTGATGATGTTTTTTCATTGATTTCTAGAGAGAGTGGAAGGGAGGGAGACGGCGGGGGAGAGAAGGGGGAGTGGAGGAACATATGTGGTAAAATTAAAGAGTAGTATGATTTTATTATTAGAACTTATTCCATCATTATTTTAAAAGTTGTCACCTGGAGATCCAAACCCTTGCTTTAGCAGTGTGGTCATTGTTAAGTATATTTTTGGGCCAAATCTTTTGCAGATTTAGAACCTATGGTTCAAAGTATTTATTTTAAAAGTCAACTGTGTTATTGGGAATTAACTTTAATGTTGTATGATCAAGATAAGTAATACTTAGGGGATGGGGGGACGGGAAGGGATTAAACAAAAATTTTATATGCATATATGCATTACCTATGGACACAGAAAATAGGGTGGCGAAGGCCTGGAGCGGCGCAGGAACCGGGTGGAGGGGGGCAATGGGGGAAAAAAGAGGGACATATGTAATAATCTCACAATGATTTTTTTTTACAAAGTTAAAGCATAAAATTGAAAACACCAGCTACATGAGATTTAAATGAGCCTCAACCTAAAGCATGAGCTCCAGCTTTGGAAAAAGAGGGACATATGTAATAATCTCACAATAAAGATTTTTTACAAAGTTAAAGCATAAAATTGAAAACACCAGCTACATGAGATTTAAATGAGCCTCAACCTAAAGCATGAGCTCAGGCAGCTTTGGACAGTATCCCTGAGTCTCCTAAGTTGTCTTGGTCCTTCAGTCAGAAGCATCTAGGACGCTGAGCAGTTTCCACATTTCAGGCCCAGGGGACTTCTGGGTTTGTTGAACACAGGATCCAGGGCCTGGAGTTTGGGGAAGGGAGAGCCCTCCCTGCCAGCACAGGACCAGTTCTGGACAAAGCGAGTCTTTTGATTTTTGCAGTTCACAAAATTCATACAACTTGACTATATTTTGATGAGCCAAGGAAAATGTATTCAAGTGTAGAAAATATTTTTAAAATCCCACTAATGGGAAACAGGTTATTCTTTAGGTCTTCACCAACAATTAGCCCCAAAATGCTGAAATCTGATAAGGTCTGAAAAGAACTGAAGAAAGCCCATCCATCTTCCTCCATGTGCTACCTGCTGACTCCTCCAGCCTTGTCATTCTTCTCAGGCACCCTTTACCCACTTCCTTGAAGGGCTGTGCCATCTATTTCCTCTTGGATGCCACTTTCCAGCACCAAAGGGGATTAGATGAACTCTTTGAGAATGGAGTTTCCATTTGAATGTGCTAAAGTCAACCTGTAGGCTTAGATATAGCACCATCTGTCTTGTGATGGAAGCTTTGGTGCTGACTTATCCATTCCCTCAATAATCGTTTCTTGAACTTCATACTAATGGACATAAGTTCCCATTTAACAAATGAAACTGTCAAGAAAAAAAAACAAACAGAAAACTTGAACTCCAGGATTCTGAGATGGCATTTCAGTGTTGCATGTTTCTTTAAATTTGTTCATCAGGACATTTATAAAATAAATAAAATTGAAATACTTTTGGAAAACAGTGCCTGTGTGTGAAATCTGTAAAAGAGTTCAAGATCCATGCTACTCAAAAGTACAGTCGGAGAAGGGAGGGATGGCGTCACTCTTCTGCAGCTCTGCCAGAGATGTTGACCTTCTTTCTGTATAATGTGCACACATCACCCAACTTCGTCCGCTGTAAGGCCTCGGCCCAAACCCCAATACAAGCAAAATTTCCACTTATCAGTCTCTTGTGCTAAGTGCCTCCCATTAATAAAGAAAGCATATACAATCTCTTTATTTTTGGATACTGATTAGCTATTTTGGGTGCTAATAAGGATAAAGGAACAACAAATACAGTGGAAATTTGTAGTGTTTCCACTCCTAGGGAACAGTGCTTTTGGGAGAAAAAAAAACAAAGAAAAAACACACACAGCTGTTGGATTCAATAACCCTTCCTTGATAGCCACCCTGGAAATGGTTAAAATTTTCAAGCTGCTGACTCTAAAGGGAAAAATCCATATTCAAACTAAGCCAAAGATATTTACTACTCATTATTAGCATTAGGGGGGAAGAAAACACTGTGAATTGTGCACTATAATAAAGTTAATACTGTGCTGTCAAAATATAAGTACAGTCCAAATACTGCAGTCTTCATTTAGTAGGTTCTATTAAATGCAGATTCTAATTCAATGGGTTTGGAGTGGGCCTGAGACTCTGCATTTCTAATAAGATCACAGATGTTTCGGATACTGTGGATTCATAGATCATACTTTGAGGAGCAAGTTTCCAATCACTCAACTCCAATGGTTGTTAAAGTTCAGGTGAAGAAATAATTGAGCATCCTAGAAAGAAAAGGAACCATGCAAACAATGTTGCACCAAGAATCCAGTAGCATAAATTCTGGTGTCTTTGCAGCAAAGTGAATCCTAATTTAAAAATTTCAACAAACCAAAGATATTTCCTTCAGCATTTAAATATTATGGGTCTGGATCTAAGACAACATTAGGTAGGTACCATTTGCTGGCAGACACAGGTAGTTACATGGACTTTGGATATATTATTTACAATATAAATACCACAAAACAAGACCTGAATAATATTCCTCCCTATGAAAATGGGCCAGCCCTTAACCACAGCATTTTCCTGAACTGAACTGGCATTCACAACCACTCCCTTCAAGTGTCAAAGCTGAGCCCTAAGCAAAAGTAATTTGCTACAGACATTACATTGATGCAATAGTTACTGAATATTTTTAATAAAAGATTAAGACTTGATCTTAAAATTAAACAATGACTGTTAATGAGTTTTTCTGGACAGTTTTATTCTCTATGCCTGGCATCATTCAAGAATTTTATTATTTTTTAAAGCGCTCACAGGACATATAAATCAGCATCTTGGATCACATTGTTATCATAGCCATCCCAATGGAATGTATCAGGTAATTATCACATGAAGATGATGAGTGATCTGTGGGACTGATTCAATTTTAAGGACATCAGTAGAACTTTATGAAATTAATAATAGCATACTAACAGTATTTTCAAAGAAAACTTCTAATGTATTTTAGTGATCTTTTCATATAACCCTTCCTCAAACTGACTCACATCTATATTGTTTAAACACCTAACAAAGTTTAGCCTGATAATTTAATAAAATAAATATAACTAAGAATATATATCTACACTAATAAAAGAGAAACATGGTAATTAGCGTACGACTGCTACCCTTCCCATTGGCTAATCAGCATATCCTTATGCAATTAACTGTTCAGCCAAGATGGTGGCCGGCAGCCATGCACTGAAGCGAGCAGGGAGGCTTGCTTGCTTCAGTGACTGCGAAATCCAAAGTTCCCCGCCTGCCGCTGCTGGCCTCTCAGCTGCCACTCTAAGCAACTATGTACTATGTTGCAAATATAGAAGCTAAACAAAACCCCAGAAACCAGCTTTCAGTCAGCCGGGCTTCAGCCAGCCGGACCACAACATTGTATCAATGTTTTCAGCAGCGAGGCCTCAGAGCTAAAGCTGGC
>NW_005371441.1:467584-494300 GCF_000412655.1 Myotis brandtii | reverse complement strand
GCTGATTGTATCCAGTATAGCTTTGATATTAAGGATATTTTATTGTAATATTTTTTAACTAGAAAAGTATTTACTATACTTCTGTTATCCAGAATATTCAAATAATAAGAATACCCTACTGTCCATCCATTTGGCATAAATGGAAGTTTACTGGTCATTTTAATAGTACATAATTTCAATAAAGACCAATGAGTATAGTACTTTAGTATTTAAAAAGTGATTTTCATATGCATTATCTCATTGAATATTCATGACCACCTTTGAGATAGGCATTATAATAATCCTCATTTTTAGATCTGAGGAGTCCCATAAAGAGATTTTATAGTTCACCCCAAATCATCGAACTATTGGGTAGTAAAATCAGGATTCAAATCTGGGTCCTCACTACTGTTGTCCTCAAAATGCACCACTACTGCCTCTATGAGATAATGTAAAGGGAAATGCAGGACAGGCTAGAAAAGCTAATGGCCTAAGTCTTCTTACCACTGAAATGCATATGTGCTCTTCACAATAAGTTCCATGTTCATGGCCGCACTCTGCTGTTACTGTATCTTCTACACTTCACGGCCACTGCTAAGGTATTTCAAGGTGACTTTGGATGAAATACAGCACCTTGCTATTACCACAATCTATTGCTCTATCTGACCCCATATACACTATCATTTTCCATTCATTCATTCATTCAATAAATATTTACTCAGCTTCCACTATGTAGAATTCCTTGTGATTTGAGTTTTCCCAATAATGTCAGTGGATACACACACAATATAAACTGCCAAAATATATACTTTTCACTTACTCCCTTTCCAGTAGCATACTCGGATACTCGGATCACAACTAAGTCTATGACAGTGATGGCGAACCTTTTGAGCTTGGCGTGTCAGCATTTTGAAAAACCCTAACTTAACTCTGGTGCCGTGTCACATATAGAAATTTTTTGATATTTGCAACCATAGTAAAACAAAGATGTATATTTTTTATATTTATTTTATATATTTAAATGCCATTTAACAAAGAAAAATCAACCAAAAAAATGAGTTCGCGTGTCACCTCTGACACGCGCGTCATAGGTTCGCCATCACTGGTCTATGATCTTGTAACTAGCTTAGATACAGCCCTCCATTTTGGGGGACAGCACCTAATGTATGGGACACAGATCACTCATCGTTGGAACTAGAAAGGATTTTAGGTGATGTGTAGATCAGCAAGCACTAACCAGATTTAAATAGGGAGAATGTTATTTCCTTCCCAATTCTCTTCCCAATCTTTCTGATTGCATTAAAAAGAAAGGCAAAGATTAGGACTAATATATCTTCAATATTTCTATAACTGGGTCATTTCTCTTTTTAGCAAAGGAAAAGCTTCAGGCTCAGAACATTGAACAGGTAACTTTATCTGGTCAACATTCAATGTATCTTTTCATTGCATTCATTTTTAGCATTACTTTTCTTTCATGGCAGTGAAACTGGTTCTTATATCTCTGTATAGAATAGTGATATGTTTCTTTTATAAGTTATTTACATATAAAGTCAGTCTGCATTTAAAATTATGATTACTTTTATGGTAGATGGGAGTACCTGATGTAGCATAAATTGTGGAAGTAATACAGAAATCGCTGACACTTGGAAAAAAACTTGTAGAAAGAAAAAGCAGGGGATTGATCATCACAGCCTGGCTCATGGCCAAGTTGTGTGACTTTGAAGAAGTTAGTGAACCTGGCAGCCTCACTATCTTCATCTGTACAATGTAGGATTGGACTGGATCTGTAATGTAACATGTTTCAGCCCTCCTGGGCACATGACACACTCCCATTGGGCAGTGACCTCATTGTGGCAAAGATGGTGGAGAGAGTAGTAACTAGAAGATTAGAAGGGAGTCTGTAGTTTTTCAAAGTTCCCCAGGCTTCCACTCCCCAGCATAGTCTCTTCATCATGCTAAGAATGTACTGGGAGCCCTGGCCGGTTTGGCTTGGTGGATGGAACGTCAGCCTGCAGACTGAAGGGTCCCAGGTTCGATTCAGGTCAAGGGCATGTACCTTGGTTGCGGGCACAGCCTCGGTGGGGAGTGTTCAGGAGGCAGCTGATCAATGTATCTCTCTCATTGATGTTTCTAACTCTCTATCCCTCTCCCTTCCTCTCTGTAAAAAATCAATAAAATATATTTTTTTAAAAATAAAAGAATGTACTGGGAGTTGAGAATCACTGGACAAGACAATCTCTTCCAGCTCTAAGACCTGAAGAAGTTCTGATTTTACATATAAGTGTCAGAACTGATATCAGGACCATTTTGTAACTTTGAGAAGAAAATATGCCCATAATAATCAGTGGTTCTCAACCTTCCTAATGCTGCGACCTTTTAATACAGTTCCTCATGTTGTGGTGACCCCCAACCATAAAATTATTTTCATTGCTACTTCATAACTGTAATTTTGCTACTGTTATGAATCGTAATGTAAATATCTGATATGCAGGATGTATTTTCAAGGGTCGCGACCCACAGGTTGAGAACCGCTGGAACAATGAAGATTTGTTAAAAATAATAATAGTTTAGCTTCTTCAGGGAAAAGGAGTATATGGACCGGACTCCAGGAGAAAATGCTTCTCTGCAAGAATGATTTAAACTTGAGCTCCTGTAACCAGACACAACTTCAGTCTGCAAAGCAGACTTTACTAAACAACCCCACCTACCATGCATTTCCTAGTTACCTTCCCACTATTTAACACCCTGCCCCCAGAAGTCCAAATCCCTTTTCCTTTGTCTAATCTCTTCTCCACAATTTACCACACTTTCGTTATCATTGCTTTTCCAATAATGATAATTTCTAGAGCTTCTTTAACTTCTAAATTTTGGCAAGTGCTTTCACATGTACCGTTTGCATCTCATTTGGTCTGTACAACATCTCCTGTAGTGGGCTGTCTGGAAATTATTATTTCCCGGTGATGGTGGAAGAAACAGAGGCAGGGCCAGAAGCAGAACCCCTGAAGCCCCTGCTCTTTCCTCCGAATGTCAGCATTCTCACCAGTGTGGGTTAACTAAATTCTCCTGTCCTCCGATCATGTCTCCTCTACAAAGTTGGAGATGTCCTGGAAAACAGTGAGGAACCTGGAGGAGGAAATAATGTGCAGATTTCCTTGAAACCACCCTAAGTCTCTAAAAGTGTTCTTTGAGAGAGTTGTTTTAATATTACATAATGCTTCCCTCATGTCTTTATTTCCTCCATAAAATGGAGAGCATCTGAAATCCACACTTGAAAAATTCGACAAAAATGCTGAGTCAATTGAGTACAGCGTTGTTTCTGAAGCAAGGAGGAATTTTCCAGGAGGTTTTAGGTAGCACTTTGTGGCTGAAAAAAAATATGTTCCACAAAGAACATGCTTTGGTAAAGTAAAGCTTAGACATTCGGAAGGAGAGAAGTCCCCCGGTGGCGCCACAGCTGGTAAGGACAACCGCAGCTGTGGGCCACGCACGGCCCAGGGGGCTAGGGCAGGGCCTCATGAACAGGGCAGAGGAGCTGGATGCCCACCAGGGGGCAGAACAGAGAGAACAGGATGGGAGATATGCTGTGGCCAATGCTTTTTAGACAGGATGGAGTGGACAAGCCTGGGGCAATGTCAGAGAAGACAAACATTCTGGCTCAAGGCCCCGCCCTACCACATTCTGGCTTTATAATCCTCAGCAAGTTGCCCAAAAGCCCTGGGGTTCAGTCTCTAGGTCAACACAAGGTCAGTGATGATGTCTTTTGTGCCTGCAGACCACAGGTGCACGAATGGGCTTTGAAAGCTCAGGACTCAAACCTGTGACCCTAGGACAGTGATGGTGAACCTGTGACAAGCGTGTCACCTCTGACACACGAACTCATTTTTTTGGTTGATTTTTCTTCGTTAAATGGCATTTAAATATATAAAATAAATATCAAAAATATAAGTCTTTGTTTTACTATGGTTGCAAATATCAAAATATTTCTATATGTGACACGGCACCAGAGTTAAGTTAGGGTTTTTCAAAATGCTGACACGCCGAGCTCAAAAGGTTCGCCATCACTACCCTAGGATGACCCTCCTTCCAGGCCCCACCCTGCACTGGGACCCTTGCAGGACCGCTGCCCACACCTGTGTGTCCTGCAGGAGGTGACCTGGGAGCAGAGGGCAGGGCTAAAAGGGAAGGCACAACTGTTCACGAGGCCATGCTACCCACATCCTCCTGAGGAAGGCACCTTGCATCATTAATTAGTTACAAAGGGGTGTCTTTTTCTATTTACCACAAAGGTATAGGATGTCCAACAGGGTCCGGGATCCTCAGGACTTTAAATCAGTTGATGTAAGAAAATAAGACAAAAAAATATCTCTAGTTGGCAAAATCTCCTTGCTGTGCTTCTAGAATTCTTGTTTCAGAGCACAAATAAAGAAGCTAACAGCCCTGCAGGAGTGAGCTGAAGACGAGAAAAACTGCAAACTGGGGCTCTGCGCTAAGAACTCCCTTCAGGATGGCTCTACTCCAGACGCTGGCTCCTGCCGGCTTTCAAAACCGCAAATTAAAGTAAACTTAAATGATTCTTTGTTACTTTTATATTTTAATTTTGTTGCTATGTAAATATAACGAAGTCGATTTAAAATATTCATACTATGCCCTGTTTTCAAAAAATTGCGTATGTTTGTTCGGCTTTATATTTGATTTGGTATTACCTGAGAAAAACCTATCAAAATAGCACAATTCGATCAATCGTATGTATTTATTTATTCATAGTTATCCATCAGGTTCACCCATCTAAAACACAACTGGAATAGAAGCTAAACAAACAAACAAACAAATAAAAATGTTTCTGATGAGCTAATGGCCTAAAGTTTAAGAGACAAAGGTTATGAATCCTGTTCATTTATTCATTAAATACAGTGGTTATTAAGCACTGGTGAATGAGTCGGGCACTGTGTGTGGAGGATAAAGCAAAAGCAGACATCGTTCAAGCGTGCAGTTGTGCTCTACTGGGAGCTACTCCCCTCGTTTTACAAACAACTCCAACAAGTTCTATTATTTGTTGTCTAAATTTATTGCCTATTAGAAGTAAGCGGAGGGAGAGGAGCTGTTACTGCCAGTCACCTGAGAAGACAGGAGACAACAAAACTACAAGCAAATTCACAAAGCAAAGTGGCCCAGGTTAGGTATGGTGAGACCAGCCAGCCCCACCCGCCTGGACAGACCCAGAGAACACAGCTGAGTCACAGCCACCATTCCCCACATGATGCCTTAGTGAGGATTGTGAGCCATTCAAAAAAATCAGTGAGTAATAGTTCCATTTGAAAAGAAAAGAAAGTATAATGTGTTTTAGAGAGATTTCCAAGAAAAATAGTAGCAGAAAAAGGGGAGTATGACGGTTCAAGGTGCAAATCTTCACTTTCTAGAAAACATTGTTGCCTGGAGCTGGCGTTCCCAATAACTGCTATTGCAGATAATGAAGGGTTTCCACTACCTTTTAGCACAAGTATGTCTCCTTTTCAAAATGCTCAACTCCAACTGTTGTAGCTCCTTAAACTTTAGGCTTCACTGTTAAGACTAAGCACGTGCAGAGAATTTGTGATTCTGCACAAAACTGGTTGTCACAATAAACCAGTTCTCTTTCCAAGTCTCTGAAATTCTCAGTTACATCACTAACCACACTTCCACCCTCAAAAATCCTCCACAAACACTTTTGCTGAGAAAAAAAAAAGGTTGAATACGTTGCAAAATGTAAGCTAATGGTCATATTTTTTAAAAATTTGGGAAAAGATCCACTAAATGCCTGAATGAGAACCAGAAAGCACATAAATAGCACAATTGCTCCAGCTCAGAATAGTGTCACGCTGGGGATTAACATAAATTCTGTCATTTTTGTTTGTTTCTTTGAGATGAAGTAAATTTGCCCTGTAATTCAGCTGAAACAAATAAGAACCATTCTCTAAAACTGACATATCCTTTAAAAATGCAGAAAAGAAAGTATAAATAACAAAATGTTTAGCTCAGAGTTTCTCCAAGTTTAAAAAAAAAGAACAATTAGAGATATGTCTTGTTCTCTGAACATCCTAAGTGTAAAATTCATATGTTATCAAGTATAAATAACTAATTGTGACATCACAAACATAGTTCCCATATTTGGGATTCCTTTCCAATAAGGCGAAAATTATGGTCAACTACCTTTCACTGCCCACGAATGACAATGTAGCAATGTGTGGTTTGGAGTAATACCGCCTGGGTTCAAATCCTACATCTCCATTTACCCAGCACATTAGTTAACATCTCTAAGCCTCAGCTTCTCCGTAAGTAAACTAGAATACTAATAACTCAGGATTTTGTAGCAACCAAATAAAATAAAAAATGACACAGTGACTGAGCCCAGAGTAGGCAACCAATTAACATTAGAATTTTTTTCACTAGACTATAATCCACTTGAAGCCCCTGGCACATAGTAGGTACTCAATAAATATTTTTGAATAAATGAATATGTCAATACAATTTCATTTCAACAACATTCCTATTTAATTCTATCTGTGTTGCATTTTCCCCTGCTAAGTACTAATATGGCATCAGATGCTGTGACCAATCAGAAAAGATGTGTGAAGCATGGGCTCTGCCCTGTCATCAAAAAATTCATAAACATAATTGAAATAAGGTGCATGGCACAGTGAAATAACATCCAATAAATATTGGTGGGATCATGTTAAATTCTGCCTACCACCACCACTACCAAAATGGAACATGCTTCTTATTGTGACAGTGAAAAAAATAAGTGATGTGCTATTTATAATCCCTGCTACCACTAAGAACTGGCAACCAAATGGCTATTTGCTAAGTGAAGGGATGGGTGTGGGACTGTTAATTTGCAAGCGCTCGGCATTAAAATGCTCCAAATGAGATCAAACAACCTTGCTGATAGAAACTTGCATTGTTTAATTTGTTATTCTTAACCAAGCATGTAACCCAGAACAATGACAGGTTGGGGAGGATGAGGAACATACAGAAACAGTATGGGAGGGAGGGGAAGATTCATGAAGAAAACCGATTAGAAACTTGCATTGTTTAATTTGTTATTCTTAACCAAGCGTGTAACCCAGAACAATGACATGTTGGGGAGGATGAGGAACATACAGAAACAGTATGGGGAGGGAGGGGAAGGTGCATGGAGAAAACTGGTTGTCCACAGCTCCCTGGCAAGGACATTTCTCATTGTACAGCCAAGCTCTCAGGTCCCAAGTCTTGCAATAGCCTCTGGTGACCAGGACACTTTCCACATTCAGAAACCTCTGAACGCATCATAGAGTTCATTTCCACCTCTGATGGCCCACTATGTGCTCTCCCAACCGAATTCCACGTTAGAACAGCAAGGACTATTCTAAACTGTGATGGTCGCCAAACTTTTGTGCTCATGTAACTGCATAAGAATTTTGAAAAAGCTGTATGTCCTAGCACATTTTAAGCTAACATCCAGAATTGTTCACCATATATTTATAGAGCTGCAAGGGGTGTAATTTTCAGCAAGATATATATCAACATTTTATAATAAAACAACTATAGCATTTTATGCATATATCCAACAGAATACACACACACAAGGAAGATGACGCCTGCCATTGTGAATATAAAAATTTATATGTCAACTGTAATTGGAAAATAAAAAATGATTAAATGAGAAAAAAAACTGGTTCATATAAAGTTAAAATCAACTAAAGTTGGGACATCCGTGTGAGTTGGTATCTGTGTGCATGCGTGTGTACATCATAAACCTCAGGTGCCCTTACTTTCATAAATAAACTTACAAGCAATAAACTCACTTAGTCACATGTTTTTGTAAAATCTGCAAAGGCAAGCTACTAAACTGCAACTAGTTAAGACCACTGTCTCTTTCCACTCAAACTTCCCCTTTGTCCTTCACCCTCTCACATTGGGGGACACTGCACTGATTAGGCATTTTTAATTCATATCTGTTTATTCTTTTTCCTTAAAAAAAAGCTTTCAATTGTGCAGACTATTCAAAACCTGACAGAGAACAGTAAGTGCAAGGTTGAAAACACTAGCTACATCAGGTAGGGGGAGAGCAAGAGAGTGTGGAAGAGGATAACACAGGTGTATTTATGATATCCTCAGTGTTGGAAAATCCTTGTTGGAGGTGAGGCCATTATAAAGGAAAGAAGGGAAGGAGGAAGGAATTAACAGGCTTTCTTTCATCCATTCATTTTTCTCTGGTAACTTGTATTTTCATTCCGCTTCCCCCACAGACTTTTGTCCTAATAATATATTTTTATGTTTGAGAGTAACTTTCTTCACTCTGTTCTATTTTGTACAACAAAAATATGCATGTAAGTTAAAGTTCATTTTTTAAATTTTCCTATGACCATATGTAATGCTTCAAGAGCTTAAAATATATTTTCTAAGTTGAATTAGTATTAAGATTACCATTGGTTCATAACTGATCAAAAACAACATACAGATTTTACAAATAATTAGTAAAAAGTAAAACTTGATTGAAAATGCATCTATTAATGAGATGAACAGGGCTGTGTTGTTTAACCACTTAACGTACCTCTGACTGAATTTTACTTCTTTCAATTTTATTCCTATTTTTCATTTTAATAAATGTGAATGCTCATAAACCTTAGTGACATAAATTAATAGATGGGAATTGGAGCAGTTATATTAGTGCGATGTCACTCACTTTTTCACGAATTTATGAATCCTGCAGTGATCAGTTGATCATCTACCTGAAGAGATAACTTGACTCCTTGAATAACTCGATTCCTTGATAACTTGAACTCCTTCACTTTGGCTGAAAGCCAAGAACTGAAACCACTGACTTGCAAAGCGGTTTGTTATCTTCAGCCGTCGTGCACTTTCTCAACAGCAGGCTTTTGAATTCTTTCTTTAGCACCTGGAGGTGTCTGACACCAGCTGAGTAAGATCCAGGTAAAGCCCTTCAGAAAGTATGGGCAGGACGTTGAGGGAGAACTGGTGGGAAAGGGGAACCCGCATGATCGGTTCTCAGGGAGATCAATGTTAGAAGGGCAGCTGACATTGAGGATTTGAATCTCTCCAACAATCCCTGCTCAGTTCCCCCTGGAAGGTCAATGTGCACAGTGCCCAAAGGTATACAAAGCCCTATTTGAGATGCCACAGAATCTGACACTTGGCATTTGGTGCAAATTCAGATTTACTCTTACCTGCCCCTTACACTGTCCCTTTTCAAAAGGTAAAAACAGAAACATGTGAATATGTTGTATAAACATTTAACCAAAATATCATCCAGTGGAAAGGACTTTAGTATACTAAAAATATGCATGTGCGATGGTGAGTGCATGTGCGTGTGTGTGCATGAGTGTGTGTGTGTGAGTGTATCAGTCTTCTAGTGTTTCCATTTACTTCATTTACACTTGAAAAATAAATTAGACTCAATAGACAAGTCCTCTTATTCCAGACATGAGAAAATTGACCATTTTCTAATTCATATAAATTTAGATGAAATTAAAAGATAGGGAAAGGGGAGGGACATCTGTAATACTTTCAACAATAAAGATTTTTAAAAATGAAGCTAAAATATTTTTTAAAAATCAAAAAAATATAATAAAATATAAAAGGTATGGAAATAATTTAAGCCCCAGTTTACAACCTACTTTATAACTGATTTCACAATATCCTTTATTTTCTATGATTTTTTTCAAAGTGCCTCATAAGTTTTTGTGAGATCATGTACCCAAGAGTGCCTAAAATATGGAAAGACTAACAAAAGCTTGCTGAATTGGATAAAGGGGTCAATTATAATAATAATAATAATTGTAAAAGTCGTTGAAGAAACCCCAGTAAAAGAATTCCATTCTCTCACTGACAACTGAAAGTATGTTAGATGTTTTTTTTTTAAAGTCAGCTGGTAAGGCATTCAAAATATGTTTATTGAGAACTTCTGCCTCTCAGAGACTCTGGCCAAGCTCAGCTGCCAGAGCTCACGTCTTGCTGATCAGGAAACACACAGAGAGTTCAGGAGGATCTCATCCAAGGCGAGGCCTCCACTGGGCCCCGCAGATCCCATCAGCCTGCCCAACCAGGGGAGGTGAATGAGCCAGAACATCGCTCCTGCTGCTTAGTCATCCACCATCGCAACATGCAAGCTCTCCCAGCCACACCTCAGCACTTACTATCATTCAACTGACTACTCTCCTGTGCCTGCCAAAATAAAGCCGAAGAAACTGATACTTGAGAGAACCAACAGGGCCATGCTGAATACCCATTTTCTGAACACAGAAACCCACTGAAAAGCAAGACACCCAAACTGTAACCGCTCAGCTGCTAGGGAAATGCCATTGCTGAGCTGACCTGTGATTTGATATTTCTACTTTTATAAAGGGCCAATGTCTGACCCAAATTCATGAAAACATGTCGTTTTTGGGGGGCGCGGGAGGCAGAAGGGGAAGGAACAGAAAGAAAGAACCACTGAAGAGGATATTGTCCATTATAATTTTCTAAGATCAAATAGATTTCTCTTATAATTTGGAGGTAGGAAAAGACAGGCTGCCCTTTCCCAATGAACAGGTAGCTAATGGAATGACACATTTCATTCTATTCTTGCCTTGGCTTCCAGATAATTCAGATATGTATTTAATGTGCAGCTACAAAAACCCTCTACTCCAGATATATGTTATAATTACCTTAATAAACATATGTCACCCAGGAAGTACCAGACCCGGGCAAGTTCAGACAGGCTGGCTCAGGGCATGGAGCAGCCATCTGAGCTTCTTTTTCCCTTCACCTCTTCTCTAAAAAGATGTCCTAAAATTCAGGTGATTGAATAGTCACTTCAAAGACTATCTACCCGCCCACTACCATTTTAGCACAGTTCAATTGTTTTTAATGACCTAGACCCCACTCCTCCAACTGTGTTTTAACAAAATTGAAGAATTAGGAAATTATTTCTGGCTAAAATCAAAACAAAATATTTAGACCATTTTGCTTGAAACCTCCTAGAGCAGGTGGCAGCCCAGGTAGGCTGGATGTGCCCCATCAGGGGATGGGAGGACTGAACTGCTTTAGGAAAAGCTACACTCAGAATTCGAGATCAGCAGCCCCAGCCTAGGGGACTTAAGTAGACCTAAGTGGAGGCACTTTGAGAGAACCTTCCATAAAGCTACAGAAAAACAAACCCTGCAGTACTCAGTGAAGAGTCATTTTTAAAACAGCAAGAAATTATAGCCTGAATGCCAACTTAATCTATGACAAAATGGCATGATCAAAGTTACTGAGACAAATGAACATCCATTCACGATATATTGTATCCTATCCTAATAAAAACGCAGTGGGGATTTTTCTTCCCATTTTAGCTAATCAGAGAAAATAAACCATCAGCTTGTAGACTGCTATCATAACAGGATAATGTCAGCCAGGAGGCAAATGGACGTGCTCATGTGATACTAAATACCTGCAGGGTAAGAGTTAAGTTGATTTTTCTGTCAAACTTACTTTATCAAGATGAAAAGGACTTTGAGAGTTTTCGGTAAAAGAGTTAGAAAAACACTTCAGTACTTTTGAGGAAATACGCTTCCCTACAGCAAGAGGTAAAAAGCTCAAATCAGTTCATTGTGAATTTTGAAAAATGAATTTACTGTTAAAGAATGATATTATTCAAGTGTGTTGACTGTATCTCCAGTTAGACTTGGAAAATCATTGAGTTAATTTACACCAAAATAAAAGCTAAAGGATTTAAAACTAAACGAAAAGGTGAAACAACAAAGGAACTAGAAGAAAATATAAGACTATGCATTTGATGTCAGTATTTTCTAAGTATAAAAGCAAAGAAAAAAATAATAAATGAAGAAAAGTTAATTAGTGCCCAGGGGGGAAAAAAGATATTGATTTACAAGCCTAAAAGGCAGTAAGGAGATTATTATTTACACATATGGTGAAGGGCTAATACTCAGCTCTAAAGAACTCTTATAATTGACTAGAGGCCCGGTGCACAAATTCGTGCATGGGTGGGGTCCCTCGGCCTGGCCAGCAATCGGGGCCGATGTGGAGGAGAGGCCCGGCCGACCAGGGAGAGGGCCTGGGAGCTGGGGGAGGTTGGCCCACAACAGGAGGTTGGCTGTGGTAGTGCACTGACCACCAGGGGGCAGCTCCTACATTGAGCATCTGCCCCCAGTTGTCAGTGCACATCATAGTGACTGGTCGACTGGTCGTTCAGTTATTCAGTCGTTTGGTCGCTTAGGCTTTTATATATATAGATAAGAAAAAGAAGATATCTACAGGGGAAAAGGGGAAAGGACAAAGCTGTGATTTTTAAAAAAAAGTTGTCTTATAAGCATAATCAAACTGTTCAATTTCATTAATATTCAAACAAATGCAAATTAAAGTGTAATAACATTATTTTTCACCAATCGAATGGATGAAGAGGTTTTTTTTTGGTGTTGTTTTTTTTTTGAAAGTCAATGTTTATTTTTAATAACCACAGGGTTTTAACAAAGGTAGAGTCAAGGAAATCAGAAACATCCTACCAATGCCAGCAGCCCATGGATATTAAAATTACTGATCGTGAGATGTGCTACTGATATGTACATTATAATAGTAATACATTAGATTATCTATAATAAAATTTGATAGTAATATGGAAACTATGGTTCAGTGAAACCCATGTGATTTGTGGGAAAACCCCCAAGTCATGTTTTAGGATACAGATGATGAGTCTAAGGAAAAGAACTCTGTGACCTTCATTAACACACCTCTCAAAGGCCCTTTGTATTTGCTTCCAGGTCCAGGTGTATTCTTAGTAGTGAACTGCCAAGTAGGTGTCATAAAAAAGAGTGGGCCCACTGAACAATGTCATTCTCTCACCAGCCATCTGCTCTGAAAGGACAGAGCTCACGACTGTATTTCTTAAACTTAGAGATTTTCTCACACGTCCAGTACAGTTGGCAACAGAATTTCCAGGACACCTCCTTGGAGACACCTGGGGGCCAGATCCACTCACATGTCACCTTGAATTCATGTCCTCCGCACAGGTTTGTCTGCTGGTTTAATAATACATGAGAGTGACAGAAACCTTAAACCTGGTCTAGCTGTCACAGATTTTCAAATCAGAACCAGTCTTTGTGGCCTGGCCCAGCACAGTCACTCTTCCATGATGATCTTGAAGGCTTACTTCTTTCGAAAAGTGTTCATGTACTGACATTGCTAGGCAGGCAGATGCAGATTTAACAGGAAGTGTCAAGGTTGAAGCTTCCAAGCCCTATGGAGGACCCTGGCAATAGATCTCATGGTTAAACATTTTTGCAAAAGTAGTATATTTTAACAATAACTTAAAACTTTTTTTCCTTTTTTTCCCTCCAGTGACATTTTGCATCATCAGGTAGAGTGGCTGCAGGCATCTGGGCCATCTGTTCAAGGGAGAATTGAGTTGAGGATACATTTAGTTTGAAGTTAGTGGCATATGTTTATGTGGTTCACCATCAATTCCATGTACAGTCAAATTGTTGTTAGTCATCCCAATGTAGAAATGGATTCCAAAAACATGCCTACTACATACTACACTGAGACACATACCACTATAGCATGGAAACGAAGGACTAGTACTTGTGTCACTCAGGAACTTTCACCATCTTCATGGTATTCTGGCCAGAAATGGTGACGGGATCTTGCACCACAGTTACCTCACAGAAGAGGGTCAGCTTGTCATCAGGAAGAAGACTGTAGTCTTCATCCAAAAGAACATCTCTACAGATGAATTTCTTGAATCCTCCCTCATCCTCATCACCTTGTAGAAATGTAGATGCATGGTGACTCTCCAAAGATCTGATTTCTTCTCCCTTGTCATTCAGGTTGGAGAGTTTGAATTTTGCCACACACATAGGCATTGGAGAACTGACCAGAAACAGGTAAAGTGACAGGTAATCTTTGCTTTCTTCATCTCGCTCTTTTGGGTATACTCTCAAACACCATTTCAGTTCATCATTTGCTTCTGATGAAAAGGTTGAACTTTGAATGACTTCACCCACTTCCTGCCGGCAAAAGCTAAAGTTACTGATGGTCCACATGTGGGAGAATTTCACTACCTTGATCTCAGTGTGGCACCAGCTACAAGATTTCCAAAGTCAGAGGACAAAGATTTCTGTTCTCTTTTCACCCACGTTAAGTCAGTAGTGGGAAGATGAAGTTGTCTTGTCTAACAGGAAATCTCTCAGAGCAGGGCCTATAGCTGCCGGTACCTGTCCTTCCTCATTCACTTCATACTCTCTACAACATCCAGGCTTTGCTTCTGAAAACAACTGTCTGAAAGATGCATCTAAAACATAAATGCTGTTTTGCTGGTGTGGCTCAGTGCTTGAGCGACCAGGTCAGGGTACATGGCCACATTGCAGGCTCGATCCCCAGTGTGGGGCTTGCAGGAGGCAGCAATTCAGTGATTCTCTTTCTTCATTGATGTTTCTATGTCTCTCTTCCTCTCCCTTTCTCTTTGCTGTTTGAGCTTCTCCTTATTCAAACTCTGCTTGAAATATTCAACTGGTGGGACTCAAGTTTCTCCTTCTCAGTGCAGGTCCAAGAGTGGCAGAGTCTATGAGTGCTCCCACCTCGGTAAGTTCTGTGGATATCAGGGTCAGTAGGAATTCTCTTCACTCAACTGGCAGCTCCAAGTTCAGCCAGTCTACTCTGGAGAAGTGATGTGTCCTCTGCACAGATGGGCCTTTTATATGACTCCCCTTAGGCCACACCCACTTGCTGTGATTGGCTAAAATCTAAGGAGCAGATCCAGGGCTTTCCGTAGCAGGAAAAATAGGAAGAGGTCAGCTCAACGATCAAGCCTTTATGTGTGGTTGCAGTCTCTTCCAGAAGTCTCCCCAGCCAGGTGAGTTCCCAAGACACTGTTCTGGAGAAGCTGGATGAAGAGTTTTATAAGACTATATCCAGGGCTTATAAGGGTATGAGCAAAACAGGTTATAGACTGCTGGTGAAATGCACCAAAAATCATGGCAATTTGTACTAAAAGCAATTTAAGAATGGGTTCACACTTGAACCCAGCAATTCCAAGTCTAGGAATTTATCCCAGGGAAGTAGAGAAGTATGCAAAAATTTGACAATGTTCATCACAGCTTTATGTCGAATCGTGAAAACTGGAAATAGGCTAAATATAAACATTTTTAAAAGCCTTGCAACAGGAATTATTGTACTTTCCCATGATACTCTGCCACCAAGAAAACCAATGTAGAAAAATACATAAGGATGTGGAGTCACATTTGTGACACTGCCAAGTGGAGGCAGGAAGCTTGCAACCAAACCAAAGCAGTTGTGAGTGAAGGAATTAATTTTAACTTTCTTCTGCCTGCTTTTCTCTATTTTCCATGCTTTATACAATGAGCACACATTCATGGTTTTCATTATTTCTTAAAATTGTGTTTTCAAGCATTACACCAAGTCATTCTTATTATTTTCTCTATTTACATCGAATCATTTGCTCTGGCCATAAGAAAACTTTACCTAGAATATTTGGATAACAAGGGACATATCAACATCAAAATTTAAAACAGTACAAGGATCTGCAATACCTACTTGAAGAAACTTCACACCCAAGACCAGTGGTTTTACTTCCTATGTTTACTGATGAACTTGACATTCGATCAAAATTTGTATGTTCACAAATCTCCAAACAGCCTGCATTTCAATACTGTGGGCTGCAGAGATGAATAAAAACAGGCATTTCTAAACTTGATTCAGGCAAGAGTGTGATTGACACTTAAGAAAAATCAAATGTTCTTGAATTCAAATAATCAAATTGGTGAATGAAAATTCTACTAAAAAGAAATTTAGGAAATGTTTAATAGCACAGATCTTCAATGAGCTAGACCAGTGGTCGGCAAACACATTAGTCAACAGAACCAAATATCAACAGTACAATGATTGAAATTTCTTTTGAGAGCCAAATTTTTTAAACTTAAACTATATAGGTAAGTACATTGTTATTAACTTAATTAGGGTACTCCTAAGCTGGCCTTTGCTAAAAACGTCCTCAATCTGATTGAGGTACGTTCGTTGAGGTCGACCCCTTCCAACTCTCCCATCCATACTCGTCTTGTATACTTGTTTCAGATAGACGAGGGGGAGAGTTGGAAGGGGTCGACCTCAGCAAACGTACCTCAAAACAATGTACCTCCCCCGCACTGAGTCTCCTGCGGCCCGCCTGCGCCGTGTCTCCCGTTGCCCAACAGACCACCGACACCCCCCACTTCTTCTAACATCACTTCTTCAAAATAGACTTGCCCAGGCCGAAAACCAACTTCTGCGCATGGGCCACGAAATTTCAATCGCACTGTACATGCGCGCCCGCACGTGGTATTTTGTGGAAGAGCCACACTCAAGGGGCCAAAGAGCCGCATGTGGCTCGCGAGCCACAGTTTGCTGATCACTGAGCTAGACTGACTCATTTGTCTCTTTACAAGTGTTAATGGCTTCCCAGAAATGCTGCAGTGTAGACCCTTGCTGCTCAAAGTGTGGTCCTCCAACCGGGGCACTGGTCAGACCTGGGAGCCTATTGAAAATACAGAATCTCAGACCCCTCCCATCTCAGACCTACACACCAAAATCTACAGTTTAACAAATCCCTGGTGATCTGAATGCACATTAAAGTTTGAGATCAGCTGGTATAAAGAAGCTGAAAGCTAAAGTGTTATAAGTCGCAGCCAAATAAAAGCTCATAGGTTAAGTCACACTATCGCCAGCATCCAGCACATAACTGGATTTGATGAACATTTGTTGAAGGAATGAACCTGAATAGATGGAAGAGATGACAGAGAGGATGACTGCCAAGCCACATGTGAAGGAGGGTGGGCATATGAAAGCAATGGGAAAACATATGTCTTCTGAGCCTTTAAGTCTCATTGATGTGAAACTTCAATGAAGTGTAAGCCTTGTGGGCAAGACTTACTCTGAAATTAACAAAAAGTCACCCATCATTTCCACAAGATAGCCAGGAAAAAGTCTGGCAAAAGGGGGCTATATTTTGAATTATGCCATAAAAGAAACACAGCACAAAGACAGTAGCCCACCCAGAAACCAGAGAGTGTTCCTGTATGTTTCCCTACCAAGCTAACAACAGGACTGCGCACTCTGGCCTAGGCAGGTCAGAAAGAGAGCGACACCATTTTAACTGTGTGCATTTCAAGACACAAGCACACAGAACCTACAGAGCTCACCGCGCCACGACCCCCCCCGCCTCGCCCCATGAGAAACAGGAGAGAAAACACAAGAATACTTGAATAAAGTATTGTCCAAAATGCATTTGAAAAGTTCACCATCAAGCTATATAACTATGAGACTCAAAATATTCTCTCTAAATGGTAGCTCTAGATATCCTTTGCTCAGTGAAAGGGGCAATAAAAAGATAGAGGTTACAAATGCTAACACACATTTCCTTCTCCCTCCCTTTAATTTCTGGGAACCGCTTCATCTCGCAGCAGGACTAGGAGAACATAACCACAAACACTGCAGACTCCGTAAGGCCTTGGATCTCTGCTGGGCAAGCAAACAAGAGCCACCTTCGGAGTTGGAAAAAACACGAGCAAAGAAAATAATGTGGCCTCTATCCTGTCATCTGCTGAAGCAAAATACACTGGGCCGTTGGGTTTTATATTTATGTAGCTTTCCAGAATCCTTTCCTCCATTTTCACCTCTGTGTGCTCTCCAGATCGCAGCTAGAGAGCAGCTTCTACAGAACCGATCTGGGGCACATGACACCTTTGCAGGAGTAACCGATGTTCACCCCACACTGCTTAAACTGGCATCACACTCCCAGTCATGTCAGCATTCCGCTCCTCTGGGCAGCAACTCCTCACTGACCTGCTCAGAGAAGACCACACCACAATCCCCAGGACAGTCTGGCCAGAATGGAGACACAAGTGTGCCAAGCGCCAGCCTCTGACACCTCACCTCCTTCCCCAGCCCTGCCCTGGCCTCTCTGCCACTCATCACTTTGTGTCCTTCCCCACTGTGGTAAAAATAACTTCCTCTAAATCTGTATGTGATTGTACACTCATTTGTTGGCACGTCACTGGATGAATTTTGACACTCCAGCAGAATGAAATCACAAGAAATCTGCAATCCCATTTCTAGAAAACTCCAACCAGATGAATCAGTTCCATGTTTTCCTGGATATTGAGAAACTACTTCCAGGCAAGATACGATGCTACAATCTGAGCACCTCGCCAGTTCCTTCTTTCCAGTGCTTCTCACCGACTCAGCAAAGTCTCAGAGACGGAGTGGAGCAGGGCAGAAGGCAGGGGGCTAGGTGCTATTAAGTGGGCATAGCTTGCTGGCTGTGGTTGAGGGTACGGAAGGGCATCTCAGTAGGCAGACTGCCCAACACACTGTGGCCCCAAAAAGTCAGCAGGATTTTATATTGACCTGAAAGCTGGGTCACTCTCTTGTCATAACTACAGGAAGGATGGATGTGGCAAGTCATCCTCAAGAGGAAACAGTCATTTTTAATAGTGACTCCTCTCCACAAAGTAGGCTCTGCAACAGAGGGAACCAGCAAATTTCTCCATTCTTTAGGCCAGTGAAGGGCCACATTGACAGTGATAGATGCTTAAGGGAATAAAAATCACTTCATATTTTCATGTGCTTATAGGCCACTTGCGTTTCCTCTTTCTGTGAATCGCCTGCTTCTATTGTTTGCCCATTTATTTCATGAATTCTCTTTTTTGTTGTTGTTCCTCGTTTATAGATCTATCTGTATATTAATCCCATTTCCTAGAGAAATCATTTGTCCCCAATCTGGGTCCTGTTTTGGTTTGTTTATGGGGTGTTATTGTTCAGAAGGTTTCACTTGAATGTTGTTTTTTCCTTTGTTGTTTGTGCTTTCTGTGTCTGAAACTGACTTCAAATGAGAACTACTGGAAAACAGACCTATTTGTGGTCTGACAAGACCTAGGGGGGGGGGGGGGGGAAAGGGGTACCCATGACCATCATCTTGGTATCTTCAATTCTTTAAAAGGTGAGGAAATCCAATGGACTATTCTATGCAGTTCCCAGAAGAAGAATTAGCAGAACTAGCTGGAAGCTTCGAGGAAGTAGCTGCCCACACAGTAAAGAACTCCGTCAGCATTGGAGCTGTCCACCATGGGATGTGATGAGCAGTAAGTAGCAGGCAGCTGGGCCGAAGCTGTGAGAATCCTCTGTGAACAACACAAGCTACTTGGCCCTACTTGTTTTCCTTCTTTCTTCCTGTCACATTGGTAGACTCTGAATCCTGGGAAATCAAGTCTTACTCTGCCTCCTCTCTCTGCCTTCCTAAGGACATTCTGTTTCCCACAGTTTCTGGGGCAAGGTTCCCCCCTTATTGCCCAGATAGACTGGGGCAAACTGGTGATGCTGGGGAAAAACAACTATGATTAACTTTGAAAATATCGACCTACAATGCTTTTGCATATCCAGCTTGCCTTAGTCACTTGACTCTTGCAATCTAAAATAATAAAAGCGTAATATGCTAATTAGACCAGACGTCCTTCCAGATGAAGCCACGGCAGAGGCGGCTGCTACAGCGGGCAGGGGCTGAGCCCCTTGCACAAATTTCATGCATCAGGCCTCTAGTCTTTTCAATAAGCATTTGGCTCCTAAGGAAATAGCCTTATATTTTCCATTGCTATAGTTAAGTGGTTTCTTATCTCTTAATATGTGATTTTTAAGAGTAGATGGAACCTTAGATAGCATCTAATTCAGTGATTCTAAAGAGAAAAGAGGCACCATCCCCTGGGGCTGCATATAAAAATCATCTCGAGAACTTCTTTAAAGAACCCCTAAACCACCCTATTCTCCCTTCCCTGGTACCGGGACCTACTCCAGTATGGACCATTAAGACCATATGGAAATATTGCTGCTGAGGGAGTTCCTAGGAAAGAAAAACAATTGAGAATCATGGACTAATCAAATTTCTTCATTTTAGAGGTGAAGAAACTTAAGCCTAGGAGGTGTGTGTGACTTTTAACAGCATTGACCCCTAGACTCCTTGGGGACTAGTCCCAAACCCAGGTCCAGTACCCCTTCCTTCAGCCCACATGGCTTTGCCTGACAGTTCTGTGTATCCAGTAGGAAGGCATGCATGCCAAACAGCTTCATGTCAAAGCAGAAAGTTCTGTGCTGAAATTGCAGTCACGGTTTTCCTAGACAAAATTTAACTCTCTAGCAAATAATGTAAAGTCACATTTGCTTTCAACTTCTCAAGGAATTGGGTGACCAGCTACAATGGACAGTAATGGTCTTGTGGCTCTCACTTGCCCCAACACCCACCAGAGACTGGGCAGGGCAAGGCAACATGAAGAAGCGGAAAATGGAAAACCAGCAAGTTCACCAGCCTCTTACAAACACAGGATCTATGACTGGGGTTCACAGCTGTTGCCCTGACTTCCATTGGAAGCAGAGAGAAGAAAGTGGCTGTATACTGGACGTGGTAATTCTGTCATAAGCAGGAGGAGTTCTTGAAGCAGTCACAGCGTAGCCTGGCAATATGATTGTTTGAAAAGGTGTGACTTTTGGACCACTATCCCGGCCCTAGCACAGCTGGTGCTCCCAGAGAGTAAGCTGCACCACACTCCCTTGGCACAACTATTTGTATTTTGTGAACGCAGGGGGAAAGTGTGGATAATTCAAAACAGAGGGAAGCAGGCTGGGTAAAGAATGTGTTCTTTAAAGACTACTTCCAGGGAGCAGAGAGAGGCTAAGAAGCAGGAAGGTTTGTGTGTATGTAATTATCGGGGCAAATGATGGAGTGTGTCAGCTGTTGAAGAGCCCTTGCCAATCTGAGCGTGAGAGTGACAAGATAAGCCACAAAAATACTAGTTTAGTAATTTCATATTTCTTGGTTACAGTGGGCCTTTTCACTAGAGGCCAAGCCATGAGTAAATACGCATACTCCACTAGTGTATGCGTTTGTATGAATGTGAGTGTATGTGTGTGTGCATGTGCACATGTGTTGTGTGCCAGGAGAAGAGGGAGTCTGAGAGAAGAAAAGAATAAGGTGGGAAAACTGACATTTGTTGAATTCAAATGCTGGGCCTTGGGTCAGAGAGGTATCCTACAAATAGCAATTATTAATCCCTTTGTATAAAACAGAGATTCTCAACCAGTGTGCCACAAGACTTTGTTAAAAATGCAATACATAACTATTTAGTCAGGGGCACTGGCCTCTTTTCCCTTAGACTGTCAAATACAAAAATGACAACAGCCAGTACACTAATAACCATCCAGGGTGAATGAATCAAAAGTATACCTATTTTTGTCAGGTAGGCAAAAAATATATTTTTTGGCGTGCCGCAGAATTTTAGAAATTAGTCTATGTGTGCCATGAGATGAAAAAGGCTGAAAATTGCTGGTATAGATCAAAGCACCTGAGGTTCAGAGAAATCAAGAAACTTGCCCAAATACTCCCAGCTAATAACACAATGGTTCACACCAAGATCTCTGCTCTGAAATGTATTCAAATGTCTGATGCTTGTGGCCCACAGAAGGCCTTCAATGAATATTCGCTGAATGACTTTGAACAAATGAATCTATATGTTTCAGAATACTTTCATTTTATTTTCATTAAGACTGTGAAAGTCATGTTCACTGAACTTGAAAAAAATCAGTGGTGTTCCCAGAAATGCAGTGTGGTTAAATGAAAATGGTTTAAATCATCCATCAATGAATGGGGTAAGAATCACTTAAAGCCATGGCTTAAGGTTATTTCAATATCTTTCATCAAAATGGGATGAGTGGGTTTGTGCACTGAGCCCTAATTATATAGCTTATCATTTTGCAGTTCTAGATTAAAATCGGTTCAGTCACTATTTCAAAAACCACATCATCTTATGGTCCCATCTCCTTAAAGACTCGAAGTCATGCTGGAAGTGTACCAGCTAATTTAACACAAATCGCTACCTAAGGAAGATACTGGCCTAGAGAGAGAAATAAACTGCTATTCTGCAAACTCCCAAACAACTGGTCCAGGATTCAAGAAAATGACAAGAAACCAATATTTTTGCATTCTAGTTGCATGCGGCCATAGCTCTAGAGACCTTAAATATTCTTAATTACAGGGAGAGCCCTACACATGCACCTTGAAATCCCTACAGGTAAGAGGTGGACCATGATCCCCATACACAAAAGGCAATTTTTATAAAACTATATGTCATGGTGGTTTCCATGCTTTCTCAACAGCCTGGAAGAGTTGGACTGTAGACATCAACTGAGCTTGAGTCTTGCCTAGCACCCCTCCCCACGTTCAAGTTCTTTACTTAAAATAGGGACCAAACAAAGCAGGCTAAGGAGCCTTGGCAAAGAACAGTCTGTTTAATCAAGGGACCCCTTGCCGAGCACCCAGGAGAGGTGTCAGAGGAGAGATGGGAAGCACCGAAGAAGCTTCCTCCAGTCAAGGAGCTTGCCCACAAACCATCACAGGACAAGGTAGATGGCGAAACTTCAGAAGTGATCATGAAATAAGTACTACAGGAGTTCAGAGATCAGCATGGGAATTTTAGCTTCCTAAACCATCAACATAGAAGCAATAGCAGAAGCAAATGTAGGCAGTGAGGCAAGAAAAATGACTTTGTGGCTACCTCTGGAAAATTATTGATAACATATAAAACCAGAGACAGCCCAAGCGGTAAAGCATACCCTGAACACTAAGTAGCTATGTGGCTCCCTGGTAATTTTTTAATATGGGAGTGTTACAAATTATTCAAATTGAAGCTCTACCAGGCAGCACGGAACTGGCAGTACTTATTTTAAAGCATCCTATTTTGATAATATATATTTCTAAAACCTACTGAAAAGTTCTAACACTCTTGGAAAACATTTCTTCCGAAAATGCATGTTATTTTATTAAAGAGAAACATAGATAGGAAATATTTTTCTATATGTGTGTCCTGTATATTAAACCACAATGTGAGTAAAAAATACATTGTGTATGAATTGCAATTTTCTGAGAACACTCAAGATTTCCTTGGTAGCCTTGTTTTACATTGAATAAGGAACATAATGTACCCAAATGTTTTTCCCCTGCTGAGCTCATCAGCTCCATTCTAGTGAGCAAGTACAGAGACAAATACTCC
Organism: Myotis brandtii; assembly: GCF_000412655.1. Lineage (NCBI taxonomy): Eukaryota > Metazoa > Chordata > Mammalia > Chiroptera > Vespertilionidae > Myotis > Myotis brandtii. The sequence continues at coordinate 471,222 of NW_005371441.1, read as the reverse complement.
CATCCATCCCACCATAGTCTGTTGTTCAAAATTTGCTACACTTATATTCCACATCCAAGTCACAGGAATCTTTGTGACAGCCGTAAAATAGATAAATGCTAGCTACCCATGAATTATGTTAGAGCAAAACTCAGACAAAGTGTTTAATATTTGAAGTAATCCATAACTGTAAAAAAGACCCCCAAGATTCTTTTGAAGAGGTTCTTGTTTACAATCAATTGTTAGGAATTTACTTAGGTTTTACTATATACCCATACACTCTACTTAGCACTTTGAAAGTGACCAACGTATGTATAACATGAATTTCTTGTATTTTGAGAAGGTGCATGCCTATGACATAGAGAGCAATACATAACAGTATTGTGTTTCAACCAGTATCGTCATTTGCAACTTCAAAATAAGTAGCAAAATCATATATCTGATAAGAGTCTAGTATCCAGAATACATAAAGAACACTTAAAACAAAACAAAAAAGACAACAACTCAATTCAAAATTGGGCCAAGAATACAAATAGACATTTTTCCAAAGAAGATAGACAAATGGCCAACAAACACATTGAAAAGATATCAACCAGTATCGTCATTTGCAACTTCAAAATAAGTAGCAAAATCATATATCTGATAAGAGTCTAGTATCCAGAATACATAAAGAACACTTAAAACAAAACAAAAAAGACAACAACTCAATTCAAAATTGGGCCAAGAATACAAATAGACATTTTTCCAAAGAAGATATACAAATGGCCAACAAACACATTGAAAAGATACTCAACATGACTAATCATTAGGGAAGGGCAAAACAAAACCACAATAAGGTACCACTTCTCAACCATTAAGATGGCTATAACCAGAATACTGGAAAATAACCAGTGTTGGTGAAGATGTAAAGAAACTGGAACTCTCATACATTGCTGGTGGGGATGTACAGCCATTGTGGAAAACAGCTTGGCAGTTTCTCAGTAAGTTAAACATAGTGTTATCATATGACCCAGCAATTCCACTACTAGTTATATATCCAAAAGGACAGAAAATGGGTGTTCAAACAATTCTTGTACATAAATGTTTGCAGCAGCACTATTCACAATAGCCAAAAGATAGAAATGTCCATCAATGGATGAATAAACAAACTTCTGACAATGGAATATTATTCAGCCATAAAAACAATCAAGTACTGATATCTGCTGCAACATGCTAAGTGAAAGACCACATGGATATGATTCCATTTCTATGAAATGTCCAGAATAAGCAAATCTGCAGAGACAGAAAGTAGATTAGTAACCACTTTGGGCAGAGTGGGGAAGGAGGAATAGCACAGGTAAAGCGTACTGGGTTTCTCTTTGTGGTGATAAAAATGTTCCAAAATTGACTGTAGCAATAGTTGCATTTATCTATGAATATACCAAAAACAACTTTTGAAAACTATTAAGCTCTTGAAACTTTAAATGGGTGAACTGTGTGGTCTGTGAATTATATCTTCCGCTGCTTAAATGTTAATAGCATATACTGACATGTGCTTCATTAGGAATTCTCTTGCACAATAACTGCTCCACTCTTGACTTCTGCAAAGAAGAATTTTTGGTGAAATATTAGTGTTTCTGTCCCCATTTCTGATAAAGGGGTTTATGTATATCACTGTTTGTTTAAAGTGGAGTTTCTATAATAAAAATAAATTCAGGTAAGGCAAAATTTATTTGCAGTCAAGTCTTATTTCATTCCAAAAAAAATAGCCAGTTATAACTCCTAATAACTTTGATGGCTACAATCCATCAAATAAGATGCCTGATCATTGTCCATCACTGTACCCTTGGGTATAGCTGCAGGGCAAGTTACTGTTTCTGCTCCTGCAGCTTCCCTTTGGGGAAGCAAAAGATACTATTTCTCTTGGGACTCAAAAAACTTAACCACTTTTATTCTAGTTTCTCAAATACAAAACCAACTAGTGTTTTAAACCTGGCTTGATGACAGGGAATTTGGAGAAAGACAGTATCCAGATAATACATATTTATATGTATTTTTAAACAATTCATACTGAGACTAGTCTACATTAAAAACAGTTTACAAGGCAGAATGCTTTTCACCATTCATTCTGTGTTTATGGAACAGACTGCCACAGTCAAATGCCATTTTCTGTTCTTCCCCTAACACAGTGCTACTATGTCCCCATCCAACCCTATAAGATAAATTTGCAGCTATGAACAAGAATGTCATTTTCTTTTTAGGTCAACAATTTCTATTGATAACATCATATTTTATGCATTCATTTCCTAGATTGCTGTCTGGAGCCTGGTGTACTATGTTTAAATCATCTGTGATGTGTAGAAGAAAAATCAAATTTGACTTTTAAGGTTTAGAGAAACTATTTTGTAAGATCTGGGTGTCTATTTTCATATTTTCCTTTATATTCATTTAAACTTAGAGAATTTTAAATTCGATAGTTACATGTTTTTCTCTCTCCTTTTTTTGACTCAAAATTGTCATGCTCATGTTTAATCTATATAAAGATCAGCAATTCTGAAAACTAAAGTGGTATAAATTAAAAATGGAAAGGAAAGCACATGAACTTGAGATCAATCCAACAAATTTAATTCCCATAAAGGCTAAATCACATATCCAAGGCTTGGTGATAAATCATTAGAGTTTGCTGGTTGTATAAGATCAGTAGTAAGCCATCTGGCTTATTCCGTTTACATCAATGTAACGAGTGTTATTCCAAGTTTTTGATATTTCCACAGCTCATAAGTAATGAGGCTACTGGCAGAGGCTGCAGCATAAACTAATTTCTGGGGGAGATTATATTTTTTGTTTGTTTTCCATAGCAAATCAAAGTCTGAATGCTGCTTTTTAAAAAATGAAATCATTTCACTGAATTGAAAAGACTTTGGTCTCCAAGTTTAAGTATAGCAATTTGCTATCTTCATCTATGTACCCCAGTGATTGTGTTCTCTTCTCTCCACCCATTTCAAGTAGGAAGAAGTCAGGACAATAGTTACCCCTGCGTAATTTTATTCCCCCTAACTTTCTTTCCATTTTTCCAATTTGTTGCAGCAGAAAGTATCTTTAAGGAGAATAGACTTTGCCTTTTTCCAAACTGACTAGAAAGAAGGAACTGTCTGACCCTGGCTCCTGCAGGAAAAGAAAGCATCATTATCGACTCCTCTCCCTCCCTTCCTCACACTGCACTTTCTGGTTGCCCTGCTTCACCCCAACCTTCAAATGTCTAAAGCCAGCTGGAGCTGGCTGCAGCTGTTGGCTAGTCCTTTCCTTGAAACAATGGGGCTTAAACAGCAAAGCAGATGCATTTTTTAAAAGTTGAAATTTTAAAAAAATGAAACCATGTACATCACCTTTAAAATAATTTATAAATCTCTTCTCTCTCTCATATCTCCCCTCTTCTTCTCAAATACATAGGGAATTTCTTGAAAGCAATATTTTACTCTAAAACAATGGTTCTCAAACTTGAACTGGCATCAGAATCATCTGGAAGATTTGCTAAAACCCAGAGTGCTGGGTCCTACCCCCAGACTCTTTCATTCCCTGGGTCTGGGATGAGACCGGAGGATGTGCATTTGTAACAAGCTCCCAGGTGATGCTGATGCAGGCCCAGGGACCACACATTGAGAACCATGAGCCTAAACAAA
>NW_005371441.1:465510-467559 GCF_000412655.1 Myotis brandtii | reverse complement strand
GAGGCGGGGAGAGAGAGAGAGAGAGAGAGATCTCAAGAATTTATGATTCCAATTCACATCACCTCCAGTTGTGAGGCTCTGGGTGTCAAGTTCCCGAGTACATGGCAGCATCATGGAGATTAATACAGGAAGGTGGAATTTAAGCAGACCAGCTGCTTGAGTTATTTCTCTTCTGCTGGTCCCTCAAGATACTTAGTAAAAGTATCAAGAAAAGAAAAGTGAAATTATGCAAATAAATATGACCATTTTTGGCAGTCAGCTCTTTAGATTCCCACTTGGATTTTGGCTGTATTTCTATTTTATCTCTTAAACTGCTCATAGTGCTATAAAGTGAGTACCTGAAGCAGACAGATTTGGGTTCAGGTCTTGCCTTACTTGCTGTGTGTCCTTTAGCAAGCCAGTGAGGAAACAAGGGGAAACTAATTCTTCAGATATATTGTTAAGGATATATTTTAGACCCTCTTAAAGAGCCGAAGCCAACTTTTCCAAAAAAGCATTATATTTATATAACAAAACAACAAGGACCAAATTTGGCCAAGGGCTTCAATATATTTAGTTCACATGGATAGCATATTTTTAACCCATAAGTTAGTCAGAAATTTAATGGCCAGTTCTAATAAGAGTAATGTTCAATCCTTCAATTCTTCCTACTTCCCTGAGGGAATGCTGTGGATTCACCCTTCTACCAATGGAGCCCAAATTTACCTGGGCTCATTTTATGAAATATATAATGAAAGCACTAAATTCTAGATATCACATGTATTTGACTTCCAACGAGTTAATGTGATAGATATTGAAGTTTCTTGCTTATACCATCAATGGTGTCTTTGTTCCTTCCTCCTCCCAGATTTGTCCATCCCCAACAGAGGTATCAGAACCGTAACACGTGAGGAGCTGAGTGGTGTGAGACAATTTAGTCCAGCCCCTAATTTTACCTAAAAAAACTTGAGGCCTATGAAGTTTGAGTACCCTGCCCAAAAGTGCTCTCCAGGGCACTAAACACAGATGTCTTCCTTCCCCATCCTCTGTATTTTTCCTATACCATTGGCCTCCACATTTTGCTTAAAAGGAACTTGTAAGCATTCTTATCAGATTTTACAGAGAAAGACCCCTTAGCTTCAACCGCAGTTCCTTCCCAAAGCCGGTTAACAGGGATTGTTGTTGTTGGTAAAAATATAACCTTTGTAGCACCAGCAGGTGTCTGTGAGCCTATGAAGCTATGAGACTCCAAAATACAGAACTCTGGGAAAGAAGTGGTGTGACTCCCTAATAAAAGTGTGCATTTCCCCAAATCCTCTAAAAAACCAGATGCTCAAGACTGTACTTTGGAAATCTACTTGGACAATTTTTTCCTTGAATTTTCCCTAAAGCATCTTGCAAAACCCATAGTTCCCCAAAGTTTCTACTGAAATGGAAGTGTTCCTTTTAAAAGCTGAGCTTCTCTACATGGAAAGAGCTTTACTTTATCTGCCTTTACATTTCAAAAAGCTCTAACACCTGTCACTTTGCTGAAGTGGTGTGTGTTTTTTTCCTTCAAAAACGGTGTACTATCTGGACGTGTGGCTTCGGCGACCAGGTGACTTTGGTAGATGAGTGCGGGAGCCGGAGTCCTTTGGCCCATTAGCGGTTTCCCCTTGCGCGCGCGCTCGCGTCAGGCAGATGCCGGATGTTTGCGGGTGGCCCCGGTTTATCATCTTGCAGGTCTGCGGGAAGCCGGAGCCCTACCAGCCTCACCCCTCTTCCCCGAAAGCCCTCTCCGGCCACAGACTTGGGAGAGATTTGCATGCTGCCTGGGCCAAAGCACGCAGCCAGCAGTGCACCTGGTCCGCGCGGGACACGGTGCTGCGAGTCACGCCCTCTCTCTGGAGCCGCTCTTTTATCTCTCTGCACCACCCCCCCCCCACCTCTGCTAAAAAATAGGCAGCCTCGCTCCTGATACACCAAGAAAACACACACACACACACACACACACACACACACACACACACACACACACACAAGTTGGGCTTGAAACACGCGGCTCAGCGGATAGGGTCGGCACCGCTGGCC
>NW_005371441.1:465022-465347 GCF_000412655.1 Myotis brandtii | reverse complement strand
GGGAGGGTAGGGGCTGTGCCAAAGGACAAGCCAGTTCAGATACAGCACTGAGCCTGAAACTGCCCCCGGGTCACCCAGACCGGCGGCAGGAGAAGAATTTGCGGGCAGAATTCGCAGAACCCCATCCCCTGGAGCTACCCCCACCCGCACCACCTGGAGGAGAGAACTGTGATCAGGATGGGACTATGGTCACCACAATGCCCGGGGTGGGCTGTGCCTTCCCCTCGGGTCTCCCCACACAGCGAGGACACAATCTACGCTCGCCGGTCCATACCCACAAACACGCGCCTGCACTCCGCCCCTGAGGTGCCGGCGGAGGCGTGGG
>NW_005371441.1:445103-464334 GCF_000412655.1 Myotis brandtii | reverse complement strand
CGCCAGCGTGGACCCCCCGGCTTTGTGTCTGTCGGTGTCGGCGTGTTTTGTCCCGGTTCAGGCTCCTCTGAAAAACGGCAGGGAGGAACGAGAGGCGGACACCAGCCCCATGCTCCACCTCCTTGACAGGGGTTTTCCTCCTTCTCCTCCCCTTTCTCCCTCCGGCTCTCCGCGGCCCTCTCTCCTCCCTCTCCCCTCCCTCTCTCCACTCGGGTCTCCGGGTTTCTCTCCGGTGTCACGTTACTGCCTCTGCCTGGGGAGGGGCGGGGGGCGCGGCGATGATTCGCAACGAGGAAGAAAGTTTCTGGGTGTTTTTTCCTTCCCCCTTTCGCTACAATCTGGCCTCCGTGCCTGCGCCACCAGCGACCTCTTGGGGGCCCCGCTGACTTCCCTCTCGTAAACAGTCACGGGCAGGAAGAAGCACGACTTCTTTTACTGTGCATTTCATTGCAGAAGCTCGGTTCTCCTTCTGCGTCCCGAACTGTTCGCCGACGGCCGATCACAGGCACCGGGATAGAGATTCAAGACTTTGCTGCGATGGTGAAAGAGCAAGTGGTGTAAATTAGAATTCAACGCTCCCCGTAGGGCCAGGCTTTCGCCCGGACTCCTGAGCAGAAACAGCTTTCTTCTCGCTTGTTCCTCGTGCTGCAGCTACTCATCCACGGTAGCGACCAGAGAGAGACAAGGGTGCGAGGTACGAAGAGACTCAAGGAGGTCATGCCGCTAGCAGATGCAAAGGGGAAAGACCCTACACTCCCACTTCATCCTGCCTCCCTCCCTTCCAAGGGAAAGTAACTCCTGGACCTGGGCAGAAAGGCTGCAGCAAATACAGATCAGCTGATGGGAATGGATGGGCCATGCAGGAAAGGGCTGCCCTCATCAGCCACCCTTTTCGTAAGAATCATTTACTGCTCTGTATAGAAGCTGTAACACCTGAGGCTTTAGTGACTTGTCCAAGGCCACAAGGGCTACTAGCAATCGGCTTGGGAGCTGCATTCAAACCTGTTTGAGCCTGGAGCTCACTATACTAACCACTACACAGAACTGTCACCCAGCCAGGGCCCTTTTGTCTCACGATTTGCAGGGTGATTAGAGGGTGAGATAGAACTCATTTAGCCCAGGCCACAGTGAGAAACGGAAACCTCAGCTTTTGATGCTTATCTCTCTCTCCCTACTCACTCTGTACTGTAGCTGACAACCAGATTGAAAGAAGAACCAGGAGTCAGGGACCATGATAACTCTATGACTGTCCTGAAAACCTCTATAAAGTCGGGGTAGCTGAAACATTTTTAACGGAAAATTAGGGAATAGGATCCTGAGATCAAAAGCTTACAATTTAAGAATAATTTGGTTGAACCAAAACCCATATGTGAGTATCTCTAGTTCCTGATCTGAAAGCAATAAAGAGACACATAGATAAGCTGCAGAGACTTATAAATGAAGCGGGCAGTGTCACACACATATTCACAAGTGCAGGTGCACAAATTCTACTTCCCAGTTTTATGTTGCCCTCGCCCACTTTCTCACTGAAAATCCTAGAGGGTTAATGATTTATCTCACATTTATTGCATGAATCAGAGATTTAGATTAATACACACATTGTAGAAATGGAATGCCCCTGAGGCAATCAGTCATTGCTCATTAATGTGAATTAAAACACTGAGTAGCCAGAAAAAGGCTCCCCATTAATAATTTTTGAGTTAATGAAGAGGGGCTACAAGATGGGAGGATCAAAGCAATTTCCATAATATTTTAAGACCACCTTTGACAAATTGGACCTGTACCTGAGGCCTGGCCCCATAATGTGAGTGTTTTTCATTAGAAAAAAAATGTGCAAGATCCTTTGGGCTCACAAGGACCACCCCAGGTCTAGAGACTTCTCTCCCAGAATGCACTGAGAAACCTCCTGTTCATTCTCCTAAGGACAGAAATCTGAGCAACCATGAGGTTATAACAAGAAGAAAGGAAATAAACATCTCAAAATAAATGTATGGGAATGAAAGTTTGCTATTTTTTTATCCTCGCCCTAGGATATGATGCTTTTATTTATTTTTTTCATTGATTCTAGAGAGAGAGGAAGTGAGAGGGAGAGAGAGAGAGAGAGAGACATATGGCTAGGTTGCCTCCTGCATGCGCCCCCACTGGGGATCAAGCCTGAAACCCAGGCTTGTGCCCTGACCCGGAACTCAAAATAACAATGGCTTAGACAAAATGAAAGTGCAAACAAGTCCAGAAATAGGCAATCCAGAGTTCATGAGCCATCTCGGCTCCCATCAGGGACCTATTGGAGCGTTTTGTTCTACCCAGCATGTGGCTTCCATTGTAAAGGTCACCTCATGATTCAAGGTGGCCCTTGGAGCTCCAGTCATTATGTTTATGTTCCAGCTGGCAACAGGGGAAAGCAAAAGAGGGAAAGAAAACTTCCTCCCAGCAGCAAAGGTTCTTTTTAAGCTGTGCTCCAAAAATGCCTCCATCGTCTTCTTAGAGGTCTTTGGCCAAACGATAGTCACCGGACTATGTTCAGTTGTAAGGGAGGACCAGGAAATAGAGACTTCAGCTGGGTACATTGCTGCCACCCAAAAATCAGGATGCTATTACTAAAGTAAGAAAGGACCGGCAATCAGCAGTCACGTGGCCATCAGCAGTCCCTGCCAGTCCTCCTTCCTGCTCCCAGCCTTTCCCTCTACATTCCATTCCTCTCACAGCAGCCAGAAGGTAATTCCTCTGCTCACAACTTGTCAATGGCTCTTGACATACTTAAAGTAAAAGCCAAAGTCCTTCTGGTGCCCTTCGAGGCCCTTTGTGATCTGGCTCCACTGTCAATCTGACCTCATCTCCTATCTCTTTTCCCTTCTCATCCTGCCCCATTGCACATCAGACAGACAAAACTGGCCCCTCTATTAGGGCCTTTGCATTTGTGGTCTCCTCTGCCTAGGACTTTCTTTTCCCATATTTCCATCGGGTTTGTCCTGTGACTTCCTTCCAGTTTCTGTACAATGTTATCTCGTCAAAGGACTCTCCCCTGACTACCCCATACGTAGTGCATGCCCGCACCTACGTTCTTTATTCCCTTGGCCTTCTTTAATTGTCTCCATAGAACCTACCACCACCTGAAATGTTAGCATGTTTTATTTAATGTGTATCTCTCCTCACTAGGAAACAAGCATCATGAGAGCCATGATTTTGTCTCATTCCTTCACTGCTTTTTCCCCAGCACCTAGGACAATGCTGAAAGGTAGTCATCACTCAGTAGATCAACTCTCATTGCTCTGTGATTCAGGGTGGCCCTGCATCTTGCTAGAACGTTCAATGATCATCAAAGGGATTGTTTGACGTTAAAATATATATTTGTTAAAAGAAAATGAATGAATGAATCCTTCACCCACTCCATGAACCCTAGTCTAATTAGAAACTCAGCTAATCCCTGTGTTATAAAAGCCTCAAAATTGTAAAAGGAATATGAATCCAGGGGTTTGCCTGCTGTTACCATTCACCTTTGCAGAAGTGTCCTTATCGTCGGGATTGTTGCTCATTTCAGGGATTGAGGCACTCATGCTCCTGGAAAACCAAGCTCGCGCAGCTGTAGAAGATCACCAAGGCTGTGTTCTACCCTCTTCTTTTACTGCGTGGCTAAAAGTAGGGCTCTTTCGGGAAAATGTTTCAGTTGGATGCCCATATTGCAATGATGGTAAATCACAAACCACCCTGATCTGTTTCTCTGCCTTGGAATTGCGAGTCAGGTGAGAGCATGGGTTTTAATGTAAAGATTAAAACATCACTTGTTTCCAGTCTTGTGGATCCCTGGTCATTGTGTCTACGGGAACTTGGTCTTGGGTTCTCTGTACGCTCCCCAGAGTGCATCCTAAACGGACCTACCCGCACATGAAGAACAAGAGGTGCTCTCCACCCATGCACCCGCATTACCCTGCCCCCTCTCTTAAGGAGACAAAATGTATAAATAAGCAAGCAAGCAAATAAAGAAAGCATTAAAGAAAGGGCTTTTAAATCTTAAATGTTTTGTAATAAATGACAATTACTAAACTATTAGTTAAAATTACTATGTTCCTAGCATCTAATCACTTTACATGAATTAAGCCTTTTAATCCCCACAACAACCTCATGCTGTAGGCACTATTATTTTCCTCATTTTACACATGAGGAAACAGACTATGAGAATAATGGATATATCAACTATGGGAAACCTAGTGGGGGAAGGTTTCCCAGAAGAGATGGTACATGAGCTGGATTATAGGATGAGTAGGATTTAGTTGCCCAGGGGGAACTCCCAAGTAATTCGAACTGACTGAGAAAGAGTGCAAATTCGTGTCTGGTAGACAATGGTTGAGCCTGCTCAGAGATGCATCATTGCTAAGAATGGGGGGATTCCAACCACAGGAACCAACTGAAGTTTCCCCGAAGGTTCTTTAAAGATTCGCCCCTTTGTGCCAGTGCCTGTCAGCCTCTTAGCTCTTAGGCAAGGGTTAAGCAGAAATCCTTGATCCTATTTTAATTAAATGGATGTTGCAGAGAAAACAATATTAATATAGGGAGAGCACAAAAGACAGGCATGGCTTAGATTTTTGCAGGAAAAAACCACTGATCCAAAATGATACCGTTAAGTGCAGACACTGTTTCATAGTCCTAACGTGACACAGAGCAAGTTTAATTGCTGCAACGTGGTGGAATCTTCCAACCCTGAGAAAAGTGAGGGCCCACAACAGGTCTTTTTCTTTCCACAGTGAATTTTCTTTAAAAGTCTTTGTTTAGTCTGCATAAAAAGTCTATAAAAACATTCAACTTTTTTTGTCTTTGGTTTACAACTAAAGACAAAAGCCTTCTTAATATTGAATGTCTAACTTAATAAATAAGAACTATGTCACTTTTACCGTGTAGATTGCTGTTTGATCCGTGCTTTTAAAGCTCTTGGCAGTAGAAATGAGCACTAACTTTAGAGTCGATTGTCTGTCTGATTTATTTTTCACCATGCTCTTATGGGGTTCTAAATTGCATCTAATTACCTGCTTATATTTTTCACATAAAAATTCTTGACTATACTCTTAATCTATGTTAATAGAGTTTAAATTCAATATATCCTTTCAATCATGCAATAAGTATGCATTTAGCACTATTAGGTGCCTACCACTCTGCTAATTGCCCCAAAGCAGAACAGAGAAGTGTAGGCCCAGCTGTTCAGCCCTCAAAGAGTTTGCTCTTTGCCAGGGTTGTCATAGTGAATAAATTCGACGACAGTGCAAGGCCGTATGGAATTAAATGCTAAATTGTTTGTTACACACTAACAAAATAAAGCCACTCCAATCTTTAGAGAAATCAAATATTCGAGGCATCTCTAAAAGAAATGCCTTTCTTTAATTTATAAAACTATCTTCCAAATCTTTGTCCTTTGAGTGTGGAAGTGATTTTTAGATTTGTGAGTTACTCATAAGCAAGTATGATGAATAAAGTAGACGATGAAATTGGTAATTACTTTTGGTCCAAGAGTGGTGTGACTCTGAAGTCATGGTGATGATGTTCTTGTACTTTAAGTTGATTGTATCTAATGCACATTATCGGTGGGTAGGAAGCCAGGTGTCAGGCCAGGGAGATAGAGGGGTCTGCAAGGGGCAGGAACAGCCTGGGAAAGTGGAAATTTACATGAGGCCTCTAAAGTCATTATTTCTATAACTAGTTGAATAATGCTTTTTAAAATGAACTTCGTGTGATGCTATGTTACTGGTCTATTATAAAATATGCCTGTTGCTTTTCATGCTGCTAAGCACAAATATAAATTCCAATATATTCATTTATCACAAAATACATTTTTTCTTTTAATCAGATCAGTGATTTGATTGACTCATCTGCCTTGCTTAAAAGGGATGAAAAGAAAGTAATAGAATGTTTTTTTAATTATTAATCCAAATGAGTGTTGTCACCTTCACATTGATATTTAAATCCCAGTGTATTGCTTAAAATAAAATAAAAAATGACACTTTATTTCATTTTCTATAACTGACCACATCTCACTCCAGTGTCCCATTCCCTCAAGTGAGTGAGTAAGAGATGGTGGGAATTGATCCAGCTCAGCCTGTTCTGGTTGGAAACAATCTCTTTCCGGTTACACTAGGTGAAATTAGTCACTTTGGGATCAGTACTCAGTCAAATTCAAGGTGCAAACTCCCTGCAAAGGCCCCCCTCTTCCTGGCTAAGAGGGTTTCATGTTGGGAACCTGTAGTGCTTCCAGAGGGAGGCGCAGGTGCTGTGGCTCACAGACTGTCTCCAGTGCCCTGTGACTTCGACTGCTGCAGCCCCAACAGGTGACATCTCCATCTGCTCTCTGCTTCTCATTGCTGTGGCTCCTAGCTTAGGGCCTGGATGGAATTGGATGTGAACAAAACCAACTCCATCTCTGTGTCCTGGGTTTCATTTTTAAGTGTCATGCTTGACCTTTGAACAACCTCACTGTCCTTAGCAAGTGTATCAGCCTTCCAGTAGCTGATTATCTGAGTTCCTTAAAATGTAGCCATAAATTTTTTGTTAGTAATGGCCAGAGTGTCATTACAACTGGCAATGTCAGTTGTATATCAAACTGGCAATAGTATGGATTATAAACAATCTCATTGCTACCAGCCATTCCCAGATTCAGCCCTGCTGTCATGGTAGGCTAATTCCCCGTTCTGACAATGGACTCTGTACAAAACCCTGACCCTTTGAAGTGTATATCTCTGCCTTGCCTCAGGACAAGTTGTGTTAATAAAAAGCATGAGGTCCTGGGATGAGGAGACCTGAGAACTTAGATCTTGGATCTTAGCTCCTTTAGCTAAGCTCCTCTGACCCCCAAGTGCCTTTCAAAATTATATTTCGTCTCATGACTCTTTATTAGCCTCTGGACTCTTACTTAATCTACGCACAGCCTTCTCCAGATTCCTGAACCTTTCTTGATGCTGGAATAAGAACCCCGGCATCTCATCTATCACAAGACCGCCAAGAGGTATGGCCCTGACACTGCTGCATTCTTTGTCCCTTTGTCTTCTCAATCACTAGTACCTGAGTTATACTATGAAAAAGTACAGTAACTGGAATCTATAGCAGAGAATAGTCTGCACAGAATTTCTGGGTTAACTCTTCTGCTCTGACCTTACATTCCCATAAATAAATTCTCTATAATAAACTCCATTATATTCCATGGAGTTTCCCACTTCATTTGTCAGTCTTGCTACCTTCTCCTTAGAGTGGCCATTTGCCCCACTATGGGACAAACTGCCTCTGCTACAGTCTCCTCACCATGTACAAAGTGACCGCCAGCTCTGATAAAGACAAAACCTTCTTAATATTGCAGACCCCTTGCAGACCCCTCCATCTCCCTGGCCTGACACCTGGGAGTGCTCACCTTCTGTCACCCCAGGAACTTTTCTGGATCTCACTGTGTCCTACGTGTCCAAGACAGACCTGAAGGACCATCTTAGGCCTCTGTGCTTAGAATGCTTTCTCAACCACTTCTGACCTCTGCTACCTGGCACTATGCCAGCCCAGGGATTTTCTAGGAGGACTAATATATCATGCATTGGTTTCAGGAAGTGAAAACAAGCCCCGCATCCTGGGGGGTGCCTCTGTCTTAGTCAGTGCTAGCTGCTATAACAAAACTCTATAGGCTGGATGGCTTAAATCACAAACATTTACTTCTCACAGTTCTGGAGACTGAAAGTCCAAGAACAAGGCCTCAGCAGATCCAGTGGCTGGTGAGAGCCTACTTCCTGGTTTGTATCCTCACATAGCAGAGAAAGGGAGCAGGAGGAGGAGAGGGTATGTGTCCAATCTCTTCTTGTAAGGGCACTAATCCCATTCATGAGATTGACTAATCACCTCCGAGAAGCTCCACTACCAAAGATCTACACATTGGAGATTAGGGTTTCCATCTATGGACAAACATTCAGCCCATAGAAGCTCCAAATTATCTGTTTTGTTTTTTGTGGGGTTTTTTTCAAACTTCCCTGAATAGTAGTATTTGAATTTGGAGTGAGACAGCCATGATCACTGTTTCTCATGACTTGCCTTTATTCTCTCTTTTCCTCTACCCTCCTCCTCAATCCCCACAAACCTGAAGTGCTTTCTGTGTCAATGTTAACAAAAGAGCCGCAGGAAAAGAAACTGGAAGGCCAGGGAAATATTTCAAACTACATCATCCTCATTATTCACCTTTGGGCCTTTTATTTCTGAATTTATTTTTGTGTTGGCAGTTTCAATGATGAAAACTACCTCCATCCTTCAAAGACTGATTTGATTTTTAGACATAGCCAAAGAGTGTTTCAAGGCAAATCTATTGAATAAAGTGGATGTAATAGTTGGTCGATACACTAAGGCATTGATAGAAGAGAGCAAAGGGAAGCAAAAGAAAAAGAGAGGAAGGAAGGAAGGAAGGAAGGAAGGAAGGAAGGAAGGAAGGAAGGAAGGAGAAGGAAGAGCAATTGGGGAGTTACCCTGGTATATGTGGTAGAAGTGAACTGAAAATAGTCAGGAGCTGGTAACATTTGTCCTTTCCTTAACAGTCTCTTGAAAGCCTACCTGACTAAATTATGCAACCTAGAGTTACATTTGCATGGAAGGACAGTACAAACCAGACATTCAGTGACCAACAAGTTGTTGCTTATATCTAAACTCTATGCAATGACGTGACTTATAAAAACTTAACTTTTAACTTATATTAAAGGACATCTGTATTTAAACTCAAAAGTTGCCCTTCATGGTTGTTCCCTAGGACTGGCCACTATGATATCATTGGCCAACTAAAGGCTCTATTGGAAATTGTCTTAGTATTTTCTCTATTTTTTACAAATTGTAATATACCTCTGGTATAGATAGAGTGAAAGGGAAAATGCTCACCAGTTGCTTTCATGTTATTTTTAGTTGCCTTTTACTTAGCCATGTATCCACAGAATTGAATTTCTAGCCAACCTTAATTCCTCATCTCCAAGATCCTTGTCAATTCACAATGCTAAGCTGGTACTTTCCTCATTTTAAAGGTCAGTGTTTGGTGTTAATGTGTAACAGCCGAAATTGATATAGACATGATATCCTTTTTTTCTCCCTTCTTAATCATGTCATTAGTTCTTGTTCAATGGGCATGTCACATACCTTCCTGTCTTCTTAGAGAAAAATATTGCTCAAGCTTTGCAAAGTGCTTTAAAACAATTTTTTGAACAACAGCCAAGAACTGAACTGTGAAACTGGAGAGTCAGCTCTCCAGTCGAAAAATCTTTATAGAATAAAGATTGTCAAGGTCATTTTAATAGATTGTTTAAGAAAATAATAGAGCTGGAAATATAATAGTCCAGCTCTGCAAATTACTAGCTTTCTGACCTAAGGTCAATTACTTATCCTCTTAGCACCTCAGTTTCACTTCTGTAAAGAATGGATAATAAGGACTACACTCCTGGGCTCACAGGGCTCTTGGATGAGATTTACCTGGTAGGAGACAAACATCACCAGCTAGCTGCCTTTCTCTCGGTGGTACTTGCAGTGAAGTGATCTAAGAAATTATCCTACCTAGGGAAACTGGACTTCAGAATTTATAGTAGGGGGAAATTTTTTAAAGAGCAGACAATTTGGAGGAAGAAGCATGGGTCTTGGACTTACCTGGGAAGTATGTCATCTTTGGCAAGTCATATGAGTATGCTCTGAGTCTCACTGTCATATCCATAAGATGGAGTAAAGCACCTAGCATTCAATGATGAAATTAAATCCATTTTTACAGTGCTGGATACATGTAAGTTGGAAAACAAAAGATTCTTTTTAGAGCACAATGAATGAGATAGAAAGAAGCAGGAGATGCAACTGGAGAGAAGAATGCCAGGTCATGAAAGTCCTTCCAAGGTAAAAGATTTCAATGTTATTGTAGGTGTGATGGGAAGCCTTCAGAAGAATTAGAGAGGATTTAACCTCTCTGATTATTTTCAAATATTGCATTTTAAAATATTGATCTTGCTGCTATTTGAAGAACTTAATATAGATTTAAGGATGGTATCAATTGATAAATGATGGTGGCTTAGCTTTCAGCAACGGCGGAGGTGATGAGAAGTGGTCTAATGTGGAGAGTGTGTGTGCATGTGTGTGTGCTGGGTTGGCTATAGAATGGCCATAGAAACATTTTTGAGATGATCTGTCTCTCTGTCACTCTCTCTGTCTCCATTTTCCCCTCTCTCTTTTTTAAAGGTAGGAGATATTAGAGTTAGTGTGGTGATGGGGACACTCTAGTAGAAAGGGATAAACGGTGATGCAAGAAAGACAGGATGGATCCAGAATTAAGTGGAGAGTTTGATTTGTAATAGGAGCAAAGACACTTTGACCATTAAGAAAGGGGGCACATGTTTGAAATTTACTAATGAAGAAATAAAGAAAGTCTTGTGTGGTAGTATCTATTTTATCAACGAAATATGAGGCAGCTTGAGAGTGAAGATGTGGGCAAGAGGAGAGGTAGGAGGTTTGAAAAAAGAGAGCGTGCTGTGGCAGGATTGTTTCAGAGAGTGAAAAATCTGCATTGAAGAACTGCAATAGGATTGCTGAGTGTCTTTGAGATCATTGGAATGGATGGTTCTGAATTTAAAGTGAGTCTAGTCAGCACCAGTGTTGTGTTTTCCTGTGGCCCAGTTCAGTTATTTGTATGGAGGTGCTGAGTAGGTGTTTAGTTGTGCTTAATCTTAGCTGGAGATTTACTAGAGAAATGGAGAGAAGGCAGTGGTGTTAGTGTCTCTGCAAAGGAGGAGTATGATGTTGGACCCTGGAATCTAAACCGAGTGAGAAGAAAAATAATCAAATGAGGAGAACACTAATGCAGGTTTTGTGGGCCTAAAATTGATACAACTTGGGGGTCCCTCTTAAAGACAAGAATACAAAGTTAGGACTGCAGAATTAGGTAGAAGAGTTCATATTTAAAGTGACAAAAGTAATTATACGAAATTATGAATTTTATAAAGCTTATTGTGTTGATTAATTTTATGTGTCGACTTTATTGGCTAAAGGATGCCAAGCAGGCAAAATGTCTAAAGGTGTTTCCTGATGAGATTAGCATTTGAATTGGTGAACTGAGTAAAGCAGTGACTCTCTCCATCATGGAGGGGCATCATCCAATTTGTGGAGAACAAAAAGATGGAGAAAGGGCAAATTCGCTATCTCTCTGCTTGAAGTGAGAGAGCATCTTGTCCTTCATACATATATATGTGTGTGTGTGTGTGTGTGTGTGTGTGTGTGTGTGTGTGTGTGGCATATGGCATATTGGTTCTATTTCGGTGTTAATGTGTAACAGCCGAAATTGATATAGACATGATATCCTTTTTTTCTCCCTTCTTAATCATGTCATTAGTTCTTGTTCAATGGGCATGTCACATACCTTCCTGTCTTCTTAGAGAAAAATATTGCTCAAGCTTTGCAAAGTGCTTTAAAACAATTTTTTGAACAACAGCCAAGAACTGAACTGTGAAACTGGAGAGTCAGCTCTCCAGTCGAAAAATCTTTATAGAATAAAGATTGTCAAGGTCATTTTAATAGATTGTTTAAGAAAATAATAGAGCTGGAAATATAATAGTCCAGCTCTGCAAATTACTAGCTTTCTGACCTAAGGTCAATTACTTATCCTCTTAGCACCTCAGTTTCACTTCTGTAAAGAATGGATAATAAGGACTACACTCCTGGGCTCACAGGGCTCTTGGATGAGATTTACCTGGTAGGAGACAAACATCACCAGCTAGCTGCCTTTCTCTCTGTGGTACTTGCAGTGAAGTGATCTAAGAAATTATCCTACCTAGGGAAACTGGACTTCAGAATTTATAGTAGGGGGAAATTTTTTAAAGAGCAGACAATTTGGAGGAAGAAGCATGGGTCTTGGACTTACCTGGGAAGTATGTCATCTTTGGCAAGTCATATGAGTATGCTCTGAGTCTCACTGTCATATCCATAAGATGGAGTAAAGCACCTAGCATTCAATGATGAAATTAAATCCATTTTTACAGTGCTGGATACATGTAAGTTGGAAAACAAAAGATTCTTTTTAGAGCACAATGAATGAGATAGAAAGAAGCAGGAGATGCAACTGGAGAGAAGAATGCCAGGTCATGAAAGTCCTTCCAAGGTAAAAGATTTCAATGTTATTGTAGGTGTGATGGGAAGCCTTCAGAAGAATTAGAGAGGATTTAACCTCTCTGATTATTTTCAAATATTGCATTTTAAAATATTGATCTTGCTGCTATTTGAAGAACTTAATATAGATTTAAGGATGGTATCAATTGATAAATGATGGTGGCTTAGCTTTCAGCAATGGCGGAGGTGATGAGAAGTTGGTCTAATGTGGAGAGTGTGTGTGCATGTGTGTGTGCTGGGTTGGCTATAGAATGGCCATAGAAACATTTTTGAGATGATCTGTCTCTCTGTCACTCTCTCTGTCTCCATTTTCCCCTCTCTCTTTTTTAAAGGTAGGAGATATTAGAGTTAGTGTGGTGATGGGGACACTCTAGTAGAAAGGGATAAACGGTGATGCAAGAAAGACAGGATGGATCCAGAATTAAGTGGAGAGTTTGATTTGTAATAGGAGCAAAGACACTTTGACCATTAAGAAAGGGGGCACATGTTTGAAATTTACTAATGAAGAAATAAAGAAAGTCTTGTGTGGTAGTATCTATTTTATCAACGAAATATGAGGCAGCTTGAGAGTGAAGATGTGGGCAAGAGGAGAGGTAGGAGGTTTGAAAAAAGAGAGCGTGCTGTGGCAGGATTGTTTCAGAGAGTGAAAAATCTGCATTGAAGAACTGCAATAGGATTGCTGAGTGTCTTTGAGATCATTGGAATGGATGGTTCTGAATTTAAAGTGAGTCTAGTCAGCACCAGTGTTGTGTTTTCCTGTGGCCCAGTTCAGTTATTTGTATGGAGGTGCTGAGTAGGTGTTTAGTTGTGCTTAATCTTAGCTGGAGATTTACTAGAGAAATGGAGAGAAGGCAGTGGTGTTAGTGTCTCTGCAAAGGAGGAGTATGATGTTGGACCCTGGAATCTAAACCGAGTGAGAAGAAAAATAATCAAATGAGGAGAACACTAATGCAGGTTTTGTGGGCCTAAAATTGATACAACTTGGGGGTCCCTCTTAAAGACAAGAATACAAAGTTAGGACTGCAGAATTAGGTAGAAGAGTTCATATTTAAAGTGACAAAAGTAATTATACGAAATTATGAATTTTATAAAGCTTATTGTGTTGATTAATTTTATGTGTCGACTTTATTGGCTAAAGGATGCCAAGCAGGCAAAATGTCTAAAGGTGTTTCCTGATGAGATTAGCATTTGAATTGGTGAACTGAGTAAAGCAGTGACTCTCTCCATCATGGAGGGGCATCATCCAATTTGTGGAGAACAAAAAGATGGAGAAAGGGCAAATTCGCTATCTCTCTGCTTGAAGTGAGAGAGCATCTTGTCCTTCATACATATATATGTGTGTGTGTGTGTGTGTGTGTGTGTGTGTGTGTGTGTGTGTGTGGCATATGGCATATTGGTTCTATTTCTCTAGCTAACCCTGGCTAATATACTGGTAATTCCATAAACATAACATCCAGAGAATTTACACAATATTTTTATGAATTCACCACCTGAAATACCACCATGATATTATATTTCTTTTTTTAAAATTTCTTTATTGATTAAGTTATTACATATGTGTCCTTATCCCCCCGTTACTCCCCCCCCCCCCCACTCATGCCCTCACCTCCCTATTGTCTGTGTCCATTGGTTAGGCCTATATGCTTGCATATAAGTCCTTTGGTTGATCTCTCCCCCTTACCCCTACCCTCCCCTACCTTCCCTCTGAGGTTTGACGGTCTGAACGATGCTTCTCTGTCTCTGGATCTGCTTTTGTTCATCAGTTTATGTTGTTCATTATATTCAATAAATGAGTGAGATCATGTGATATTTATCTTTCTCTGAATGGCTTATTTCACTTAGCATAATGCTCTCCAGTTCCATTCATGCTGTTGCAAATAGTAAGAACTCCTTCTTTTTTTACCACAGCATAGTATTCCATTGTGTAGATATACCACCGTTTTTTAATCCACTCATCTACTGATGGGCACTTAGGCTGTTTCCAAATCTTAGCTATGGTATATTGTGCTGCTATGAACATAGGGGTACCTATATCCTTTCTAATTGGTGTTTCTAGTTTCTTGGGATATATTCCTAGAAGTGGGATCACATGGTCAAATGGGAGTTCCATTTTTAGTTTTTTGAGGAAACTCCATGCTGTTCTCCATGATATTATATTTCTTACATATGTTAGTTGCATAACCTTTAATCACCTCTTCATGTGACTACAATTTTGTAATACTTTTCTTTCTGTACATAAAATAGATAATTCAGCCCTCTCTAACATGAATGATTGAAAAGTGTTTTTTGGTATCTGAGATACAAAAATTATTTGACATCACACACAGACACCCTGACTCTTTGTAGTACAGCTATAGGTTTCTCCTCTACTACTGCAAGAATTTTGATAAATTCTAGTTTATATAATTCCTATCATAAAAGAAAAAACTCTGCAGGCTTTTCTTCTATGCATTGCATTATCAAGAATATTCATGACAGGTAAGAACTCCAATTTGGTCAGGCATTAAGTGAGAATCAAAGGCAGCACTGACACAATTTTATACAACAGGCTTCCCTACAGGGTTTCTTACTACCTGCAGGATGTAGGTATGGGCCCTGTGGCACAAGGTTGCCAACGAATGGTTATTGGTGCCAATTCAGTGCCAACAGGAACCCCCAATGTGTGGTGCAGTGAAGAAGGACACTTTATTCTGTGTAAAACAGCTCAATAGTGATTCAGCTCAGCTGTGAAAACAGCACAGCTGTGAGGCAGCCCTGGGGCCGGGTCCCTCTCCTGCTAGACAGCTCTGCTCCTCTCCTCAATGGTCTGCTCTGCTCTGCTCCTTGCCTGTCTGCTATGTGCTGCGCTGGACTGTCTCTCTCTGCTTTGGTTTCCTTCACTCTGTGCCAGTCATCTCGGGTCTGTGCTGTTCTAGCTAGACACCTCTGGTGTTTCCGCTCAGCTAGGGAAGCACAGTCTTCAGTGAAAGGAAAAGTGTGCCCCCAGAGTTAGAAAGCTGGTTTATATGGATAGAAGTCCCTGCCTCTGCTCCCTGATTGGCCTGTCTTCATGTAAATGAGGACTCCAAATCCTTACAGTTTGATTGGTCCAAAAGGCACTGTCTTGATAGGACAAAATAGAGCCACTCTGAGTGGTCTGAGCTGTGCAGCTCCAATTGGATAGGGAAAGCCTCAGTCCTATGGGTTGAAATAGGATTCCAGGAACTCCTTTATAAGGGCTGGCTCAATGGCAGAACACAGTGCAGGCAGGCAGTTCCGTGCAGCCTTCTTCCCGAAGTGCAGTTTGTATGAGAGGGCCCTGTGCAGAAATGGCTGCTAGGCTCTATTTTGTTTTGTTTTTGTTGTTTTTATTTTATTTTAGCCCATTTAGCCACCAGAATCCCTTCTTAGTAGGTGTCTTCTTTCTCAGTGTTCACATTTTATGCCACAAGGTCATGCAACGATTGTCCCCTTGTCATGACCCAAGAGGAGATGATGTTGCAGGCAGTAGGAGGAATCCTGAAGCCATTACTACACTAGCACAGCTAGCGATTATGTGACTATACTCAGAGTTGATTGTAAACCCTGTATCCCAACAAAATCCAATACAAATGTACTTCTCCCAAAAGCTTTCCCTCAGCTTTGTCCTAAAAATACCCACAGCCACTCAACACCATGTTACTGAAAGGGAAGTGTGATAGCAGGCAAGACAGAGTGAACGGGAGGTCACTTTTTTCGCTATTGTTAAACATCCAACAGCTTCTCTTCAAGTGTCTCAGTTATGTCCTTTGCTCATTTTTCTCTAGAAGTGACTGTCATTTTCCCTAGTGATTTTTTTAAGTATTATCAATCTTAACACTTTGGCTTGTTATATTTTAAGGCGTGTAGAATGGTCCAAAAGTCACTCTGAGAACTTACTCACCACAAAAACATGTGACCATGTGAGTACTTTGGCAGTTTCTAGAACTTGCCAAGGGCTGTGCTGGGGTGGGGCCTGAAACAGGCTTCATTAGCCTTTTGAGAAATTTGTCTCTGGCTCAGACCAATAGAACAGAGGTTCTGATGAAATTTTAAGAGACTGCTGTCATTGAGAAATCAGTCCCTGCATAGCTCCCTTTTGCTTCCCCAGTTGTCCCTTATCTTTCCCTTCTGGTCCCAGTATTACACTGTGGCTTGTGTGGTGGGTAGGGAGGGAGGAGGGCACGTTGGGATTGACTAGAAAAGACAAATCCAGACCTCTGGGTCTGACACTTGGGCTGAAGATTTCTTTGAGACTTGATTTCTGCTTCCTTATGGTCTTGGAGTTCCCTCTGCAGGGTATGAATGAGAAGAGAAATACCTATAGGAAAAGAAAACTATACTAACACTTTACAATGGCATCCTGAACAGCTGAACAAAGGAATTAAAATAGCTCATGGGTATTAGATTTCTCCCAAGGCGAACAGCCCTGTATAGCAGTGAGTGCTGTGGGCCTCCCTTACTGCCTTAGTTGTCTGTCTCTAAGTGGACAGCCATTCCCTTTTGCTTTAGGAGAATGTTCAAAAACCTGCTTCTTGAGAAATGTCTGCATCACAGGTAGATTTGAAACCCTCCCCCTCCCCCCTCCCCCATTGGAATCTCCCCTTAAGTTCTTTCAGATGACGGGTTAAAGTATAACTGTTTCTCTGGAACAGACTATTAACCAGGTTTAGTTTCTAAAGTCAATTTAGCAGTCTACTTACAGTACTGATGAAATGTGAGAACAAGACAGGTAGGTTTTGATGCTAACAGTCTAGAAAGACAAGGGCAGTGAGATGATAGGAGGGTGTCAAGAAGAGCAGAAAACCAATCACCTTTCACAATTTAACCTAGATCGAAATGTGAACCTTTATCTTCTCATATTGTCCTGTTAGCCGCTGGGGTGTTGGGTATCGGTTTCATATGATTTCAAATCCGCTTGCTTATGACCTAAGTGACGTTTTAATCCACTTTTTAGGACCCAAACAATGTTGCTTCGATATATGGATGAAGTAAGTCTTGCCAGGATGCCATCCTTCTACGTTTGTTGTCTTTGTAAAGTAGTCAGCTGCCCAGCTGCGGAGGGGCCCTGCTAGGGGCCTAACAATAAGAACGTTGTGGAGAAACAACTATGGCAAAGGGCATCTAGACTGTAAATATTGAGCATTTGTGGGGACTATTTGGGAGTTGCAGTTTGTACCAGGTGACTCTTCGCTAACCTAACAATTTTCTAAAAACCCTGGGGGCATTGACAATAGACATTGGTGATGAGCCACCCAAAGACTCAGTGAAAGAGATCTGCCCACCCACCAACCCTGACTTCTTGTTCCCAGGCAACGTGCTATAGCAACGGGAAATTTCACTTTTGCAGGCAGCTGGAAACCAGCGCTTGGTTGAACACAGACCTTCCTGAGGGCCTGCTCTCCTGAGGGCTTCCCCACTATACAGGGGTACATCTCGTATTAAATTTGGAATTTATTCCTTCACTTCCCCTTTCCTAGAAGAATAGCATGATTAAGCTATCATTTGTTTGGAGTATGTTATTTCTTTGTTTGGCTTATTAAGAAGAGATAACATCCCATATGCTATTATCTTGTGAAATTATTATAATTCCCACAGTGAACCTGTGCTAAATAAATTGCTGGCAAATACAGAATCAGTCTCTGAGTATAATTTTGTTGCATCCCCAAAACAAAATCAAAACACTTGGGAAGGAATATTACTTATTAAATTAGGAATGTAAGAGAAAAAAATTTAATTTGAAAATTTAAGCAACTCAGTTAAGGTAAAGCATCATTTAAATTACGTTTTTCTTGTATCTGGCGGTGGGGGCGGGCAAGGGGGAGACAAACCTAAAATCCCCCACTGCCTAATTAGCATGTGTAGAAACACTAGACAGTAGAAACTAAAGTATACGACCAAATAAAAAGAAAGGTTCCCTCTCACCCCAATTATCCCTCAGAAAATGGACAATTATATTCCGTCCTTACTAATATATTATTTAGAACCAAAGACTATCTTGAGAAAGTCATATAGTCTGGAAAGTGGCTTAATCAGTGTTCATTTGCCATGCTAACAGAATAGGTGGGAAGCCAAAGAATTGTTTTCAGTTCAATTGAGGTATAATTTACATATCATAAAATTCACCTACTTTAATTGTGCATTTTGGTAAAGTTTAGTACATTTATGTAGTCTGGCATATAGTCTGGCATTTATATAGTAATGTATTAGACCAATTCCATTATCCCCAAAATGTTACTAACCCCTGCCGCCACCCACCTCAGCACCAGGCAACCACTTATTTGGTTTCTATCACCAAGTTTTGCATTAGTAGATGTACAAATAGAATCATACAATGTACTCTCTATCCTTGTTCCTTTGACTCACAGGAAGTTTTTGAGATTTACCCATGTTATTGCATGTAGTAGTTTTATACTTAATTTCTTATTGGGATAAAACATACCATTTAATCATAAATTTGCCATTGTAACCACTTTTATTGTGTTTGTGACATTGTGATTAATTATAAGAATATGTATTTGGTCTTTGTCCCAGTGTCTGGCACAGAGCTCCTAAAACTGAATTTCCTGAATGAGGAGAACAATGGATGTCTTTTGTTATGTTAATGAGATGACTTTTGGAAAGCCCCTAAATCTTCTAAGAATGAGGGCTGAGTGCCAAGTGATTGGAGGGGTAGAATTTTCAATCTCCCATCTGACCTCCAGGGAGCAGGGAGGGGCTGGAGGATGAATTTATTGCTAATGGCCAATAATTTAATCACTTGTGACTAAATAATGAAGCCTCACAAAACAAACAAACAAACAAAACAAAAAACCTTCCTTAAAGGACAGATTTGGAGAGCTTCCAGGGTGAAGGTGAGGAGATCTGAGGGCCTCCCCCCCGACCCCGGCACAACTTCGCGCGGCCTGGCGACCCTCGTGCCTGCCTCGGTTCCTTACCCAAATACTGCCGCAGGTCGAGCAGGAAGCGAGGGGGTCCCCCGCTGAGCTGGTAGAAGAGGGAGCCCAGGCAGAAGACCAGCAGGGTGGCCATGCAGAAACCGTAGTCCCGGAGGGAGAGGCGCAGGAAAGGAAGCTGGGAGACCCAGCGCTTCCAGCTGCCCAGGCCGGGG
>NW_005371441.1:362077-432365 GCF_000412655.1 Myotis brandtii | reverse complement strand
ATATATATGTGTGTGTGTGTGTGTGTGTGTGTGTGTGTGTGTGTGTGTGTGTGGGGCATATGGCATATTGGTTCTATTTCTCTAGCTAACCCTGGCTAATATACTGGTAATTCCATAAACATAACATCCAGAGAATTTACACAATATTTTTATGAATTCACCACCTGAAATACCACCATGATATTATATTTCTTTTTTTAAAATTTCTTTATTGATTAAGTTATTACATATGTGTCCTTATCCCCACGTTACTCCCCCCACCCCCCACTCATGCCCTCACCTCCCTATTGTCTGTGTCCATTGGTTAGGCCTATATGCTTGCATATAAGTCCTTTGGTTGATCTCTCCCCCTTACCCCTACCCTCCCCTACCTTCCCTCTGAGGTTTGACGGTCTGAACGATGCTTCTCTGTCTCTGGATCTGCTTTTGTTCATCAGTTTATGTTGTTCATTATATTCAATAAATGAGTGAGATCATGTGATATTTATCTTTCTCTGAATGGCTTATTTC
Organism: Myotis brandtii; assembly: GCF_000412655.1. Taxonomy (NCBI): domain Eukaryota; kingdom Metazoa; phylum Chordata; class Mammalia; order Chiroptera; family Vespertilionidae; genus Myotis; species Myotis brandtii. The sequence goes on along the minus strand of NW_005371441.1, from coordinate 431,855 downwards.
ACTTAGCATAATGCTCTCCAGTTCCATTCATGCTGTTGCAAATAGTAAGAACTCCTTCTTTTTTTACCACAGCATAGTATTCCATTGTGTAGATATACCACCGTTTTTTAATCCACTCATCTACTGATGGGCACTTAGGCTGTTTCCAAATCTTAGCTATGGTATATTGTGCTGCTATGAACATAGGGGTACCTATATCCTTTCTAATTGGTGTTTCTAGTTTCTTGGGATATATTCCTAGAAGTGGGATCACATGGTCAAATGGGAGTTCCATTTTTAGTTTTTTGAGGAAACTCCATGCTGTTCTCCATGATATTATATTTCTTACATATGTTAGTTGCATAACCTTTAATCACCTCTTCATGTGACTACAATTTTGTAATACTTTTCTTTCTGTACATAAAATAGATAATTCAGCCCTCTCTAACATGAATGATTGAAAAGTGTTTTTTGGTATCTGAGATACAAAAATTATTTGACATCACACACAGACACCCTGACTCTTTGTAGTACAGCTATAGGTTTCTCCTCTACTACTGCAAGAATTTTGATAAATTCTAGTTTATATAATTCCTATCATAAAAGAAAAAACTCTGCAGGCTTTTCTTCTATGCATTGCATTATCAAGAATATTCATGACAGGTAAGAACTCCAATTTGGTCAGGCATTAAGTGAGAATCAAAGGCAGCACTGACACAATTTTATACAACAGGCTTCCCTACAGGGTTTCTTACTACCTGCAGGATGTAGGTATGGGCCCTGTGGCACAAGGTTGCCAACGAATGGTTATTGGTGCCAATTCAGTGCCAACAGGAACCCCCAATGTGTGGTGCAGTGAAGAAGGACACTTTATTCTGTGTAAAACAGCTCAATAGTGATTCAGCTCAGCTGTGAAAACAGCACAGCTGTGAGGCAGCCCTGGGGCCGGGTCCCTCTCCTGCTAGACAGCTCTGCTCCTCTCCTCAATGGTCTGCTCTGCTCTGCTCCTTGCCTGTCTGCTATGTGCTGCGCTGGACTGTCTCTCTCTGCTTTGGTTTCCTTCACTCTGTGCCAGTCATCTCGGGTCTGTGCTGTTCTAGCTAGACACCTCTGGTGTTTCCGCTCAGCTAGGGAAGCACAGTCTTCAGTGAAAGGAAAAGTGTGCCCCCAGAGTTAGAAAGCTGGTTTATATGGATAGAAGTCCCTGCCTCTGCTCCCTGATTGGCCTGTCTTCATGTAAATGAGGACTCCAAATCCTTACAGTTTGATTGGTCCAAAAGGCACTGTCTTGATAGGACAAAATAGAGCCACTCTGAGTGGTCTGAGCTGTGCAGCTCCAATTGGATAGGGAAAGCCTCAGTCCTATGGGTTGAAATAGGATTCCAGGAACTCCTTTATAAGGGCTGGCTCAATGGCAGAACACAGTGCAGGCAGGCAGTTCCGTGCAGCCTTCTTCCCGAAGTGCAGTTTGTATGAGAGGGCCCTGTGCAGAAATGGCTGCTAGGCTCTATTTTGTTTTGTTTTTGTTGTTTTTATTTTATTTTAGCCCATTTAGCCACCAGAATCCCTTCTTAGTAGGTGTCTTCTTTCTCAGTGTTCACATTTTATGCCACAAGGTCATGCAACGATTGTCCCCTTGTCATGACCCAAGAGGAGATGATGTTGCAAGCAGTAGGAGGAATCCTGAAGCCATTACTACACTAGCACAGCTAGCGATTATGTGACTATACTCAGAGTTGATTGTAAACCCTGTATCCCAACAAAATCCAATACAAATGTACTTCTCCCAAAAGCTTTCCCTCAGCTTTGTCCTAAAAATACCCACAGCCACTCAACACCATGTTACTGAAAGGGAAGTGTGATAGCAGGCAAGACAGAGTGAACGGGAGGTCACTTTTTTCGCTATTGTTAAACATCCAACAGCTTCTCTTCAAGTGTCTCAGTTATGTCCTTTGCTCATTTTTCTCTAGAAGTGACTGTCATTTTCCCTAGTGATTTTTTTAAGTATTATCAATCTTAACACTTTGGCTTGTTATATTTTAAGGCGTGTAGAATGGTCCAAAAGTCACTCTGAGAACTTACTCACCACAAAAACATGTGACCATGTGAGTACTTTGGCAGTTTCTAGAACTTGCCAAGGGCTGTGCTGGGGTGGGGCCTGAAACAGGCTTCATTAGCCTTTTGAGAAATTTGTCTCTGGCTCAGACCAATAGAACAGAGGTTCTGATGAAATTTTAAGAGACTGCTGTCATTGAGAAATCAGTCCCTGCATAGCTCCCTTTTGCTTCCCCAGTTGTCCCTTATCTTTCCCTTCTGGTCCCAGTATTACACTGTGGCTTGTGTGGTGGGTAGGGAGGGAGGAGGGCACGTTGGGATTGACTAGAAAAGACAAATCCAGACCTCTGGGTCTGACACTTGGGCTGAAGATTTCTTTGAGACTTGATTTCTGCTTCCTTATGGTCTTGGAGTTCCCTCTGCAGGGTATGAATGAGAAGAGAAATACCTATAGGAAAAGAAAACTATACTAACACTTTACAATGGCATCCTGAACAGCTGAACAAAGGAATTAAAATAGCTCATGGGTATTAGATTTCTCCCAAGGCGAACAGCCCTGTATAGCAGTGAGTGCTGTGGGCCTCCCTTACTGCCTTAGTTGTCTGTCTCTAAGTGGACAGCCATTCCCTTTTGCTTTAGGAGAATGTTCAAAAACCTGCTTCTTGAGAAATGTCTGCATCACAGGTAGATTTGAAACCCTCCCCCTCCCCCCTCCCCCATTGGAATCTCCCCTTAAGTTCTTTCAGATGACGGGTTAAAGTATAACTGTTTCTCTGGAACAGACTATTAACCAGGTTTAGTTTCTAAAGTCAATTTAGCAGTCTACTTACAGTACTGATGAAATGTGAGAACAAGACAGGTAGGTTTTGATGCTAACAGTCTAGAAAGACAAGGGCAGTGAGATGATAGGAGGGTGTCAAGAAGAGCAGAAAACCAATCACCTTTCACAATTTAACCTAGATCGAAATGTGAACCTTTATCTTCTCATATTGTCCTGTTAGCCGCTGGGGTGTTGGGTATCGGTTTCATATGATTTCAAATCCGCTTGCTTATGACCTAAGTGACGTTTTAATCCACTTTTTAGGACCCAAACAATGTTGCTTCGATATATGGATGAAGTAAGTCTTGCCAGGATGCCATCCTTCTACGTTTGTTGTCTTTGTAAAGTAGTCAGCTGCCCAGCTGCGGAGGGGCCCTGCTAGGGGCCTAACAATAAGAACGTTGTGGAGAAACAACTATGGCAAAGGGCATCTAGACTGTAAATATTGAGCATTTGTGGGGACTATTTGGGAGTTGCAGTTTGTACCAGGTGACTCTTCGCTAACCTAACAATTTTCTAAAAACCCTGGGGGCATTGACAATAGACATTGGTGATGAGCCACCCAAAGACTCAGTGAAAGAGATCTGCCCACCCACCAACCCTGACTTCTTGTTCCCAGGCAACGTGCTATAGCAACGGGAAATTTCACTTTTGCAGGCAGCTGGAAACCAGCGCTTGGTTGAACACAGACCTTCCTGAGGGCCTGCTCTCCTGAGGGCTTCCCCACTATACAGGGGTACATCTCGTATTAAATTTGGAATTTATTCCTTCACTTCCCCTTTCCTAGAAGAATAGCATGATTAAGCTATCATTTGTTTGGAGTATGTTATTTCTTTGTTTGGCTTATTAAGAAGAGATAACATCCCATATGCTATTATCTTGTGAAATTATTATAATTCCCACAGTGAACCTGTGCTAAATAAATTGCTGGCAAATACAGAATCAGTCTCTGAGTATAATTTTGTTGCATCCCCAAAACAAAATCAAAACACTTGGGAAGGAATATTACTTATTAAATTAGGAATGTAAGAGAAAAAAATTTAATTTGAAAATTTAAGCAACTCAGTTAAGGTAAAGCATCATTTAAATTACGTTTTTCTTGTATCTGGCGGTGGGGGCGGGCAAGGGGGAGACAAACCTAAAATCCCCCACTGCCTAATTAGCATGTGTAGAAACACTAGACAGTAGAAACTAAAGTATACGACCAAATAAAAAGAAAGGTTCCCTCTCACCCCAATTATCCCTCAGAAAATGGACAATTATATTCCGTCCTTACTAATATATTATTTAGAACCAAAGACTATCTTGAGAAAGTCATATAGTCTGGAAAGTGGCTTAATCAGTGTTCATTTGCCATGCTAACAGAATAGGTGGGAAGCCAAAGAATTGTTTTCAGTTCAATTGAGGTATAATTTACATATCATAAAATTCACCTACTTTAATTGTGCATTTTGGTAAAGTTTAGTACATTTATGTAGTCTGGCATATAGTCTGGCATTTATATAGTAATGTATTAGACCAATTCCATTATCCCCAAAATGTTACTAACCCCTGCCGCCACCCACCTCAGCACCAGGCAACCACTTATTTGGTTTCTATCACCAAGTTTTGCATTAGTAGATGTACAAATAGAATCATACAATGTACTCTCTATCCTTGTTCCTTTGACTCACAGGAAGTTTTTGAGATTTACCCATGTTATTGCATGTAGTAGTTTTATACTTAATTTCTTATTGGGATAAAACATACCATTTAATCATAAATTTGCCATTGTAACCACTTTTATTGTGTTTGTGACATTGTGATTAATTATAAGAATATGTATTTGGTCTTTGTCCCAGTGTCTGGCACAGAGCTCCTAAAACTGAATTTCCTGAATGAGGAGAACAATGGATGTCTTTTGTTATGTTAATGAGATGACTTTTGGAAAGCCCCTAAATCTTCTAAGAATGAGGGCTGAGTGCCAAGTGATTGGAGGGGTAGAATTTTCAATCTCCCATCTGACCTCCAGGGAGCAGGGAGGGGCTGGAGGATGAATTTATTGCTAATGGCCAATAATTTAATCACTTGTGACTAAATAATGAAGCCTCACAAAACAAACAAACAAACAAACAAAACAAAAAACCTTAAAGGACAGATTTGGAGAGCTTCCAGGGTGAAGGTGGGGAGATCTGAGGGAGAGTGGCACACTTGGAGAATATGCCTTGTCCAATGTATGCACTCTTCATCTGGCTATTGAATCATATATTTTAATATTGTTTGTAAGAGCTGGTAATCTAATGAGCAAACTGATTTCCCCAGTCCTGCTAGCTCTCTCCCAAATGAATCAAACCCAAGGAGGGTGTATGGGAACCTCTGATCTATAGCCATTCGTTGGCCAGAAGCACAGAGGATAAAAGGATGTCCCTGGTTTCACAGAGGCTGAGGGGTCTTAGAAGTCTTGGTTCACAGAGTCCTTTTTCCTTCACACATGATGTGCCTTGGGTCTTCGTGCCAATATATTTCTGGAAGTCCAGCCCACCAGCCCTTTGCACATGTGTGGGCAAGCGAGGACTTCTGAATCTACACCTTTCAGGCCCACGGTTTGAAGTGGAGCTGCATATGTGTCTAAGGTTCATGACTTTAAATACATTATGTAGCTGTTTTGAATACCTTGGGCATCTGCTTTCAAGTACAACTTTAGAAAGTTATTAACAGGAAAAGCAGACATTTCCCAAAGTTGTTAACACACATTAATTTTGTGGTTTCAAAATTTAAACCTGATCAAAAAAAGCCTTCTAGGTTTAAGCTCCCAAAATGTAGATTAAATAACCTATTATTCAACGTAAACTGCTTATAAAATGGAATTCTCTTTGGATGGGAACTAAATCTTAAAGCTGTATTTTGATGAATGATGTTTCAATTATTTAATAAATGAAAATTTTAATTCTCACTGAAATATATAGAGTTTTTTAATTAAAAGCATTCACTAGAATGTTTTTAAAGTTAAACTAAGTGCATTGTTTGGTATAAAATATTTTCAAGTTTCCCCATGTCTCTTTCAATTTTTTCTAAGCACAAACCCAGTTAAAGGATTTATAAGTTGCAAAGTTGCATTTTGATGAATTATCAATGATGTTATAAATCTGATTTTCTCAATGTTTGTATTTCTTGTCAAAATTGTTTTTGAGGTATTAAAGAGAAAGAAAGAGAAAGAGACTCTAGTTCCCTAATTCGCTGTCCTCATTTTTCCCTTTTCCTAACTCTGGTTTTTATATCACCAGAATAAGATGCAATAAGTTTGAAGAAATCTTAATAGTTTTTATAAAAATACATTCCTATTCAAATTTTAAAATATTCTATTAATAAAAAGTTATTTTAATAACTTGCCATCCATTCCCTATATTCTTAGGACTATATCCATGTTAATATTAAAATTTATAAGACTAAACTGTACATGCGTTCTCTCAAATATTTGAGAGATTATTTTCCATAAAAACGTGAGAATTGCCAGACTACTTCTGTTTTATTCCTTAAGCACTCACTTCTATCAATGCTCACCACAAACGTTCATGGGATCCCTCTTATGCCAGTGCCAGGAATACAAGGTCAAATAATCCTGGCTCCTCATAAGTTGCTTGAAGGCTTTGTATACTGTCTGTTTTTAATTTGACATCTTGATATGCTTTTCATTTAAAAACAACAAAGGAAAATTAAATTACTTAATCTTAGTATTTTCATTTCTGCAAGGAAATTTTTAAATTTAATTTCTGTTTAAGCTATTCTGCTTTTCTTCTCTTGTCAAACCACACATTCTTCTGATCATTATATTTTCATCAAGGTGTGGTAATAGAAAATACATTCTAATCAAAGTAAAAGTGATTCAATCATTCATTCGTCAACTACCGGTTTATTATCATAGGCCAGGCATTATTCTAGACATTGTGGATATGGAGGTGGAGAAGACAGATAAAGTATCTGCCCTTTGGGAGTTCTGATCCTATGAGGGAAGAAGAACACCATTAGTTGCTTGTCCAGTAACCTCATTCTGCCTTACTCTTAACTGACAGAAATCTGATTTAATTCAGAGCAACAATGTACTCAGTTAAAAATATCTGCCTAGTCTTCCATGAAGCTAAGGATGGCAAAGTGACTCTTTCTGGCCATTAAAAAAACAATTATAAATTACTAGGTAGGACTTCTTTAAAACTTTTGAAAAACATGCTCTTTTGCCTTTTTCTCTTCACTCTCCACTCCTCTTCTTCTCACCTAGAACATGAAAGTGATGCCTGGATGTGGAGCAACCATCTTCTTCTATGGACATGAATGTCATGTGTAATAGTGATGTAGCAGGAAGCTAGGAGGAAACTAGTTCCTTGATGCCAGCATGGAGACAATGCTTCCCTTATTTAGAAATATATAAATGCCATGGTGTAGCCATGGTGATAGGGTTTCAGCGAATTAGGGAACTAGAGTCTCTTCCTCTTTAATACCTCAAAAACAACCCAACTCTGATTGGGTTTCCTGGAAGCAGATTAAAAAACAGTGATCTTCATGTAGGAAGATTATTAGGGCGTGCCCTTGGAACCAACACCTATAGATTGGGTAAAGGGAATGGATGGGCTATCTTTAAGCCTGGAATGGCCCTTCAAACTTGTTCCAAGGAGATAAGTGGGGCTGGACCGTCAGATGCTCCCAATGACCAGTCATTTTCCTAGAAAGGGAGTATGAAAAGACAGCTCTTTTCAGCTGAGTCACTTTCCTAAAGAGAGCTGACCACAGGAGGCTGTCTGACAGCAGCACTGCCAGTACCAGCATGAAAAGTCCTTCAGTTATAGAAAAATAAGTTTTTTCTCACACCTGCATCTATGATTATGAGGTTTTTTTCTGCCATTTTTCTGTTACTTCGATGAAAAATGAGGTAAGGTCATCAGCTGAGAATGGGACGGGAAGGGATTATGGGTTGCTTAGGCAGAGGGGAGATTTAAAATAGCCATAACAGAGGAAAATAATAAACTTTGTAGGGAAACTTAGGGTTACTGAGAGTGCCCATGAATAAAGTGTTGATAGCCAATCTGGTGGTAATAATATTTTCACCAATTTGCAGGTGAAAAGGTTGATCTAGGTTGGGCTTTAGCCCGTGAAGCACTGTATGATGGGAAGGAGAGAGAGGCAAGGTTGATGACAGCCAACAATTTTGATAGATCATGTTTTAGCACACTAGCATTGAAAAATGCAATATAATCTTCCAACATAAATATAAGATAAGAATAAAATGTTTAATTATGGATGTTATCCTTTCAAAATAACCACTGGATACATTGCAGAAATATCTTGTGCAGAAATAGAAAATAATTGTGTTACCTCTAATTTGTCATTAAAAAGCAATCGGTTTTAATTTTATGTAGGAACTTTCAAAGGGGTTCAAAGAATCTGCTTTTTAGTTTATTATGGTTATTAGGCTTAAAATTTCTTGTTTTGTTCTTGATGACTTTGGGTTATTCCTAGGGAACCATGGGATAAAAGAGAACATCTATTTCTCACATAGGAAAAATAAAATATAAGGATAACCACACTAAAATATCACCATGTACTAAATGTGTGTGTCCTCCCCAAATCTAATGTTGAAGCACTAATCCCCGAGGTGATGGTCTTTTGGAGGTTGGCCCTTTGGGAGGTGATTATGTTTTAAGCAAGAACAGGAGAGTGAAGCCCCCATGATGAGACTGGTGATTGAGAAGATTAGAGCTCTCTGTCTCCACCATGTGAGGACACAGCAAGCCAGGAAGAGGGCCTTCACCAAGAGCGCACCCACACTGGCACCCTAGTCTTGGGCTTCCACCCTCCAGAACTGTGACAAGCAAACGTCTGTTATTTAAGGCACCCAGTATGTACAGTATTTGTTATAGCAGCCCAAGATGCCTAAGGCAACTTTCTATTTTGAACGAGAAGTACAATTTGTGCTGCAAATATATGTAAAGTTCTCGATTTTGGAATCAACTATGTTTACATCTTGCTCATAAAAAGAAATCGAATGTTTATAGGGCATTAAAAGCTGTGATTGTCTCTTTTTTTTTTAAGAAAAGATTTATAAAATATATTTATAGCATCACATAGTTTAATTATTTACCTTTCCACAAGAAGATTAAAGAAAAATACTATTATTCACTAGGCTAACTCATATTTATTGTACAAGTCTCAGCTAAATGTCATTTCCTGTAGGAACCCTTTCCTGAGCCCCGAGTTCAGGCCAGATGCTCTCTGTTGTACGTTCCTAGCACCATGAAGTCACTTACCTCTGCTTCCCTGTCTCTCGTTCTACTAAACAGCGAACTCTTTGAGGATGGGGTCATGTCTTGTTCAACAACACATCTCTGATAATTGTATAATACACTTTTAAAATATGTGCTATAACAAGCATCTATCCCAATCCTGTTCCAGACAAAAACTCTCTGTCTGTTTTTTCAATGAATAAATAAATTGCCAACGTGATAATTGTATAATATACTTTTTAAAATGTCAGGGGTTCTCTCCTTCCTGTTTTTAAAATCCAAACAAACAGAAAATAAAGTAAAAGGCCAGAGTTTTAAAAAGTGTCCATGTGTTAAAAGTGTTGGAAATATTAAAAAAAAATTTTTGAACCCTAAAGCAAAACAATGAATTTTGCCAAGAAGGAAACAAGAATGTGACATTAAAATTAGCATAGCCATTCCAGACTTTGAAAAGACAAATAGCAGAGGAATTTCTGAGAAGGATAATAAACGGTTTTGTTAATACAGAACTGAATAAGTGCATACACAGTTCAGATAGAGACTTTGTTCAAATCATTTCATTTTATCCAAACCAGCTAGTGAGCCCATTTTGGCACTTTTGTTGGTTGTTGTCTTTGTCCAAAATCATGTGCTTTGAGGAAAACTATGAATTGCTTTAAACATTAACAGATGCTGGATTTAAAGAGTGATCAACCTCTAAACTGCTGATTACCACAGAAAAACTAAATACATATTCTGTTTGGTATCAAGTTTGAAGCTATTATACTATGACGAGGTTTCTTATGTTTGAGAAAATGTAAAAAATGTGCTATAAAAAGCATGGTTTAAAGACTGTTTGTTCCTCCTTTGTTTTTGCAGTTGGTTGACGTCAACCAGTTCTTGCTAAAATGTACTTAGCACAGTGATAATAACTAACAGTTACTGAGGGCCTCCTATATGCTAGGTATGATTCTGAGGGCTTCATGTGCATGAATTCATTTAAGCTGCATAATTACTCCATGAGAAGTATTATTCCACCTTTACTGATGAGGAACCTGAATCATGGAGAGAAATTCCTTTAAGGACACAGCTAGTAGGTGGGACACCTGGGGTTTGAACCAAAGCTGTTTAGCTTTAGAACCTGAGCTCTCCTTAGTTGCGAGCAAAAGCCAACTTTATTTAACACAGCAGAAAAGACAGCTATTCAAAGGTGAGTGGGCAGCCCGAAGAACTTCGGGGAATGCTGAGAAGTAGGCATGAGGCCCAAGAGCCAGGAACTATCTCTGACACCGCAGTGCAGAGCTGCTCTGGTGAGAAAATTAGCTCCTGCCACTGGCTGTGTCCTAGGCTAGGTGCACTGAACCTTTTTCTTTCTTTTTTTCACATGATTGGGCAACTGAAAGTCTCTCTTTTTATTTTGTATAAAACAAATTTACGATGTATCATATTCACCAATGTCATTCCATTTCCTACTGACGCAGAAAGTTGTACTTATCAGCGTTTAGTGAATAAACTGGGTCACATAGTCATGGGAATGGTTCTCTATAGTGAAATATTGTTTTTGAACTAAAGAGGTGAGAAATGTAGCCACAGGATGACTGTCTCTGTGTTTTTAAAGCCTTGTTATATTTTCCCCATCATGTTTGGAGAGCTGGTGCATGAATCAGAGATGTAAGGTTAGGGTAACAAAGGCTAATTTTGAGGGACAAGGAACCCTAGGGAGAGGGTTCTAATCAAAGATCAGCTGCAGAGGGTTAATCCTTCTTTTCTATGAAATATTTAGGCCTGGTAACCATACTATGCAGGAGCATGAAAGTCAACTGTATGCATCACTTCCCAACTCCACATTCAGTGACAATATGATCGTGGCTTGAAATAGGTCATGAGAGGTGTTTACACCATGGAAATTGGCAAATACCTCCAGAACACCAATTGCTAAACATTTGCTCATTAGGCAGAGATACTATCTACCTAGAATTATTAGCGTGGAAATGGAGGGTTCATACACAGTGTTTCCATTATATAAAACCTAACACTGTATTCCAAAAACAGGATACCTACTGTGCCTATTCACTTAACATTTGAAGGTCATGGAGGAAAATGAATCTCAAGCTCCTTGGAATTTTTAAATGAATAACTAGAATGGTGTCCCCATCAATATACTTTAACAATACAAGTAATTAGATTTCAATGTATTGTATTTCATAAACAATACCTAACAAGCTCAAACATATTTGGGGTCAATGATCTCTTTGAGAATGTTCATTTGGGGGGGATGGAAAAAGGAAAGAGGCAAAAATGAAAGAAATGAATATTCTCAGAAATCTGAAACAACCAGAGCACTAAAACAGAATACATCAACAGAGATGTCACTGTATGCAAGTCTCTCTACAACCTGCATCAACTCCCCCTGAACTGCTCCTAATGGGATGGGGTCATTCAATCACACCCTTAGCACAGGCTGCAGGTGAACAAATGAGGTGGCAAGGAGTGTCAGAACCACAGACTTTGATGGGGGTAAAGGTGTCTAAATAAATTCTCTACTTTGTTGACAATAGTGGCACCCAAAGATCAAGCAGAAAAACAGAGTTTCAATTTCCTATCCCTTGTGGTCTCTCTCCTGATCACCCACGGGTTTCCTAGCCTTGGTGAAAGTTACTGACCATCTGCGTCCCATCTGTGAGATGTTATGACAATGCTTACTGTGTCATTTGTGTCATGAGGCTTGAGCACCCGACATAACACAAGCTAAGCAGACACAAGGGCAGGCATTACCCAGAGTCACATTGAAAATGCTGTCTTAGGATTTCCAGACACAGTTTCACCCATCACTCCAACCATGAAGGTTGACGATATAGTGGTTTTTTATTGCAAGATTCTAGGACTGCCAAGGCTGATACCATCTGTGTCCAACAGGGAGAGTCTTCTGTGATGATTATCTCCATTTCTGAGGGAATGTTATGTCATTATATTGGTCTGCTGGGGCTGCCATAACCAAACACCTTAGACTGAATGGCTTAAACAACAGCAATTTATTTTCTCACAATTTCTGAGGTGAGAAGTTAAAAATCAAGGTTCCAGCTGATTTAGTGTCTGCTGAGCCCTCCTGGCTCACAGATAGCTGCTTTCTTGCTATGTCCTCATGCATGGAGGGGCAGGGGGAGAGAGAGAGAGAGAGAGAGAGAGAGAGAGAGAGAGTAGGGTGGGGGGGGAGAGAGATCAGGTGTCTTTTTTTCTTAATTTATCTTGTTTGTTGAAAATATTACTATGTCCCCTGAGAGAGAGAGAGAGAGAGAAGGGGGGAGGGAGAGAGATCAGGTGTCTTTTTTACTTAATTTATCTTTATTGTTGAAAATATTACTATGTCCCCCTTTTTTCCCCCATTGACTCCCTCCGCCCTGCTCCTGCCCCCTCCTAAGCTTTCACTACATTATTGTCTGCCCATGGGTTATGCATATGTGCATACAAGTTCTTTGGTTAATCTCTCCCCCTCCACCCTACCCCCTCACCTTTCCTCTGAGATTTAACAGTCTGTTCCATGCTTCCACATCTCTGGATCTATTTTGTTTGTCACTTTATTTTATTCATTACATTACACATATGAGTGAGATCATGTGATACTTGTCTTTCTCTGACTGGTTTATTTTGCTTAGTATAATACTCTCCAGGTCCCTCCATGCTGTCTCAAAGGGTAAGAGATCCTTCTTTTTTTATTGCTGCATAGAATTCCATTATGTAAATGTACCACAGTTTCTTTATCCACTCATCTCCTGATGGACACTTGGGCTGTTTCCAGATATTAGCTATTATAAATTGTGCTGCTATGAACATAGGGGTGCATACATTCTTTCTGATTGGTGTTTTGGGTTTCTTAGGATATATTCCTAAAAGTGGGATCACTGGATTAAATGGTAGTTCCATTTTTGATTTTTTGAGGAAACTCCATACTGTTTTTCCTAGTGGCTGTACCAGTCTGCATTCCCACCAGCAGTGTACTAGAGTTCCTTTTCTCTCACATCCTGGCCAGTGCTTGTAATTTGTTGATTTGTTGATGATAGCCATCCTGACAGGTGTGAGGTAATACCTCATTGTTGTTTAAGTTTGCATTTATTTAATGATCAGTGACTTTATGCATTTTTTCATGTGTTTCTTGGCCATTTGTATGTCCTCTTTGGAGAATGTGGGGTGACGGTAGGGTGATCAGTGGGGCCCCCCACTGGCACCCGCCTTAGCCAGCCTGGGGCCTGCAGGCTGAGGGCAGCTCCTGCACTGAGTGTCTGCCCCTTGGTGGTTAGTGTGCATCATAGCGACCCATCATTCCACTGGATGTTCCACTGTTTGGTTGATTTGCATATTAGGCTTTTATTATATAGGATTAATCCTATCAGAACAGGGCCCAACCCTTATGATTTAATTTAGCCTTAATTACTTCCTTAGAGATCCCATCTCCAAACACAATCATACTGAGAATTAGGGCTTTAATATAAGAATCTTGGAGAGATACAAATATTTAGTCCTTAATCACCACTGTCCACACAGTCTGGAACAGGGGATCACTCATGAACTGAAGTCAAGCACTGGGCTTAGCATAATACTCTCATTATTGAAATTCAGTCCTATGATAGCATTTCAGTTGAGTTTTCCCTTGGAAGGAGAAAAAAGACTGAAGAGAGCCATTTCCCTTTTGTTTCCTGGGTAGTCAGAACTGAGGAAAATGGCAGGAGACATGACCAAGGCCTCTGGTCCAAAAGTGGAGCCAGGGAAAAGCCTCTGAAACCATTTTTATCTGCTCCATCATTGTGGGAGTGATGACTTCCCCTCCAACCAAAGGGACTTTTCACTCAGGCCCAGAGTCCCTCTCAGAGCCCCGTGACTAGTGAGTGAAAACTAAGCCAGCCCTGCTGTCCAGCCAGGAAGCCTCTGCCTGGGTTCTGAAGGATCTGGCTACGGGATACGAAGGAGAACTTGCCTTGTCACGCAGTGGTACCCAGGCAGTGTGGCGGAGGAAGATCTCTCACACTTTAAAAATGATCCCCAATTTTCAAAACTAGGGATAAAATTTTAGTTAAAAATGAATTTTAATTTCCCTTTTAGAGAAATCCTAACTGCAACTCCAATGATAAGTCCTTAGCCACGCCCTTGGAGTTGCTATGGAAACGTACTCAGTACCTGCCATCTGAGGTATCTGGGTGTTTCTGTTGGGGAAAGAGCCTGAAACCACCTCAGTTGTGCGTCCCCAGCCTTTAATTTTCTTTGGGCAGTCTGATTCTTTCTTGTTGTTATTTACTATTATGTGGGCTTTGCCCACTGTCTAATTATTACATTCCGCCCTTACAGAGAGGGAGGCCTACTGCCTATCTGAATGAAAGGAATGTTTTATATTGACATTTTAATCAGTGGAACTTACTGTCATAAAACCTCTGTGAGACAGTAATGATTTGCAAAACCTAATATTACATCTTTTGTAGAGCCTAGCATCTGTGTATAATTGACCAATTTATTAGATGCCTGTGGTTCATTGATTTTCTACACAGAAAAAAATTGGATTGCAGTTTCGAGCTGCTGTTTTCTTCAAATTGATCACGTTGGCTCCCATAAATGTTCCCTTTGTACCCATGCTCTCACTTTTGCACAAAGAAACTGTATTATATGCAGTGTGGTGTCATTGGCCTTGGGATTAGAGTCAGAGTTTTGTTTTTTTCCTGCAGAAGCTCTTTTTTGTTGTTGTTGCAAAGTAGTTTGAAGGCAGTTTTATTCAGAGGAATTTTCCTTACAAAAGGCTGCTTATTTTCTGAGCATACATCTCTTCAGTCTGGCATGATCCTTTTAAAGGGAAACTTTCTGAAAGCGACTTTGCTTGATTTACAGTGATGCCAAACAAACAGATATTTATTGATGATTAATCTCAGGACCACTGGCCAAGCAAGGATGACTTTCAGAAAATTTTTATTTATGCTATTTCTGATAATAAGATGTTTCTGGCTTGAAGAGAAGTTTTATTAAAAGAAGTCACAGTATTGAAAGCTAAAGCTACAAAATGATTAAAAGTGAATAGCTGTCTCTGTTCTTGTACCTAAGGAATAAGGCAACATAAGGGATGGGCCGGCCCATGTTTGACACATAAATTTAGGATTAGTGGCTTCTTTTTGGCATATGGAAAACACTAGAAGTAAACAGAAGAGAAAATAGAAACAGAGGGAACACTTCCTATTTCTACAGGACCAGCATAGCCCTAATACCAAAACCAGACAATGACATTGCAAAGAAGAAAACTATAGACGAATATTTCTCACCATCACAGAGGCAAAAATGCTCAACCTGAGTCTCTGTTCCAATCTCAGTAGAATCCTGAGGGTGTAGAAAGCTCTGGAGACAGACAGAGAATGTTGAAGCCTGGATTCCAATGTATTAGTGGGTACAGCCTAGGACGGATAATGACCTATCCGTAGGCTGTAAACCAGAAGTCTTCCATAGAGCCCTACTTCTGTTTCCTGCTCAAGTTCTAGATCTCCAAATTCCAGCCAAGGCTCAGCAAGCTAATGTTGCTTATTTGAAAGTTCTGATTAACCAATATAGCTTTTCTGGACCTGCAGTGTTAGAAGAATAACTATTTCAAACTTAACAGGAAACTTATTCTCTACATAGCAGCAATGTGCGAAGCCTGGATTCCAATGTATTAGTGGGTACAGCCTAGGGCAGATAATGACCTATCCATAGGCTGTAAACCGGAAGTCTTCCATAGAGCCCTACTTCTGTCTCCTGATCAAGTTCTGGGTCTCCAAATTCCAGCCAAAGCTCAGCAAGCTAATGTTGCTTATTTGAAAGTTCCGATGAACCAATATAGCTTCTCTGGACCTGCAGTGTTAGGAGAATAACTATTTCAAACTTAACGGGAAAAGATAAATATTCTCTACATAGCAGCAGTGTGCAGGTTGAATAAAAATGCAACTTTATTTAAACAAGTAAGAGGCTGCAGGTGGTTATCCATAGGCACTTATTGGGTGGTCCCATAGATAATGCATATTGAACAGGCTCCTGGATGGAAGGAATGCAGGGAGAAAAGCACGCTTTCTTGGATTCTGGCTCTGGTGCCATTCAGCGGGTGACAGGCACTAGGAGCAATTTGTACCTGCTTTTTCATAGCCTAGTGACTGGGCAGAATTTTATGGTCAGTAGCGGTAAAAATTTGGCAATTATATATTTGAAACCCAGAAATTTCATCACCAAAACAATCCAGAGGGGAAAAAAATACAGAGGAAAAAAATGGTAGAAATACAACTCACCCAATAACTGAAAGATTTACAAATATAGAGGTTTGAGGAAAGTTTTGGTGAAAAGCAGAAAGGGAATTACAAAATGAATAAGGCATGTGGAGGAGAGCAGTGTGTAGAATTCAAGTTTCCAAGTCGTCAGGAAATGAATGGGACATATTTCAGAAGATCCAGAAATCGCACAATTGTTCTTTGGAATTAGTACAAGGTTAAATTAGAGATGTAAAGAGAAGAATTTTCATTTTTTAAAAATATACTGAAAGTACTAAAAGCTATCCTAAGATTTGCTGCATCCCATTAATTAAAATCATAAGGGGGAAGTGGGAATTACAAAATGAATAAGGCATGTGGAGGAGAGCACTGTGTAGAATTCAAGTTTCCAAGTCGTCAAGAAATGAATGGGACATATTTCAGAAGATCCAGAAATTGCACAATTGTTCTTTGGAATTAGTACAAGGTTAAGTTAGAGATGTAAAGAGAAGGGGCTATCTAGGATAGAGTGACTAATTTCTCTCTATTTCAAAGACACATTTGCTTTGCTAAGGAAAGGAAAGAAAAAAGCACAAGTGTTCAAAAAGAATTTTCATTTTTTTAAAATATACTGAAAGTACTAAAAGCTGTCCAAATATTTGCTGCCATCCCATTAATTAAAATCATAAGAGGGGAAGCCACCAAGGTCAGCATACCTAATTCTGAAGAAATCACATTGACTTATGTAGTTATCATATCACTGGGGTTTATAAGCAGAAAGTCAATAACGTTATTATTTTAATTACAAGTAATAATGATAGTAGATGCTGCTTTTTAATGAAGAGTTAGGCTAACAAAGTAAAAGCGCTGACCTAGATTCTCCAAAAGATTGAGTGCCATAGTATCTGTTGATATCAGAAGAATTTTTAACAGCTAAATAATTTATATAGAAGAGAAACTTATTAATATTCACATTTTACCAGCCTAATCCCCAAACTTCTCCTTGCATAGTGGTTCAGGGTACAGACCCTGATGTCAGGCTGCATGCCCCTATTTCTTGGGTGATCTCAAGCAAACTACTTATTCTCTGACCTGTTTCTTCATCCATAACTTAGAGGCATTAGCAGTACCTACACTAGAAGGTTGTTGTGAAGATAAAATAGTTAAAATAGGAAACTCCCTTAAAACAGTGAAACAAGTAACTGATGAGTAGTGCATCATGGATTTAACAACTTAAGAAGCAACTTACCCTCTCCCCACCCTTTCCACCCAGAGTCCATGAGCGGTGCCTCAGGGTGTTCATACATTCTCCTCTGCCCTCACAGGGTATGCAAGTGGTTCAGGGTACAGACCCTGATGTCAGGCTGCATGGCCCCTATTTCCTGGGTGATCTCAGGCAAACTAATTCTCTGTCCTGTTTCTTCATCCATAACTTAGAGATATTAGCAGTACCTACGCTAGAAGGTTGTTGTGAAGATAAAATAGTTAAAATAGGAAACTCCCTTAAAACAGTGAAACAAGTAACTGATGAGTAGTGCATCATGGATTTAACAACTTAAGAAGCAACTTACTCTCTCCCCACCCTTTCCACCCAGAGCCCATGAGTGGTGCCTCAGGGTGTTCATACATTCTCCTCTGCCCTGGCAGGGTATGCAGGCTTGAACTGGGAAGTAGATATGCCAAGAAATGCTCCAAAAGAAGTCGGGGACCCCACAGGAGAGGGCTGAGAGACGTACCCTCTCAAGCTGGCCTGATTCTAAATACAGGTGGGCCTCAGAGGAACTGCATATCGTGGGAGCCAGGGTGGGGCCGAGATAGCAGGGCCGGTGACCCCAGGGCCTTGAGAATGCTGAAAACAAGCTGGGAGGCACTCCACTACAGCCATTTGGGTAGCAGATGCAGCGAAGACAGAGTTCTATGCCTAATGACCTCAGGGTTGAGCTGCTCATCAATCAGAGGTCAACAGGGACAGCAAGGACTGCTGAATAGCCTTGAACCAGAGGGTCCTCACTTGGATGGGCAACGTTCAGGGAACTTCCCCAACACCCAGATGTTACCAGGAGAGGGGAAGGGAAGATGGTGAGAGTCTCTGAGAGCCAGAGCACTTGGTCCTGGAGAGACTAGGTAAAAGTTTACATCTACATCGAGTTCTTAAATGGAAAAATTAAGGTGTTTTGTTTTTTTTCAATTGTCAGCAGACATAGAAGCTTGAAGAAAAGTTGAGATGAGTTATTTTTTAAAGTCAAGAAAAAAATGGCCATTCTAGCACTTCTCAGGGCCTGTTACCACTAAGGTGATCACCATTTCATGCTCAACAGGGTTCCAATTTGGGTGAATTACAAGGGCACCCTAATCAGAACCTACTCAATTTTAAAGGCTTTGTCCAGAATTTTCAAAAGCTATTATACAGGTTTGCACCTAAATAACAATTAGCCCTAAATATCAAAATGAAGCTGAGCCTTTGAGAAATGGGGGTGCCTCACAGAAGTGAACTCTTGGAGGCAAGAGAAATGAGGAAAACAAAGAGCTATGGTATCTCCTGGAGAGATGCTGGGGAAGAGCTTCGTTAGCACATAGCCTGGGGTGAGTTCAACAGACTGCAATAAATATTTAAAGTTAACAATTCTATGGGTGTTTTTTTTCTTTATTTTTTCCAGGGATGCAAACACTTACCCATGAGGTGAATATGACAGAATGATGCTTGTGGCAATAACCAGAGCTACTGAAAGACAGTCAGGGGCCAATGAGGTAAACAACTCACCTGGTCCTCCCAACTCTGCCCAGGGATAGACAAAAGGCAAAGAGAGAGCTCCCAAAATTAGAGAACCAGAGAGACGGGGATGTGATAGGCTTGTGAAGAGGATGGATGTCCTGAGAGGGAAATTTTAACTGGCCAGCGACTGAAAGGACTGAAAAATATTTGTCTTTGACTAGCTCCCGCGTGGGGACTGAACAGACTGACAGCTGTCAGAGAGGGTCGGGGACCTGGATGAAAAAGGTGAAGGGATTAAGAAAAACAACAACAACAACACAAAAACAACTCAACAGACACCAGTCTGGTGATCACCAGAGGGAAAGAGAGGTTGGGGGAGGTAGAAGAGGGTAAAAGGGAGCTAAATGGTGATGGAAAGAGACCTGCCTTGGAGTGGAGAACACAAATTACATCATACAGATGTTGTGTCACAGAACTGTACACCTAAAACCTGTATCATTTTATCAACCAATGTCATTCCAATAAATTCCGTTTTTAAAAAAGCATCAATAATGCAGGAAGCAATCGTTTTGGAGAGGGCCCAGGGATCTGCCCTTGGTAATTCTGGCAGGACATTTGCTCGACATGCCCACCAGTGGAGGAACAATCAGTGTGGCTGGAATTGAGTGTTGAGGCCAAAAAATGAAATACCAATGCTGGAGAGTCTCTTTTGAATGGGGGGTGGGGGGAGGGGGTGGGAACCCAACAATCAACACTGACACAAGCAATCTTTGTCAGCAATCTGAGGTCAGGTTAAATCAAAACAACTTAGTTTTTAATAGTTGCCAACAACTTTTTTCCATCTCCATTTTATACCCTTCACTCATCATGTTACTCATTGCATTTATTTTGCATTTTTATGTTTCTTATTTTTTATCTAATTACAAACACATGAGTGATCATTATTAAGATGCATTATAGCAGGCTTTTCCTGTTTATTTTTTTAACCCTTTTCCAAGAAGAGAGATGGACTTTGGGATTTTTTTCTTCTCAAAGGGAAGTTTAAGTTTCAAAGTCAAGTAGAAGTTGCCTGAAGACAAATTCCCTTTCTGGCTTTTGTTTTTGAAAATAAAATAAAAAATTGAGAAATTTTTACAGTGAAAAAAAGATAGGTATCCAGATTGAGAGTAAGGGAGAATAATAAATTCAAGAAGGGAACAGTAGTTAGATTTTAACTTTTAGTGACTAAGGGAGGGTTCAGAACCTCAGCAGAGCATGAGTGAGGAACCACCTCTGGCATCTGGCTCCTGGGCACTGAGTCCCCTGCCCTAGGGTGGCACTAAAACTGTGGAGCAATTTCCAAAGCCTGTGACATCATAGACAGCTGTAATATCAAGAGTGGACAGAATGGGCCACGGAACCTTGGAATTTCCCAAATGCCCTTTGTTGTGAGACCTCAGGAGCCCTCAAAAGAACATGGTGTCACCCTAGCTGGTTTAGCTCAGAGGATAGAGCGTTGGCCTGCGGATCGAAGGGTCCTGGGTTCAATTCCAGTCAAGGGCACATGCCTGGGTTGCGGGCTCAGTCCCCAATAGGGGGTGTGTAGGAGGAAGCTGTGCAGGAGGCAGCCGATCAATGATTCTCTTTTATCATTCATGTTTCTATCTCTCTCTCCCTCTCTTTTTCTCTCTGAAATCAATATATGTATATATGTATATAAAGAACCTGGTGTCAAGTGGGAAAGAGTGGGTAACAGAGAACTGAGTCCCAGCAATGACTGCTATTAACTTTGGAAATATAAAATTAATGATATATTTTATTTCATAATACTTGGTATGGGAAGGTAGACATCCATCACACACACAAAAGGAATTCACCAGGAATGGTACAAATAATTGAAGTGCATAGAAAAGGTCCCAAATTTATTAACATTTGAAATTCAGCTCTTTGAATTAGAATTGGAAACAAGGATTGAAACAATGAAGTTTTGGTTCTTATTTATTCTATCCTCCTGCTAATGGATGTTCTAATGAGCCATGTGTTTAGGAAGGAAGGAAACCAAGAGTAAAGCCCACAGACAATGAGACAAGACAATTGGCCGATTAGCAAGCCCACATCTAAATTGCTGAGAGGAGGCTAATAGTAAGATGTTCTAATGCTAGCACTACTTGTAATCCATTAGGACAGTGGTTCTCAATGTTCCTAATGCCGCCACCCTTTAATACAGTTCCTCATGTTGTGGTGACCCCCAATTCCATTGTTACAAATTGAACATAATTAAAGCATAGTGATTAATCACAAAAACAATATGTAATTATATATGTGTTTTCCGATGGTCTTAGGTGACCCCTGTGAAAGGGTTGTTCGACCCCCAAAGGGGTCGCGACCCACAGGTTGAGAACCACTGCATTAGGAACTAGTGACCGTTTAGCCATAGCTCTACCTCTGAATGGACTTTTTAAAAAAATATTTGTTTTCTAAATTAAGGATCCTTTTTAATTGATGTTGTTTTAAGTACTATTAATGCAAGGCCCCTTATAACTTTTTTAACCATGGAATATAGAGTTTCTAACTAGATGTGAAGGTAGCATGGCTTGTCAACAAGAAACTCAAACCATTCATGTTCAGCAGAGATAAAGATTATATTTTTTTGTAATAACCTTTTAGGAAAGGAGCTATAGACATTTAGTCACATGTCACTTTAGCAGCCAAGAAGGAAAAAAAATTTGACGAAGAAACAGGCTGCTCATCCATGCCCATATGAAAGACTTCCACTTTCCTATTAGTGTGTTAAACGTCCTATATAATAAAAGGCTAATATGAAAATTGTCCCCTTGACCGGGAGTTCTACCAGGAGTTCAACCAGGGGACCGGCCCTGGCCCCAATCAGGGCGGGCTGGCCAGACCCCACCCGTGTACAAATTTGTGCACCAGGCCTCTAGACTAAATATAAACTTTTTCTTTTTTAAAAAGATATATTTTTGCTCAGTTTCAATAGGATTTCTTCAAGTAAGAAATTACCCAAAATTGAGGATTAATTCTTTTTTTTTAATATATTTTATTGATTTTCTACAGAGAGGAAGGGAGAGGGACAGAGAGCCAGAAACATCGATGAGAGAGAAGCATCGATCAGCTGCCTCCTGCACACTCCCCACTGGGGACGTGCCCGCAACCAAGGCACACGCCCTTGACCGGAACCGAACCTGGGACCCTTGAGTCCGCAGGCCGACGCTCCATCCACTGAGCCAAACCGGTCAGGGCGAGGATTAATTCTTAACATTGGTCACTTTCACTATGCTTCCTCATCAACTAAAATTATTCTGCAGATATGACTAAAATTTAGTGGAAGGTTTAATTCTTGAGAGAAATGCAGAGTTCTTGGTAGCTGGATGCATTTGTCATAAATCATTTCTGAGAGATTTTTTAAATAAAAAATTGCTTGTTATTATGTTATTTGCAAGAAGATGACACCATAATGCAGCCATAAGTACTTAAAATATCTGACCTATGCCAGAGGGCCAGTTCATCCACATTTTCATTAATACCCACAGTATGTAAGAATATAATAAGAGTATTGCTCGGGCCAAGAAAAAGATTAACATTTCTCTGTGTATGGCAATGCAAACTATGTAATTAGAAGAATATTCTGAGGAGAACTTTATAACTGAGGACCCCTGACTTTGGCCAGGGCTACTCTTGAGAGCTGTTCTTTACTGAGTCTCCTCTAAATCTAGGACGGTTTCTGCAGGGATGCTGGGCTTTCTCAACACTGGTCACGAGGAGATAAACCTGGGGTGTGAAGCAAGGTGAAAGCGATTCAACTTGCTGCATTACAGACTCTGTGGGTCCTTAGAGGAGTTTTTTATTGAAGTTGAGGATGAGCAAGCAATCTAGCTTTGCTGACCCCATTTAGCTTCTGCCATGTCAGCGTAAAGTACAGAAAGTCCTCATTATCCAAGAATAATTGGGACCAGAAAAGAGCCACTTCAAAGTGATCTGCACAAATGGGAACCAACACTTAATAGTAAATAGAAAATTAAAAGGTTTGATGAGGAGCTTATTTTGAAAAATGAAGCTCAAATAATGAAAATTAGTTTTATATTACATTAAAAAATATTAGGCCACAATTACATCTATGTGATCATTTTCAGGATAAGTGAGAAATTAAGCATTGCTTGCTTTGGGTGGAGGAGGTTGTCATTTTTCCCAACAAAATTATCTGATAGCATAATGTGACATTCTTCACATTGACTTTCACTGCAAACTAGAAAAGGGTCATTATTCTGTGCCAATAAGTTCAAGGATTTCCTCATATTTTATAAGACCTGTTCTTAATCATGTCATATTCAAGTCACTCTTTTTCAAAGCATCATCATCCTTGTCAAATTTCTCTTCTTCAGTTGTCAAGTCTTCTCGCTGCCAAATCCTTATTTGCTGGTGGCTTTGTGAGTGAGTAGAATGGTTCTTTAGCATTATTTTCTATTTTTTTAATTGAATTTCTTGGAATGATCTATACTAATAAAAGGGTAATATGGTAATTAGACCAGACATCTTCTGGATGTCCTTCCAGATAAAGCCTCGGTGGTGGGGGCCGAGGCACAGGCGATTAGGGGTGAGCAGGCCGGCAGGGGAGAGCAGTTAGGACAATCAGGCTGGCAGGGGAGGGCAGTTAGGGGCGTTTAGGCTGGCAGGCAGGTGAGCGGTTAGGAGCCAGCGGGCCTGGATTGCGAGAGGGATTTCCTACTGCCAGTTTAGGCCCGATCCCCTCAGGTGTCCCGGATTGGAGAGGGTGCAGGCCAGGCAGAGGGGACCCCACCCATGCATGAATTTTGTGTACCGGGACTCTAGTCTCTCTATATTAATCCATGTATATAAAACCCTAGTATGCAAATAGACTGGACAGTAGACGAACCAAACAACCGATACGGGTTAATAAAATTATATAGGTTTCAGGAGTACAATTCTATCATACACCATCTATATATCGTATTGTGTGTTCACCACCTTAAGTCAAGTTGCTTTCCCTCACCATTTACCCTCCTTATACCCTCCCTGGACATTCTTTTCAATGACCTTATCAAATTCTACATATTTGGCAAGATGAACTATCTTTCTTTTGAGTTCATTTGCCTGGTATTGTAGAACCTTAATAAAATGAAACCATCATCAATATTAAGATAACCAACGATTGTGAAACGTGTTTAAAACTGAGTAGGAATTCTTTTATAAACGTGGTCAGTTTATTGTTTAAAAATGTCAGGTTGTGACATGTTTTGCAATCTCATAACATCAGGGATTCAAAAATAAATGTTTAGATAATGAGAATACCTCTGTGCAATGTAGAAGTTAAGAGAAGTGTGGGTAGATGGGAAAGGACCTGGAGCCATTGCTAACAGCTTCAAAAAACAAAACATCTTTGCCCATCTGTTAAAAGGTCATTGAAAAACCTTGATCTTTTCTTATTTTTCACATTTTTATCAGAAAAGTCAGTCAACATGAAGGAAAGAAAACTCATTTCTCTACTGCCATGAAAAGAGATAGTCTGTGCAATGACAAAACGCATTTGAACAGTCTTTGAAAGACATTGCCAGTTTTATTTCTGTTTTAGTACACTCTGCTGACATTCCCAATGTGATTATTTTATTCAAAGTAGCATTGCCCCATAAATTTTAGAGTACTGAAAAAAATAGCCCCTAATGAAATATGTATGGATGTGAAATTGTTTAAAGATGACTGGATGTCAACATTTCTCTTTGACAATGTATCTATAGAGAGAAACGATAGCTTCTGGTTTGGCAATGACTTTGGAAGGACACATTGTTTGTGTCTGTAGACACAGCTTAGTGTAGTGGTTAAGTCCGTGTATACTACAGCCACTATCTGGGCCTGGGTCTCATATCTGCCTTTATTAGCTGTGTGATCTTGAGCAACTTATTTAACTTCACTGTGCCTTGCTTTTTTTTTTCTGGCCTAAAAAACAGAAATGTATTTTCTCACAATTCTGGAGGCTGGATAAAATGAATTATTCTGTGTAAAGGCAGTGCCTGGCCCATGGTATCAACTCAATAAATACTATTCTGGTTTTTTTTTAACACCTCTGGTTATTTCCTTAAAATAAATTTCTAGAGGCAGAACTGCCATTCAAGGGCTGAGTATTCGAGGCTTTTGATGGCATCGTGAAACAACTTTCCTGAAAGTTGGGTCATAACATTTTTAAAGCCTGTGATTTCATCACATCTTAAAGTGGCCTATTTAGAGTAGCTAAAATAAGAATGAAAACAAAATTAAAAAGATAGAAGAGAAAAACTTGAAAGGGAAAGGGGAGGATAGAAGAAGAGGAGATTTTTGTTTAAAGAAAATATGAATAAAAATGAGAAATCATCCTAGTGTTTTAAGTAGTGTGTAACTACTAGTTTGTGTATGCTGGCCCATGTCAACTGGAATCTGATTTTAAGAAGGGGTTTGACTGTGCTGCCTCCCATCTCCCTCAACCTCCCAGGAATAAGCCTTTGAGAGTCAGAGATATCTCAACCAGATTCACAATATCTATCTAGGAACTACCACTGCCTCTCTAATAATTAAGAAGGAATATTTGCCCGGCCGCAGTGGCTCAGTAGTTGAGTGTCGACCTATGAATCAGGAGGTCATGGTTCGATTCCATCAGAGCACATGCCGGTTCGATCCCCAATGGGGGATATGCAGGAGGCAGCCAATCAATGATTTTCTCTCTCACCATTGATGTTTCTCTCTCTCTCCCCCTCTCCCTCCCTGAAATCAATAAAAATATTTTTTTTTAAAAAAAGGAAGGAAAAGTATTTCCTCAAAATAACCCCAAGATAAAATACATTAGTCTGATAACATGAAATTAAATTCTACATTCTCAAGCTCTAAGTAAAATTTCAGGAAAACAATTTTGATTAAGAAGGTTTATTTTTCATAACGTATGCTTAGTTAAAGAATTTGTTAATGACAATGAAGTTACCCTTCTAATTCACAAAAGATCTGCAGGTTCTCCTGTAATGCCAGAGCTAAGGAGGGAGGGATCTTCACTGTAGCAAGACTCATAGTTAAAGATGACGAAGTTGACAGGGCCTTACATCACTTTCTGGAACAGTAATGTGGCTTTATTTACATAATGCTCAGGCTCGAGCAATTAGTGCTAAGGGACAGCTGGAGTTTTTATATACTTTTTTTTTTCTGGAAGAAAAACAGAACCAGAGCAAAAGACAACTCCTTTTAATACTCTAATTCCTATAAGTTATATAAGTCTATTCCAAGCACATATTTCTCAGTCCCATCTAAGATGTACCATTGGGATGAATTGAATTTGAGGTGTCTTAGAAAAATAGGGTATCTTCAGAGGGGATGCAACAATGAATAGCATTCTCTTTCAGCCCTACCCCTGCCCAACCTGCAAAATCATGATTGAACAAAACACTCTAAATTATATAAATGGGCAAATCTATACTGCCAGCCTCTGCAATAGGATGTTTTGAGCTTACAAGGGTAACTTAATCCTTGACAATTGCCTACTCTCTCTCTTTCACATCCTCTTTTTCTAGGTAGGAGGGATGTTCCTGTCTGCAAGTTGTATAGCTTCATGTGTAATTCTTGTTTTAGTGAGACAAGTGCCCACCTGCGAATGTGAGTGCCCAGCCCCCACAAAGCCTCGCTGTGCAGATTCCCCACAGGAGTTAGGTCAGTTTACAGGTTATCTCACACTGAGGTCTGGGTCAGTAAAGAGGGCTACCATCACCCCTACTTCATTCCTTTAATTCTGAGTATTTCCTGTTTTGCTTCTCTCTATATATTCTGTCTGGACCTCTGTGCAGTTTAGTCATAGCTCTGTCTCAGGTGAGACCCTGCTATCTTTGAAAAAAAAAAGACTCCATTTGGGACTTAGGTGCATATATAACATATATATGCTGAGTGGCCAGATTATTATGACCATCAGTACTTCATTGGGCCACCTTTTGCCTTCAATACTGCGGCGATTATTCTTGGCTTTGACTTCATGAGATGTTGAAAGGTGATGCGAGGAATCTGACACCATGCCTGATGAATAGCACTGTCCAGTTCTGTGAGATTTGATGGTTGTGGAACCAGCTGCCTGATGGCTCTTTTAACTTCGTCCCACAAATGCTCAATTGGATTGAGATCTGGTGATTGTGGGGGCCACCTAAGCAAGGTAAAGTCTCCCTCATGTTCTTGAAACCACTCCTGCACAATACGAGCACCGTGGCATGGCATATTGCCTAAATGATCAAGGACTTTGCAAGGGCCTGCGATGACACCAAATATCCCAACTGTCCATGATTATTGAGGCTTTTCTCCAGAGATGAAGATATTTCATTTGAGAAGATATTTCAAATGGCCCTTAGTGACTCTGTGACTAGGGGTCACATAGGGCTAATTCATGAAATAGGATCTGAATCCATTAATCTGATTACTCATGATAAATGGTGCCTTACGGATTATGGTATAGAACAAAGAAGGGGAGGTCTGGAAAGTCTGGAACACAGCCAGTTATGGGAGGAGAAAACCCTGTAACCACTAAAGGAAAGGGTGATATCCCCCATGAAAAATTCCCTGATTGTCAGGAGCATCTCTACCTCCCATATTATTGGTCTGGCTCACAGATCATTCACTCCACACAGCCTTTCGGAATTTCTTCCTTTCTGCACCTGAGCTCAATTCCTTTAGCCAGTGACAGCCTCCTGGTTGACTGCCTTTTCCTCATATCCTGTAATTCTCTCCTATAAAGATGAATTTGAGTTGAAGTTTTATAATGCTGCTGTAATATTTCTCTCTCACTCTCTACTCCACACTTTCATGACATTTGGGCCATTTTTGTCTCAGCATAATGCATGGTCCTGCCATCCGTAATGCAAAGGCAACTATGAATGAGATGAGCATTAAGCACATTAATTTTCAATATTACTAAGGCCATTAAGAATATTGGCAGGCCTGTTACTTCATTTTTCTACAGATGTCTTAGTAATAGTGCCCTCTGTGATCTCCGGTCATGAAGAAAATGTGAAGTCTTCCCAGGCCGAAGCTGTGATGGATGTGGACAGGAGGTGACATTCACATGGGCCAAATTGGGTCATTAATGGAAAATCATGCAGACTCCAGCCTGCCAGATGACATGGGGAGCATGAGTTACCAAGCAGCGAAGGCAGGCACTAACCGGTGCCCACTTTGCTGCCCACCTAGTTGTATACAGGTCATTAATTTGAAAACCAAAAAGTAAAAATTACGAATTTCTGTTTTGATCTACTTTTTTTCTGCCCTTCAAGTGGCAGTGGTAGAAGCACAATAGCCTGAAGCTCCAGAAAACTGTAAAAGTTTCTTGATTTACGTGGAAAGAAATGGACTAGAAAGGTTTGAAGAAGCCAAAAGCAAAGAGCCTCTAATTAAAGGAGTAATTTCAAAAGAGGCCTTGGAAACATTGGGCATATTCTTTTAATGGACTTATCCTAAGGGCGGTACTGAACATATATCTATCTACCTAATGGCAGAAGGCTAGGCGCCGGGCTGTTCATCATGTTTTCTTCAGCTTTTGGTGCCAGTGCTTCCGTTTCATCCTGTTCCCTGGTTTGTTTCCCCCCCTGTTGCCTTTGGGTTTCCCTGTGAATTCCTTCTTACATAGAGTTTGTGTTTTATAGCTCTCTTAGTTGCAAGCTGCCATGATTATAGTGGATCCCTGTTGATATTAAGAAGTTGGGGAGGAGAAGCATTCTATAATCCCACCATTAAATCTCAATCTTTTCATGGGCCAAAGTCCCTAGGCTTTGATGTTCAGCAGTGCTTTCTAGCCATTTTCCCTCCTTTTTGGTGATACAAGAAGGCTGGAGCGTCCTTCAGCTGTCGCATTGTCCTTTGTGTTAAAGTGGTTTGTCCTGGAGGATTGGTCTTCGTCATGGATAACAATCTGTGTGTATTTCTAAATGATTACTTTTCCTCTGGGCATAATTCGAAGGTTTACTTTTCCCCTCCTCCCTCCTAAAATAGGAAGGGGTTTTCCTCTGATCTTTATCAGGAGAACCTGGTGGGACTCCTGGAGGCAAACCCCACAAAAGTGTACTCCCCACAACCACTAAGCACCCCCCCCCCCCCCCAGGATTTTTAAACTCTCAAGCTAGTCCATACTCAGCCTCTATCAATATGTTAAAAATTATCGTTCCTACTAATACTGACTCCAGCAGCTTCTACTCCCAGTAACCTGATCTTGGCTGTGACTTTTCTTTATTTGCCTATCCAGTTTTGTGGAGACAGTTTGCTCTGTAATCTCAACTCTCTGACCAATCTAAAAAAAGTCATTGATTCTTAGTTTGTTCACCTTTGTTCTTATTCTTCTTTTTTTTAAATGTATTTTTTATTGATTTCAGCCCTGGAGGGAGAGGGAGAGATAGAAACATCAATGATGAGAGAGAATTATTGATCGGCTACCTCCTGCACACCCAACCCTGGGGATAGAGCCCACAACCCAGGCATATGCCCTGACCAGGAATTGAACCATGAACTCCTGGTTCATAGGTCGATGCTCAACCACTGAGCCACACAGGCCTGGCCCCATTTTTCTTGTGAGAATAGGAGTGATGACTTCTAAGCTCTTTACATATTGGAGCTGAAACTGGAAGTTTCTTTCTTCCTTTCTTTCCTCTCTCCCTTCCTCCCTTCTTCCCTCCTTTCTTTCTGAAGCAAATATGGCAAAATGTTAATATCTGTTTAATCTCAGTGATGCGTATTCCCCTAAATTCAGGTTAGAGGCAACAGTGGTAACATTCCTTGAGGAGGCCATCCTGTTCATTTACATCCCAGCCTCACTTTTCAGTCGTTAAACTAAAATGAGCTTCAGTGTCTATAAAAAGATCCACAACAGACCAATCAGCAAGGAAGCACACAGAGCTACAGAGCTCACTACTCGTCCTTTGGCACAGTGGGAAGGCATTTTAAAGCATTGCAATAGCTACCCCTGAACTGTGTTCTGGATGGGAACCATTCCCTGTTAACCTATTTACCTGCCTTCTCTCCAAGAAGAAGGTTAATGAGAGTTTTCAATCAGTGAGACTGGTAGAAAGCCCTCAGATGACTACTCATGTCCACACAGGGTTCAAACTGAAGCACCTTATTAAGTCAACACGTGTGGATTTTTAAGTTAAGATTCTGCTCTCATTATTAGTCATCACGATAATAGCAGCAGTAAATACTTTCGTCTCTTTAGCATGTAATTCCAATAATGTCCAGTTTCATGTATAAATAGTATAATGGGCTCACTATTAAATTTTTTTATTTTTTCTTAGTCATAAGAAAAAGTTTATGTTTTATCAGAGATTTATACGTGCTAAGATCTTGTTGACTAACTTCACATTCACAGTATTTGTTTGTCCTTCACATAGTATATCTCAAATGGTTTGGCATGAGTTTAGGTGTCCCTAGTATACTGTTACCCACCAGCTACAGCTAACTGCTCCTGAATATTGGATTGTGTCCCTACCGTGGCCACATTTGGCCATATGCCCTTCTGCTGGAGGTAGGGTTTGGGCTGGTACATGTATTAGTTTGCTAGGGCTATTGTAACAAAATACCACAGACTGTGTGGCTTAAACAGTAGAAGAATGTTTTCTCACAATTCTAGAGGCTAGAAGTACGAGATCAAGGGTTGGTTTTTTCTGAGGCCTCTCTCCTTGGCTTGTAGATAACCATCTTCTTTTTGCATCTCCACGTGGTTTTTCCTGCTGTGTGTGTCTGTGCCCTAATCCCCTATTCCTATTAGGACACCAAACATATTGGCTCAGGGCCCACCTTAACGATATCATTTTAACTTAATTACCTCTATAAAGACCCTATATCCAAATACAGTCACATTCGGAAGTGTTAGGGCTTGGTACTTCAACATATGGATGTTGGGGGACACAGTAGCAGTGCTAGAAGCAAGGAAAGATTTTTTTTTAATCCTCACCCGAGGATATTTTTCCATTGATTTTTAAAGAGAGTGGAAGAGAGAGGGAAAGACAGAGAGAAACATCGATGTGAGAGAAACACATTCATTGGTTGCCTCCTGCACACACCCTGACCGGGGAGGAGCCTGCAACTGAGGTAAGTGCTCTTGACCACAATTGAACCCGGGACCCTTCCATCCACAGGCCAACACTCTATCCACTGAACCAAACGGTGAGGACAGAAAGATCATTTTTTTTAATGCTCACTGTACTCGAGGCACTTTACACACATTATCTCATCCTCACAAAGTTGTATGAAGTAGAAGTTACTATTTCTGATTTAGAGACACGGAGACTGAAATGTAAAGTCAGGCAGTATGGAAGTGATAGAGCCGAGATGAACACCTGGCTCTGTCTAGCTCCAAAGTCCATGCTCAGTCCACCATATCACATTCCTGAGCTTTACTTTACGTCTGAAACCCTTCACTCCTCTGTGTCCTGCCCCTTTTAGTCCCTCTACTGAGTGACTTGTCCTTTTGGTACCATTGCCTACTCCCCAGCCCAGATTATCAATCAATCACCAGATTTGGGGAAATAAAGATGGCTTGTTATTAGAATGAAGAACAGGCTCTTGTTCTCAACCTGTGGGTCGTGACCCCTTTGGGGGTCGAACAACCCTTTCGCAGGGATTGCCTAAGGCCATCGGAAAACACATATAT
Source organism: Myotis brandtii (assembly GCF_000412655.1). Taxonomy (NCBI): domain Eukaryota; kingdom Metazoa; phylum Chordata; class Mammalia; order Chiroptera; family Vespertilionidae; genus Myotis; species Myotis brandtii. Next base: position 400,174 of record NW_005371441.1, on the reverse strand, counting down.
AATTACATATTGTTTTTGTGATTAATCACTGTGCTTTAATTATGTTCAATTTGTAACAATGAAATTGGGGGTCACCACAACACGAGAAACTCTATTAAAAGTTCGTGGCATTAGGAAGGTTGAGAACCACTGTCCTAGAGTAACCCAAAGTCTCCACGCTTCCTAATAACCACTAGATTAGCAAGAACATTCTCAGTAACAACAATAGGGCATTTGCTTGGGCAGTTTCCTTGGATGTTATTGTCCCACCTTGAGGTGCTCCAGGCTTCACCAAAAGCAATCCAGTGATCAGGGACTGGGAACCTTGGTTTGAGGCAGTCGCTGTAGGAATGCCTGCTATCCTTAGGCACTGTGGCCTAGAAATACCTCTTCTGAGCTGAGCACATTCCTGGCAACTAGGACTCATGGCAAAATAATCCTGGAGTACAGGCCTATCGCAAGCCAAACACATTGTGAAACATTTGCGTTGCTTCTTTTGAAATCCACAAATAGGAGGAGACTGAATGTAGGCAGAGCAGACAGCTGTCTCTGGGATGATTTCAGGACACCCAGGAAAACGTCCTTGGTGAGAGTACTTTGTCGCCTTTGGGTTGTTTTTCTTTTGACTGCCTAATCGTTCCACTCTATTATTGTGAGATAAATTATTTTGTATTATGGAGCAATTAAGTCATATGCTAGTTACAGTTCTCAGACTAAATGCCAACAATTGCTTCCTTAGAATTTCCCCATTTGCAAATGAGTTTGCATTGATTTGCCAAGGGTCATAGCTATTTCAGCCATTTGATTAGCACTGATGCTGACACAAAGCAAACAGGACTCACTGGGCTTCAGTCTTCAGCTCCGCCACACAAGCACACACAGTATTTCACACCTGTTTACCCAGGCAGTCCTCCCGTGCAGATCTGCTTCAACTTAAGGAGACTTTCTCAGTATTTACACTAATGAGTCAATCATAATAAAACTTGGGTATTTGCCCCTACACAGAATAAATTATAAATATTTAAAAAATCATTAGAACTGGAAGGGGATTTAAAGATCATTTATTTCAATCCCCTGATTTTGTGGCTGAGAAAACCCCAGCTTAGTACAATTAAGAGATTTATCCAAGGCTTCACAATTAGTTAATGACAGAAGTAGACGTTAACTTCAAGTCCTGGCCTCTCCCTACAGCACCACTTTCTACTATACCCAGAATGTGTAAGTTCATACATATACTGGTTATAAATTGTCTCCACTTGCCTCTAAAATTGGATTTTGTTTTTTTTTAAGAAAAAGCAATGTTTTTTTAAGACTAAAAATAAATCAGGAAAAACCTGTGTCTTAGTCTTCAAAGGCATTCAGATAACTTCTGCCAGCTTCAAAAAGAGGAAATGTGATATTTAAAATAGCATACTAAAATATCATCGATTTCCTAAGTTTTGTGCCAACTTAGAGTAAATATTTTTAAACCTCTACGTGTAGTTCCTGTACGTCTATGATGTAGCTCTGCCTCTAAACTGACAGCTGACAAAGGAAATACGGGGCAGTAAATGCAGTGCCGACGTTGGGGTCACTTACAGAAAATGCCCTAAAATGTTCTGAGGGGACACTGTCATGTATTATGGACCTGGAGTTAGATCTGTTATGGTTCATGGGCTCACACAGACACAAATTGTGTGGCTGCTCTTCTGCCAAGTTGATCTAACCTTTAGCAACCCAGCATCATTCTTGGGAGCAGGTGCTTATTAGGATGCAAAGGACTTTTCTCAAATCCTATCATCTGGGGTCTTCCTTGTCACACCCGAAAATGAGTTCTCACTCCCTTGTACTTTAGAGTAGCCATTAGTTTGACTCCCCTACCCTACTGATTGCACATACTGACCAGTACCATCCTTCCCTATGTTGCTCTCCTAGCTCCCTCATTAAGATCGTAAAATGACCATTTTTCGGAGTTTGTGCCCATTACAGGACCCAGGCAGTGCTCTGCATGTGGCCCAGAAATATTTGATGAATAGATACATGACTAAATGCATGCTGCCTAAGATGAGGAATCATATTTGTTACAAACTAGTTGCAAAAGAAAATACAACATATTTGATGTAGTTAAGAATTTAAAAGATTAGTAGGAAAGAAATGATTTCTTATAAATGTGTATAAATGGACATTATTCTTATTAATCATACATTTTTGTTCAGTTGGTCAATTTTTTTATTGCTTTTGTATCTTGGCTTATGTTAGAGAATGTCATTTACACTGAAGATGTCTATAGGAATGCCTAAAATAGCCATGTTTCTAATCTATCAAGAGAAACTTAGAATATTTAACTTATAGGTAGGGCAATCTAGGCCTTGCAGTTATATATGTTCAAGGTCAAAAACCATTTATCTCAGAGATCTACATCTGCGACAGATGTCAAATAGGAATTTTGAAATATGCCTGTGAGCTGTAAAAATGCATGCGCCTGCCCACACCTCTGATTTTTTGGCCTCTATGCTAAATTAACTTTCAGAAAACAATTTAGAATGTATCTTGAGAGGTTAAAGATCTTATGTAAATATATTATTAACCTAATTTCGTGAAAAATGTTCTAGTACAAAATATTGACATAGATTATTGAGGTTGGGGAAGAAGGACAACATAAAGGGATGGTCACGGTATTTAATTTTTCATAATGCTGTAGTATTTTTTAATTTAAAAATTAAAAGAATGAACAGGTCATTCCAGGCAATGTCAATTTTTTTAAAAAGCTTATCACTTAGGAAAAAGTGAGTCCTAAAGAATTAAAATATACAAATTTTGAATGACTGAATAGTGAACGGATAAAAGACTTTTCTATATATATGTTATATAGAAATATGTTATATTATATATAACAAACTTTAATTTAATTATTTTAGTCACACTTTTTAAAAAACACACAAACATTTGTCCTTATTTTGTAAGGAGATGAAACACAATTAAGCTTTTGGTTTTAAAAACCTAAAACCCTGATTTCTTCATTAGTGCAATTTTCATCACGGTTGACGTACTTTTCTTATAAGTACCGCGAGCTAACCGATTGCGCTACTGGGACTTACTTTTCTATCCTCTCTCCCCACAGTGGGCTGTGGCTCCTTTATTTCTAGTTAATCTATTCGTTTTCGGACCTCTGCTCTTTCCTGGAGTAATGTGCCTCCTTTTCTGGGATGCCTGATAAAGCCTATTAATCCTTCAAGTCCAACTTGAATGTTCTCTCCCTTGGGGAATGTTCCCTAATCCTCTGTGTAAGCATTACACTTCCTTGATTGTACTTCCACAGATTTCTTACCCTCCTGGCTGGCTTTTATCTACAGCCTGAATCCCCTACTCTATAAAACCCTCACCAGCTCCTCTCACTCTAAGCTTGGGTGTAAGATGATGTAAGTCCAGGCAGGCTCTGGGCTTCCCTTCTCACAAGCATCACTCCCAATTGCTTTTTACCTATCTACTCCTTCTTCCCAGATCTGTGTGCTGTGTATTCTGGAGGCTATACTGCAGGAACTTTGAAGATATTTTGATCATGAACCAACAAAAGAAATCATTTTATTTTCAGAAAACACATGAAATATATACATGTTTTACAAAACTATGTGCACTGCATTCTGGTATTTTCCATTCTCTCTTTTATTTTTTTAATTTATTTTTTTATTGTTGACTAGAGGCCTGGTACATGAAATTCATGCATGGGGGGTGGTCCCTTCAGCCCAGCCTGCACCCTCTCCAATCTGGGACCCCTTGGGGGATGTCTGACAGTCGGACATCCCGCTCACAATCCGGGACCGCTGGCTCCTAACTGCTCACCTGCCTGCCTGCCTGATTGCCCCCAAATGGTCCCCCTGCCAACCTGATCACCCCTAACCACCTCTGCCTGCCAACCTGATCGCCCCTAACTGCCCCCCTGCCCGCCTGGTCGCCCCCAAATGCCCCCCCCACCGGCCTGCTGCTCAGTCATTTGGTCATCCCTCACTAACCCTCCTGCCAGCCTGGTCACCCTATACAGCCTGGTGTTCAGTTGTTTGTTCGTCCCTCACTAACCCCCCTGCTGGCCTGGTCGCCCCACGCAGCCTAGTGTTCAGTTATTTGGTTGTCCCTCACTAATCCCCCTGCCAGCCTGTTTGGTCGTCCATTCAGTTGTTTTGGATGTGACAGCCCCTGGCTTTATATATATATATATATAGATAGTATTACAGATATCTCCCATTCTCCACCCTTTACCCCATTTACTCCATTCTCTTTTTAAAACAAAGGATTGTGTGACAATTGCATATCCACATGCAAAAAATAAATATATATCCTTACCTGATACTATGCACAACATTTAATTCAGAATGAATCATTGACCTAAATATAACAGCTAAAACTATAACACTTCTTGAAGAAAGCAGGCACAAATCTTTATGACCTTGGGTTGGTCAAAGAATTGTTAGATAAACTACCGTAAGCAAAATCCATAAAAGAAAAATGGATAAATTGGATTTCATTTAAAACTGCTGTGCTTCTAAAGACACCATTAACAAAATGAAAAGACAAGTCATAGACTGGAAAAAAATATTTGCTGATCTTATATCTGATAAAGGAATATATTAAGGACCCTCATAATCCAATAATGAGAAGATAAACAACCCAATTAAAATGCACATAAGAGTTGAAGATATGGTCAATAATGCATGGTCAATAAGCACATGAAAATGTGCTCAACCACATTAGTCATTAGGAAAATTAGAAACCACAATGAGATACTACTACACACTCACCAGAAAAGTTACAATTAGAAGGACACACTACCACCTGGAGAGTGTGGAGCAGCTGAAACACTCATACGTTGCTGCTGCGAATGTAAAATGGTACAGCCATTTTGAAAATAATTAAGCATTTTCTAAAAAGTAAAACAAACTTTTCATATGACAATAGCCAGTCCACTCCTAGAGATATATCCAAGAGGAATGAAGACTTGTCTACCCAAAGACTAACACACAAATGTTTATAGCAGCATTATTTATATTAGCTCCAAAGTGGAAACAATTCAAATGTCCATCAGCTGGTAAATGGATAACCCAATGTGGTATAGCCAAACAATGGACCATTCAGCAATAAAAAACGAAACAAACTATTGATACAAGCTCAGCATGGTGACTCTCAAAAACACTATGTTAAGTGAAAGAAGCCAGACCCAAAAGACTACAAATTGTATGATTCCACACATGTGAACTATTCAAGAAAGGCAAATAAAAGGAGATAGAGAGCAGATCAGTGATTGCCAAAGGCTGAGAATGGAAGCAGAGATGAACAGCAAATGGCATGAGGACACTTGTGATGTTGGACATGTTCTAATACTGGATTGTGGTGATGACATTATAACTTAAATTTACTAAAAATCATTAAATTGTACATTTATAATAGATGCATGTTATGGTGAATAAATTATTAAAGCTGCTTTAAATATTTTAATTGATGCTGGTTAAAACTCACTAGATCGATTTCTTGACCCACTACTGGGGCCTGATCCATTGTGGAAAGATTGCCCTATTGGATAGTAAGCAAACTCCTATAGATCCTTGAACTTCTCCACTTCTTGCCTTAACTGGAACCAGGACATCAGTTTTATTGCCCAATGTCATATCCAGTTATCCCCCAAACATGGACTTACACCCTGACAAGGTTTTTCCCCTCCTCTATTGCTTTCCATCTCATCAGTGGCCTAGTTCTCCAATGGCACTTCCTCAAACCATTCCTTCTCTCCACTTCTACTTCTCTATCTTAATTCAGCCCACTACCATCTCTTGCTTGATTGTTAAAACATCCTCTATTGAGTTGCTTTGACTCTAATCTTGCCACTTTGCAACAGACAGGCCTTTCTAAAGCACAATCTTACAGTGCTAGTCCTTGTTTAAACATTTTAATGGCTTCCCGTGCCCACAGGATGAAGTATTAACCCCTTAACAAGGCAAGCAGAGTGTCTGGCTGACAACAAATGCTCAGTAAAATTTGTTGAAAGATAGAATGAATATGTCTCGTGGCAGTGATTTTTTTTCTTTAATTTCATTATGTTTATTTGTATGTTTGCCTGTCTCCCGTAGGAGTTGAACAGTCCTCTAGCACAGAGCTTTATGTGTTTATACACACTTGTTGGCCCTAGCCCTCAGCACAATGTACTCTACACTGTAGGAATCTGCAATGCACTTGTGAATAAATGAATGGAGGAGGGCTTTTCAAAGAACTGTAGTAGGACCCAAGTGTTTCTGGCTCCCCAGGAAGTTCTTGGCTTTGGTTGAACCAACAAAGCAAACAAGAGTCTCTTGGTGCAATATGCAAACTCACCAAATGTTCTGCATTCCTGAAATCTGCCTGGGGGCTCATCCGTCACACACTGTTTTGATTTAGGAGAGTTGATTAGCTTGGTTTTGGACTCCAGTCAGCAGCCTCTTCTTGCCAGGCACTCCTAGAATGTCCCAGAGAAGAGGAGGGACATATTTCACATTTATATCAAACATAGAGGCTTGAAGGATACTATTCACATGTGCGGCATTAGTTTATATCTCACATGTCTCTAAAAAGGCTTGGTCCATCTCATTACCAAGACTGGCAAAGTGACAGATTTGTTCTATGGACATAATACAGTTAAGCAGCTCACTGTCCTTTTCTTTCTACCAACTTGAAAATAAACTGGCAAAGTGCATCTCCATGGCTTGGTGCCAAAACAGAGCTGGGCACCTTCATGAATTACTGGGTTGCCTGTGTCTAAGAAGGTCATATTCATTTGATTCTAAAAGTTCTGATGCATTTTTCAGAAGAAGAGTTGGCATTTTTCAGAAGAATGGATAACTTCCTTTTTTTGACCAAAGCTCTTACTGGAAAAAAAAAGTCACCAAATTTGCAGTCAGCCAAATTAAGTATATCTTCTCTTAAGAAAGAATACAGGGCACAATACATCTCAACATTTAAATTGGCCTTCAAAATTGTGGATTAATTAGATCATGTTCTTCAGAAAAACAGAAAATAAAACAAAATAGCCGGAACAATAATAGAACAAAAATCTTCACTTTTGACTTTTCAGAAGGAACCATTTTTAAGTATTAAATTGCCATACAGGTTATATTTTTAAATATTTTAAGGTATTTCCACATTTAATTTCTCTGCACACCCTATGCTTGCCTTCTCCTTGTTTATGCTTTATTCCTGAAGACCATTCTCTCTCTGTCCTCCTCCTGGTCCAAGGCTCTCTTCCTTCTGTGGGCCATTTCCTCTAGGAGACCTGTCCCTAAAACTTGAGCCATCACTAATACTTTTCTGGAGAGCTATTCATTGCGTTTTAAGCAAAGGCTGTCAACTAAGGTAAGAGTTAGCGGGGAGAGAAGAACATAAGAATCTTAAGTGCAATCTAAAGAGAATATCACAGTATATTTTGAAATAAAAGAAAAAACTGTTAATACTGGTGTAAGGACATGAAAAACCCCCACAATATTCTCAAGAGGGTAGAAGCTAGAGTCTCTCTTGCACCCACCCCTCTGTATCGAATCTCTTTTTTGTTGTTGTTTAAATTGAGAAAAACTAACAGGGAGTCTACACCACACAGTGTACTTAATAGGTAATAGTTAACATGTGTAAAGTTCTTAACACTTTACAAAGGTCTCACACACAGTTTTCCTTTAGTCCTTATATCAACTTGTAGATGCCATAGTATCATCATCTCTATCTTAGGCAAGATGGCTGAGTGTCAGAGAACTTCATATCTGTAACTACACTAAGGGGTGGGGGTGGGGCAGGCTGGGATCTATATTTACTTTGCTTTTTTTTTTTTTGCACTATGCTACTGAAGGGAATTAGAATGTTCCACCCCCAGATATGCCACCTTGGCATAGGGATTGTTTTAAGGTAAAGGCAATTGAGAAACATCAGGCAGAAGGATCTCTGTTCTCCCTCTTTCTATCTAAAAATAATGCATAAATTTCCCTTTGTGAAGGTGTCTCCCCTCCCTTCTCCTATTCCAGGAAGAGGAGGTGACCCTTGTCACTAGAGAAAGAAAGAACTGATTTGTGTTTGTGTAACATGCCTGACAAATAACCCTCATCTTTCATTGGTTTCTCCCATAGCTTTACCTTCCCACGATTTACTGCCCGAGAAGCCCAAACCCCTTTACCTTGTTACTTCTCCACAATTTATCATCCTTTGTTAAAATGGTATATAAGCTCCCTGGGAAAATCACTTCTGGGGGGTTTGACTTCTTTTCTGTGAGGCTTCCTATGTGCATATGAAATAAATCTAGTATCTTGTTGAACTGTCTTTTGTCCGTTTAATTCACAGTCCACAGCCCATAAAGTTTACCTAAGAGGGTAGAGGAAAAGTCTTTCCTTCCTTAAAGTATGACCTCTAATTTTTTATGTCTTGTATCTCCAAATTTCTTGAGCTTTCTTTTGTTTTTTTTTTGTAACCTTCCCATTGTATCTAGTACAATTATAAGTGGATAGATGGATGGATTTACTGTAAGAGATATTTAACATCTAGTTGTAACAGAATTGAAACTAGAGGAATAAATGTTTTTGCTTCCCTAATACCTTGTTAATATTTTTTAAATTAAGAATTCCATAGAAACCCTGTATTCATGATTTGCTACAGCTTGAAAGATTCAGGAGACGGATTTTAATCAAGGTCACAAGTCATTGGACATTATTGTCTAATTGTTCAATTATTGCCATTGTACATTATTGTACATGGTTGTTCAATGAACATTTACTGTTCCTTGGAAATTATTTATCTTCTCAATACACATTTGTGTATGCTTACTTGTACTTTAAATAGACTTCTTAAATAAAAACTAATGCAGTCTTGGATAAAGACATTAAAACAAGTAAACTAGTCATCAGTTGTTGTTGTTTTCATTTAAATATAGATTTCCTTTCTCTACATGAAAGGAACAAGATGGGACAGAGAATCTGGGCTAAGAATTATCTGACATTTTCATATGTGAAACTGGTGTACCTGGGCATCCAGGTGGCCTTCATGTGAATTTAGAAACAGTTATTTCATGTGGTGCCTTTGCCTCCAGGTTACGATTTCACTGAAACTGGAGCATTGCAAGTTAAATCCAAGTTTACTCCTCTTTTCTTTGCTGAGGCTAAGCAAATTGGGTCTCATCAGCGCTTGCTAATGAAGACAAAACAAACAATGCTTGCAGTAAATCTTTGACGCATATGCTACATTACAGCACTTCAAGGTCCCTTCAAATGCACAGCACACAATATATGTTTGTTGACAGTTTGGGGCCGAGTAAATTTTAAGATTTTTGAAAGTACATTTTTAAATAAATAGTTCTTCCCATAAACTTCCAGCTCCATGAAAAATTTAATACTTGATTATTGAGGGTCTACTGTGTAACAGGAGCTTTCAAGTGCATTGTTTTATCTTCACTCAATTATTACAATAACCTCAGGCTGTTGCCACAACACTACACTATTTTTAACTACCACTGAGTGACACAAAAAATGCAGGCATGTTTTTTAAAATGAAAAACATTTAAGAGGGCACCATAGTTTCTTATTGTCTTATTTCACAAATGTGCCATAAAGGAAGAAACATCAGAACCTCATAATTTTTAAATATAAACATTATCTTTATTAGAACCATTAGTGCAATAAAAATTCTGTCAAAATAAACCCTAAAGGGGATCTTCTATTTATCAAATTTCCTGCACTTATTTCATACTAGTTATTTTATTTCAGAGCTAGATGGATTATAGGAATTACATGCTAATTATTTTGAGCTTAAACAGATAAACTTATCAGGTTTCCTGTTAGAAGCTTATAATTTTTCTCTCTAAATATTTTAAAGATTTACCATTAATGTTTAAGGAGGTTTTTCAAATGTCATCTTTAAGTATTTTCTCCCCAAGGACTACATCTTTTTTTTAAAAAAAAAAAGCAATTAGCCAATCTGATGGCTTCTGGCCAAAATAAACTCTTTAGCAAAATTACACTTGTGTATTTACCATGCTGCAGTTATTTAAACACTTGGATTCCAGGAAATGAAGTTTTAAAACATGTTTAGGTAAATACTTTTTAACATTATCCAAATGGCTCCATTAAGTTGATTTACAAAATTGTTAGCAATTTCTGTTGCAAAGCAAACCTTCATTTCAGCAGAAAGCTATTGCACCAATTAACTCTTACTGTGGGGCATCCAATTTTGTTTATCCCCAGAGAAATTTAAAATTGACCTAACGCATGAATATACAGCTATTTTGCAGGGACATGGACAGCACAACTGAACTCCAAACACTAAATTTGGAGTCAGGGTACCTGAGTTTGAACAGGAACTATAGTTACAACCGAGATTCTTTGACATAATTGGGAAATGATACCCACTTAACAGAACTGTCTGAAGCTTCAATTTGATAATCTATATGAAAACTCTTCATAAATTGGTGTTCAAAAATAATTTGCTTTACTTAGGATGAGAGTACTCACAATGGTGACTGAGCCAATAAAAGCCAGCTATAGCAATTGGCAAAATAAAGTTGAAGCTCATTCTTTGCCCTTGCCCTTGAGTTGGTATTTCTGCTTTGCCTCAGAATAAATCAGAGCCTATTTACTCTTTAGCAGTTGCTGCCGCCTACACCCACCTTGATTTTTGGTAAAACATGTGCCATTTCCTTTGGTAAGAGAAAGTAGGTCTTAGTGTTTGCCAGAACACAAATCATATGCCATGTTGGCTCCATTAAACTTTTTAAAATACGTTTTTATTTATTTTTAGAGAGAGGAAGGTAGAGGAAGAGAGAGGAAGGGATTATAGGATTGGCTGCCTCTAGCACACCCCCTACTGGGGATCATACTCACAACCCAGGCATGTACCCTGACAGAGAATCGAACCTATGACCTCTTAGTTCATAGGTTGACGCTCAACCACTGAGTCATATCAAGTGGGCTTTAAAAAATTTTTTTTAATAAAAATCATCCTAAATCCTAACTCTTTAGAAGTAAATATTAATTTTAGGTGAATGTTGTCTCAGGCTTCACTCATAGATTTTCACTCACTGATCTTACACATGGACAAAAAGAGAGATAAATGGAAAGTCAAAACTCTTGAGATTTTGACATTTTACTTCTGATGTTATTTTAAGAAAATAGTATTAAAGTTATTTAACATATATAATTAATTAGATATTAGCATATAACAATGAACTTAATATAAAATACTTATATTTTTCCTCTGTGTTCAAAAGATCATAAATACAGAAATTAGTTTTTAAGGTCAAACACAATTTTCCTTAAATGTGGTATAGTTTAACTCCCACTATTGATAAAATGAAAGCATTTTTAGGTAACACATATTTTTATTCCCACTCTACTCTTTATTGGTTTTTCCTATTTTAACTTGAAATCCATATTAATACTAAAACATTATTTTTGCATTTACAGCCCTAGTGTTTTTGCAATACCGTCTCCAATTTAAATTTTATTTTGATTCATCTCTAAATTGCTTGGTTTTATTTAAAAGAGCTTTTCTTTTAAGTATTCAGTAATTAATAAACAAAAAATAAAGGGTTTTTTGCATTATAAAAAAGAAAAAATCCACTTATAAGTGTACCTGCACCATTCACAGCCATGTTGGTCAAGGATTACCTGTAGTTCATTTATGCAAAAGTACTTATTTTCCAAGGCTTTTATAATTGACTAGAGGTCTGGTGTACCGGTGGGGTCCCTCAGCCTGGCCTGCGCCTTCTCACAATCTGGGCCCCCTCAGGGGGTGTTGGAGAGCTGGTTTCAGCCCCATCCCTGCAGGCCAGGCTGAGGGACCCCACCAGTGCATGAATCCGTGCACCGGGCCTCTAGTATGCATATAAGATCTTTGGTTAATCTCTTCCTGCCCTCCCCCCTCCCCACTTCCCTCTGAGATTCATCAGTCTATTCTATGTTTCCATGCCTGTGGTTTTCGCTCCTACGTTAAGCATCTGCCCCCTGGTGGTCAGTGCACGTCATAGCTACTGGACAGCCGTTCGCTTAGGCTTTTATATATATAGATTCCACTGGTAATAATGGGTGAGAGGTCTTCATTCTACTGAGTAAGTAGAATATAAGTTGTGGATGCTGAGTGAGATGTTTGCTACCATTTGGTGAGCACCTGTCTAAGAATGACTACAACACACAGGAAACAAAAGTCAAGAGCTTGAAAGAGGCAGATTTTTCCCTGCAGCAATCACTTGGCTCCAACTATGCTACCAGTTGGTTTATCTCTAGAATTTGTAAAGATGACATCCGGGGCTTTGTTTTTGTTGTTGAGTTTTTTTATGTCACATTCAACTTCAAACAAAATTAATTAACCCATCTCCCTTACCTCTGCCAAGGTAAGAAACAGATCATGGCATAGGGTCCAATCTGCTCCCTTCAACCACTCTCTAGTAGCTCCCCAATTCCCCTGAGATACACACCTGAGACACTGATGTTATCAGCTGTCGTAATCTGGGAACCTTTGGTTGTAAGAAGAGAAATTGGCACAACCAACACAATGAAAAAGAATGTTTATTAGAGGAATACAAAAGTACACTCATAAATGAAGGCTTCCTCCTCTTTAATCTGGATCTGATTATTTTGATGCAATGTTCAACATACTCAATTTACTACAAATCTTGATTTTACCATCATTTGAATTAGTCATTTCTGACAGATGTATATATTCTACATACTTTTATGAGAATGACTTCTATGGTTTTATTTAAAAACTGAGTTAAAAACTGAGTAGGACAAGGCCTCAGAACCCTGTGGCCCACAACTAGAAATTTATATAGATTAACCTAACATTTCTCTAATTCAATTTCACCATGTTAACTCTAATCCCAAAGGAGACTTTGAAAAATACTATCATTAAAAGGGAAAGTAATAACCCACTGCACCTGGCATTCACTATCCTCTCACTACTTTCCGATGGTAACTTCTACTAGAGAACTTGACATTCTGAATTTTCACTGTCTGTCTTTCCAACAAGACTATGAGATCCTTAAGGGGGCCAAGCTCAGTGTCTACGGTGGCATATTGATGTTCCCCTAGTACATTAGTTGTCACAAATTAGGCTTTAAATGTTTTATTTTATCTTTCATATTAATATTTGAGGGGGGAAAGTTAATCAGAATGGAAAAAAAGAGGCATTTGGAAGTCTGGGGGAGAAAGAGAGATGGAGACTTTTGCGATAATTCAAAAGGGATTTGGCCTTTTAAAAATGTATAAGATGGTGACATTGGTTTCTGTTCATCAATACTTAGTTTTATTCAAAAACAAGAGTGTCCTTAGAATTATTCTTATGCTTACAAGCCGTGAGTGGAAACTGTAGGATAATTAATAGATTAGGTAGAAGGGGACGGGACAAAAATAAAGGAGATAGGCTGGGGTGGGATAAAAGGAACTGCAGAGAGGCAAAAGACAGAGAAAAGGCTGGAAAAGAAAGCATAAAACTTGCCTGATACCCGGTAGCTGAATCAAATCATCCTTTTCCAAGCCACTGGCCCAGGCACAGGGGAGATTCTGACTTGGCTGCCTTGGTCTGGACTCCAGGAGAGAAAGGAGATGAGCTGTTCATAGAAATAGGAGATGCCATTTGCTACAGACTGAGTGTTTGTGTCTTCCTAAAATTCCTATGTTGAGACCAAATCCCATTGCGATGGTATTTGGAGGTGGGGCCTTTGGGAGGTCATTAGACTTAAATGAGGTCATTAGGCTTAAATGAGGTCATTAGGGTAGAACCCTCCTGGAGGAGATTAGTGCCCTTATAAAAGAGGACCCAGTCAGCTTCCTGGGTCATCCCTTCCACCACAGGAAACTCATAAAAAAGACAGGCAGCTGGGCTCATCAGGTACTTAATCCTTGGTTCCTTGATGTTGGGCTTCCCAGCCCTGGAACTGCGAATAATGAATTTCTGTTGTTATAAGCCCCACTATGGTACTCTGGTATAGCAGCCCAAAAGGATTAAGACACCACTATTTAGATTTCCTGACTTAGGGAGTTGAATGTACTTCAGATGAACTGGAATATATCGTCATATATGTGAGAATACTTCTAACAGCAAACTGTCGAGCTTATACAAAATATGTATTTTAATTTCCATAATAACCCGAGAAATGATCTATTGCTCTCCTTATTTATTCCAGATTTAAAAAAACAAAACAAAACTTGAGTCTTAGAGATGTTAACTAATAGCCTTAGGTCAATGCTGAATTTGTTATGTATTTATGATTTTGCTAGAACGGGACCCCATGCCATTCTTGCTGGGGCTCACATGATTACCCCAACGTCTGAGATTTCAGGACTTGATTTACAGCTCACCAGGTACTAATAGATTAAATGTGTTTATCATTACCTCTTTTTAAGATGCCTCCATTCTTGTGTGTGTGTGTGTGTGTGTGTGTGTGACATTGAACTGTACTTTATTACCCACTGCTTTTTCAATAAGGTTTTTAATAAACTTCAAGGTTTGGATTCTCACTTTAAAGCAAGGAACAAACTTGCCTTTGTAAATGGAGGTGATATCTGTCACCCCGAGGTCTGAAGGATACTTATTGGTTCGCTCACGTGTTGAAAGGGAATGCAGCTGCCTGCAATGAATCCCTGACGACAGACGTGGGAGAAGGATGGTGAAAGGGATCTGGTCAAGAAAAACAACATCTGGCCAAAGAATTTAGATTTTTTCCTTTGGTTTTTCCCTCTCGGTGCCATTGCATTACCTACTATTAGCACTTACAGTCCTTGGAAGTAAAGCCAAGTTGTTGGTCATGCTGTCTATATGTCTTCTGCACCATCGGTTTATTGTGAAAGCCATGATGAAGCAAAAACTGGAACTAAAAATAAATAAAATTTAAAATTCCACTCCTCTCAGAAAGTTTTCAACTTATAATATTTATAAAGGCAATTAGGGGACTCTATAACTGGACATGACTTTATCTCTTTAAAAATTAACCAAGTATTAAATGAATCCATTATTATGGATAATTATTTAATGAAACCATTAGCATAAAGTTCCTAACAGCAAGATACAAGCACCTAAACTGTAACTCAAAGGAAGTGACTTTCCCACAGAAACTACAGTATAAGGGAAGTAGTTACTACAAGTCAGCACATTCATAGTAAGAACACAGCACACCTACAGCCATTTTCCCAAGAGCCATGTTTTTGCTCTTCCTCTTTTGGGTTCCTTCCTCCCCTCTCTGTTTCAGTACTTCTCAAACCATTGCGACAGAAATGGATGTTAAGTTTGGAGCTGTGTGGCAAGTTCTGATCCTCAGTGTCTCCAGGTATTAGAACTGTCTTCAGCAACTTGCCCATCCTGAGTCTTGGGAAAGAGTTGGTTGGTTCTAACCCTCCGAGGAATTCAGTTAGGTCACAACTGCCCTACAAGGGTGGTTCAAGGTTTTCTTCATCAGATACCAGGGGCAAATCAATAAGCAGGTCCCAAATCAATCATATTGTTTTGATTCAGGTTGGCCCAGCACACTGGAATTACTGTCAACAACTGAGAGCCCTAACTCACATGTGGGAGACAAGGTTCAGACTAGAGGGTCCCCAAGCCTAAGCTTTGCCTATGGCAATTGTTTGCCTAAATACTTCATTCTTTGCTTGTTCTTCTTACCCTGTTTTTGTTTATTTGTTTGTTTGTTTTTTGGCTGGAGACCTGTAGAGTATCAGGAATTGTGTGACATGTGAGAACCTATGAAGTAGAGAAAAAGGACAATGAGCCATTGAAATAAAGTGGTTAAAAATAAGATTGTGACACTCGATGGCAAAGGAAAGAGACAGACATCTTCTCAGCAGATATGCAAGAAAGAAGATGCAATCCCAGCTGTGAAAACCTTGTGAACAAGAAGAAAGCCCATGAATATAAGAAATGAGACAAGGCATAAGCCACATATGACAAGTGCAAAGTGGCCCCAGGAGCAGAATTGGTCTAATGCCAGGCTTAATTCACTATCTCAGCAGCCCTGTTAGGACCAGGAGAGAAAACTAAGAGTGGATCTTCCAATCAAAACTCACTGGATGGCCAAGAAATGTGTCACAGAATCTGAGGTTGTTAAACAAATTATAACCCCATAGAACCCATGGAGCTGGCCAACTACAGAGGTGACTCAGAAGGGCACTGAGAAGTGTCACAGAATCTGAGGTTGTTAAACAAAATATAACCCTGCCTCCTAGGGTCTGAAAAGCCCCCCAAAATAGAACTGCCATTTGTCAGTGGTGGTGTGGCCCCTCATCTCTCTTGTTTCTGTCTAACTCTTCTATTCTCTTCCCTCATCAGGGTTGCTTCTTCAGATTTCACACCGTCTCAAAAATGCCCACTCTAAGACCAGATTTCTAGTACCTTCCTGCTTCAAAGCTCTCTTGGATGGAAATCTATACAAAACAGTTCAAATTTTGAGGGGGGGGGGGGAAAGAATTAGGAGAGTTCATTTGTCCAAACCAAGTAATACATGGCTAGCTCTCTACTCTGGCTGCCTTCGGAGCTTATTCCTGGGCAATTAGTGTGATGTCATGTGCTACTTGGGGCTACTCCTAGAAGTTATGAGTAGGACAGGCCTAGGGAATAGTGAGATAAATGGTAACACATAAACATGCTGAAGAGATGAGAAAAAAAAGAGAAGGGCACATGCATTCATCCCACAAACATGTGTTGAGATCTTTATGAGCCAAGCACATAAGCACCATGCTTATGCTTCGAATTCAACCTCTAAAGAGCTTATTATCTAACTGAAGTAATAAACTAATACACAGCCATTGGCAATAATAGGATAGATGCTTTAATAGAGGTTTAAATCAATTGTCGTGTGGAAACAAAGAAAAGAGAATCAAGTCTTCCTGAGCAGCTCAGAGAAACCTTCAAAGGAGTTGATGTTACTACTAGGTCTGGAAAAACCTACAATATTTTTACAACAGAGAAGTAAAAAGAAGCCTTTGCCAAAGCTTTATACTATTTGATTCTCCTCACAGTGCAGTGAGATATATTGAGCAGATTATTTCCATTATATAAGTGAGGAAACAGAATTCTACAAAAGTTTAATGAATTGACCAAGACCACATACCCAATGTGGGTTGAATCCCAGGCTAGATCCTAAGTCTCCTGACTCCTAATTCACTGCTTGTTTCTATTTGTTTATGTTGAGAGACAAAAGAATGGGCCTGTTCCATTGCCATCCGTAGCTCTCACACTATGATTTTAACCTGCCTTTCCTAAGCTCAATCTCCATCACTTTCTTTGCAAAAACTCTTGTATTTAGAACATATATCTGTCGAAGTGTTGATAGGAAACAAATGAAAACTCAAATAAATTGATTTAGGGAAAATTTAATAAATGGAATCTTTACAGGGGTGTGAGCAGCATTTCAGGAAACCATGAGAGGATGCTATAGGATCCCAGAACTTGCGAGAGCAAGGATTCATCATCACCATTACCATCTGAAGGATGAAATGGAGTGGATTTATCAGAACCCAGAGAGGGTGGCATAGAGAAGCCACCTGGCAGGAACTTGACTTTCATAGCAGGACAGCCAACCCATGACAACAACTTTACTCTCTTCTAGTTTTAGAACATCTGCCAGTGCCTTCCATTGGCCAAACCCACTGGGAGTTTCAAAAAGCATGGAAACCCACTGGTGATGTCCATAAAAGGTTAACTTTCCAGGGCAAAATCATGTTAGAGGAGGGTGGATGGGTAGATAGTGAATCTGGAGAGGTGAACAAGAACCATCCAGCACAGGAAATAAAGGGGGTATTCAATGTGGGAGGCAAGGCTTGGTTTGGTTTCTGATCTGTTTGTTCCATGCTCCTTTCCCACTCACACACACCTCTGACACCACACACACACCATTTTCTTTTCTCCCTTTCCCTTGCGATTTCCTTTTGTATTTTGGAAATCTGACCACTCAAGTCACTGCCCTGGGTTTTCAGCCAAGAATCCACTCCAAGCCAATGAAGCCAAATCTATTTCATCTCAGTCTCTTGGTCATTGCAAGTCCTGAACTGAACTTGAGGATGTATGCCTGCCAAGGTAAAGGATGAGTTGCAAAAGAAATACTTATATGATTCTGTAGTGTTCCAAGTCGTTCTTTTCAAAGATCTTCTTGTACAGTAAGAGGGACTGCTCTATGGGATCATTTTGAGGAAAAATTTTTGGAGATCTAGGCTGAAGATTTTAAAAATCTCTGACTGGATGAGCCAGTAACCCTATTGTACCAGCTGCAGTCAACCTCCTCTCTTGTGTGCTCCGCAGGGTGGGCTAAGGTGGGCCAAGCTGGATGTGACAGATGAGTGCATCGTAGCAGCCAAAAGAATGCTCTTAGAGGAGACTGGCTGGAAAAATCTTTTCTCTCTCTCTTAATGTAAGAAGAGCATCTAAAAGTTTACTTTTGTGGAGAAATAATTCCTTTTTTTCCTGCTAATGTTGAAGTTTGCCTTGATTTCTACTTTTGAAAAACTGCATAGGCTTGTAAGTTATAGTTTTAATCTTATTCAGTAATATTTTTCCTTGATAGGAAAACCACTTTTATTATAAGGCAGAAACGGGGTGGTTTAAAGGGGTAAGAGAATGGTAATATTAATTTTATATCATGAAGATTAAGTTCATAAAATTTGATGTTTTAACTCATAACTATGTGTCCATTAAAGTGAACCAAAATCTCAAATGATAGTGAAGCTATATATCTTAAATTGGAGATCTCAAATCAACAGTGGACAGGTAAGAGGATATTTCTAGAGAATCATTTGTTTGCAGTTTATTGTTGCGTGTCCCTGTCCTCTACATCACATTTGTCTATCAGAGCCCCACTAGACACATCTAGCTAATTATCCATCCAATTATTCATCCATTGGGAGGCTACCCACCCACATGGGCCTCCATCATGACCTTTGCCCAATCATTACAAAATACTGATTTAGTTCTCCTTTCACAAGCAACCAGGAGTTCAGTTGTCCTGGGAGTGTTTTATCCCAGAGATATCACATAGGAGTGCAAGGAAGGCTCCATGTGGGTGCTAAGATAGAACCCCAATTCTTCCACACAGGCCATTTTGCAGAAAGGGAGATTTTCAGAAGAAAGAAAGAAGTTGGTTTTTTTGGAAACAAAATGTTCTTTTATCTTCCCCTATGCCTTGCCTTTTAACTTCTTTTTCTTGGAGGAACTTTTCTAGAGTTGGGAAGAAGTTTTGAGTAACTTTCTAACATGTCAATTGGCAAAGCTAAAAGGCTCCATAAAATAATGGCTACGCTCTAGTCCTCAAGAGGCACATTGGTGTGCTGCAAAAATCTTTAAAACATGCAATACCTGACTATTTAGTCAGGGGCACTGACTTCTTTTCCCTTGATTGTCAAACTAAAAAAAATGACAACAGTAAACACAACAATAGCCATCCAGGGTGACTGAATCAAAATTATACCTATTTTTTGTCAGATCAAAAAACTGTTTTTTGGTGTGCCACAATATTTTAATAATTAGTTTATGTGTGCCATGAGATGAAAAAGGTTGGACATCGCTGCTCTAATAGTATCTAATGATATCTGGTATGGAGATGAAAAAGGTTGGACATCGCTGCTCTAATAATATCTAATGATATCTGGTATGTGAATGAATGAATGTCAGATGTAGACTAAGTCATGAACTGGAAGTTTCCTCCTCTTCCCTCTTCTCCCTCTGTCTAGAATCTCAGGACAATTGTAATCCTAATAGTCCCAGCCAGCAGTATCTCATGGTCACAGCCTTTGCATTTTTGAACCCATATAAACAACCAACCCACTTGACTTAACTCCCTCAGTAGCCAACCTGAGGAAGCTAACTAGTTCTTATAGATGCAAGCAGAGAACTAAGGAGTTAGCATGTAACTAATTCCAGGTAATGTCTTTGCACTTAAAGTTGGACATCTTGGAGACATTGCTCAAATATACAAAAAGTCACTCTTAATAATAAGAGCTTGGAGACCTTCAGCGTGTGATTGGACAATGGTGCCCAGCAGTATCTCATGGTCACAGCCTTTGCATTTTTGACAACCAACAACCATATAAACAACCAACCCACTTGACTTAACTCCCAGTAGCCAAACTGAAGAAGCTAACTAGTTCTTACAGATGCAAGCAGAGAACTAAGGGGTTAGCATGTAACTAATCCCAGGTAATGGCTTTGCACTTAAACTTGGACATCTTGGAGACATTGCTCAAATATATAAAAAATCACTCTTAATAATAAGAGCTTGGAGACCTTCAGCATGTGATTGGACAATGGTGTCTTTGGTGGACAAGGCCTTCGGGAAGCCTTCAACTCTTGTCATTTTAGCCTCAATTTTATGCCTCTTTTGCACAGGCGTGATCCTTCCAGTTTCACCACAGGCCCATTGGAACCTGGGATCAGGATCTCCAGACTTCAGACTCAGATGGGGGAGAAGTTAGTAGTGCTTCAGCTTTGTTTGTTTGGTCTTTGAAACACACGAGCCAGACGGCACTCGGTAAGATCCGAGATTAGTGGCACTGCTGCTTGATGACTAATGCAATTAAGTAAGCCCTGGTGCTGGCACGGCACCGCAACAACAATCCCATAGTGTCAAATGCTCTGCCAGATGGATTGCTCAAACCCTTGGAAGCGCTCTCAAGTACACATACTTAATCACTGCAGGCCCAGTTCGTGGAAAAATGACATGGTACTTGTGTGGGCGGAAGGTTCCTGTCACTTTTTGGGGGCAATCAATCCCATTGTCAGCTTTTATAGCCAATGTTGTCCTGGTTTCCTCTCTCGTGGGCTGGTGGTATTTAAGTATGAGAAATACGATGAATTTGGGAGATATAATCATTTTTTCCCAATAGCTTGGATTTTTATAGAATGGGCCTGATTTCAAATATCCCGTCCCATTGCCTTTTAAAGTACATTCTGAACTTACTACATTGGGTCCCAATTTTTACTTTAAATGTAGATTACAGCATTTCTTCTCTTCAGTTTATTAAAGAACGTAACTAACCTGCCCAAGAGGGTCGTATGTATTGAAAAGGAAGTGAAGTTCTTGTCAATACCTAACCGAGGCTCCAGCTCATCACAGCCCCGTGTCCCGGGCAGGTCTCCAAGGTGCCGCCAGGAGTTATTGGACCCAGAAGACCGTGCCTGGATTCCGGGTTAACAATCTGTATTCTCCTCTGAACTGTGGGGAGAAAGGGTAGTTGGTCTGTGGTATTCGTACTTGAAGAACATGATGTTTCCCAAACTAACATGGCTCCAGACCGCTGCTGTGCTTCGTTGGGGAGCTCACTGGTCAGTGGCTTCTGCTCCATCTGTTGCGACTAAAAGAATAGTCCAAGGCCCATCATCCTCTGAGTACATTTGTGAACGGGAATCTAAATGTGGTGCCCACAACTGCCATCCTTTACCTGTAGCCCTGGAGAGAGGGAAAGGAATTCACCTGTGGGATGTAGAAGGCAGAAAATATTTTTATTTCCTAAGTGCTTAGAGTGCTGTCATCCAGAGATTGGGAAGGCTTCATATCTAGGGCTGTCTATAACAACCTACTTGGTGAATATGAAGAGTATGTCACTAAATTTTTCAACTATCACAAAGTTGTAATAAGGCCTGAGACTAACTTGATATAAATGAAATGGAAAAGAAAGGAAAGATTGGAATGATATTGAAAAGGATCTATCAAGACCAGGGGTCCTCAAACTTTTTAAACAGGGGGCCAGTTCACTGTCCCTCAGACCGTTGGAGGGCCGGACTATAGTTTTAAAAAAAACTATGAACAAATTCCTATGCACACTGCACATATCTTATTTTGAAGTAAAAAAACAAAATGGGGAACAAATACAATATTTGTATTTGCATGTGGCCCGTGGGCCGTAGTTTGAGGATCCCTGATCAAGACTACACAGGGGAGCCCAACCCGCATGGCTCAGTGGTTGTGCATGGACCTGTGAACCAGGAGGTCACGGTTTGATTTCTGGTCTGGTCAAGGCACATGCCCGGTTGCGGGCTCAATCCCCAGTGTGGGGCCTGCAAGAGGAAGCCAATCAATGATTCTCTCTCATTATTGATGTTTCTATCTCTCTCTTACCCTCTCCCTTCCTTTCTGAAATCAATAAAAAAATATTTTTTTAAAAAAGACTACACGGGAAAAGGGGAAGACTGGGTCACAGGTTATTCCAAACCCAGCAATGATGCCCATGGTAATCACTGAATAAATCTAGTTCCATTGAATTGAGACAATTTCCATGCCACTGACAGAGAGAAGAATTTAGAGGGGCCTCCGTTTAGGAAAGGAGATGAATTGGATTGTGAGGTGATAAAGGGAAATTAAAATACCTCTTAGATAATCAAAGAGGAACAGGAATCTCAGTGAGAGATCATAAAAAGAATCACCTGGAAGAATGTAATACTGAAGCCATGGTGATTGCTGATAACTCCGAGGAAGAGAGCCTGTGCCCAGGGCAAAGCTTTATTTACTGCCATTATTCCTTAAATCTGAGGACCAGCTATAATCCACATGGGAGGTCTGCCCAGCTCCGAGAGATGTTAGAATAACAGAGCTGTGTACACACTGGATCAAATGGCATTTTGTGATTGGAACTCTGTGAGGGAACTGTTTTTCAAATGTATTCACTTCTGCTCAATTTTAAAAATGAGTTCTCAACATTAATGGGATATTTCAGCCTCCCAGCCTGAAGCACTATGTAAATCAACCATAAACATAAGTTATGTCTTTTACCATCTCTGTTTCTAATCTGACATAGATGATCACACACAATTACCTTGCTCAGTTGCACAGTTGTTATTATCTTGTTTCTTAGATGAGAAAACCAAAGACCATAGAAACCTGGGAGCTTGATCCAGATCAAATAGTGAATGGCAGAAATAGAACTGTTAGCAAGGGCGTTCAATGCCAATGTTGCTTACTTAGCTCTTTGAGCTATGTGATGAGAGGTCATGTTCAACAGCAATGCAGAGAAGGTGGGACCTCTTCCAAAAAGACGGATAAACAAATGCCTACCATGCTAGATCTCCAAAAAGAATCCTCAAGAGGAGCAGACTGCTAACTTCCTTGCACTTCCTACATCCCACCGTACATCTGCATATGCACTCACATACACCCATGCCCAAACCGCCTGAAGGGCCTGTCAAAGTCAGGAGGTGAATTAATGTCCATTGCAGGTACATAGGTGTGGGATAGATGAAAAGTAATATGCTGCTACATATTCATGCATAATACATATAGGTGCGTCTCTATTTACAAACGTTGAACTCACAACCCATCATACAGATGAACAAAGCTACTTTTCCAAGCAAAGCCCACCCTCCCTGCTCTTCACCAACAGGTGGCACCATGGTTGTGTGCAGATGTTTTAGTCTCAACTAAAGTGTGTGAGTCTGTGGCCAAAATCGTAAACTTAGGCAGGTAGAGTAAATGAATGAAGTGATCCCAGGGTAAGACAATGAAGAGTAATAACATTTGTGACGGTCCAGGGAGTGCATGGCTAGGAAAACAGGCCAGCCAAATCTCAGTTCTAGCTGATTGCTATCATGAGGGTTTGGGGCCCACTGTTGCAAGATTTTCAAGATGGTATAAAAAGTCATGTGAAAAATCTTGATTTTTATGTGAAATTCCCTGCCTTTTAAATTTTGCAGTGAATTCACATTTTATAAGAGCACTCTACAGACCAGACACACCCACATCTGCAGGCCAGATTATTTTATAATTTTTTAGTTCATTTATTAAAATTATTAACTCTGCCATGTCCAAAAAGTGCAAAGCTTTTGGAAATTGATGAAAGTGATAAGAAGAGGGCCAAGAAAGCCTGAAATTTTGAATTGATGTTATTAATATGCTTGTTCTCTGGAGAAATCTAATTTTGTGTGGATATGGGTACGTTAACTGACTCAAAAGTAACGCTTTAGATTCATGGACGAATGGAGTTACCAAAAGCTTTTAAAGACCGTATGTGTTCATCAAGACAGAAGCATAAACAACAAATATTTGTACTGTAAATCTTGTTTTAAAAGGGATTCTCCTAGCATGTTTATAACAGGAGTACTGCTCTGTGACTTCAGGGGAGGTTGAAAGTCTCTGGGATTTAAAAAAAAATGCATTAAACATGAGCTTTGAAGGCAAGACTTGTTGAGAAACAATAAGTTGACCACTGAATAAGAGAGGGGCTTCAGAAAAGACATTGTGGTATGGTGAAAAAAACTACACAGGACCTGGAACCAGAAGACTTGGACTTTAGCTCTACAATTAATATTTAGCTGACCTGGGCAAGTCTTATGACATTTATGTGGTTCAAGTTCATTTTCTATAGAGTCAGAGTTAATACTTACTTTTATCACAAAATCATTATATTCATTATAAAAAAATCATTGTATTCATTATAATAATGTAACATAGTTTATAAATTTTAAAACTTAAGTGACAGTTTAAAATATTACTATTAAAATGAGAATGAAGAAGAAGAAGATGATGTGGTAGAAGAGAGTGAATATATCAGATAAATCATTTAAAGCAGAAACCATTTGTACTCTGTAAAAAATTCTCTCTGGGCTCTTCTGAGATTGAAAGAGAATATAGACTTGACAGAGACCTTGCTATTACAGGACTGTAATTCCAAAACAGTGTGAGGACAGCTATTTCCCACTCAGACTTTTAAATTTTTAAATTTTGCAGCGAATTCACATTTTATAAGAGCACTCTACAGAGCACTCAGACAGTCCCAGCAAAGCTACCTCCAGAACTGGGACACTATAATCCTGGGTTGTGGTTTATAAAGTTTCCCCTTATTTTTATAAGTACAATCATTTGTGTTCCATTGAAAAAGTTTGACTTGAGAATGAGATATATTGGGGTCACACATGTGCACCATGACTTGAAATGCAGAAAGTGAAAGAGGTAAGAGGAGGCCAACTCCTATTCCCTTGAGCGAGAATCCAATGCTAGGATGCATATAGTAACTGAAGGAGTGATAGTGAAGTAGATATTAGAGTGCCATACATATTTCCATTGTTTTATATTAAATTTATATCCAGTTATACCAATTTATAATAAGCATTTGACAGCATATATGTCAAGACTTCCTTATTTATTTATTTTTATTTTAAAAGATTTTGAGGAAGATCTCCACTCCAGCCATGATTAAATAACTAGGACTCGACTTTACCCTCTAACCATAAACAAGAAAACTAGACAAAATATACAAGGAAATAGTTTTGGGATATTAGACAACAGGGGACTCAGGACTATGATCTCTAAGAGAATGGAAACCAACGAGGTGAATCCAGTGATCACCCTGGCTATCTGTTTGGATGTTTCTGTGGACCATGTAACACAAAGAGAGAGATCCCATGTAGAGTACGGCTCTCTTACTGTATTTGAGGAGATAGAGATTGAAGTGTGACAAGATTGACTTGGCTGGAACTGGTGAGGCAGAGTATTGCAGTGGGGCTGAGGGACAGTGTACAAAATGTTTCAGAAAATTCCAAAGGATAAAAAAATTCATTAAATGTAAATAGTCTAAATACTTCAAGATATATCATGCTAATACTACAATAAATAAATAAGAAAAATGTTAAGCTGGATTTTGTATATTAATGTCAGGCAAAATAGATTTCACAGCAAAGGATATTACCAAAGATAAAAAGGTTTTTTATATAATGATAAAGGTTAACTAACCAAAAGAACATAACAATCACAAATGTTTATACAACTAATAACAGATCTTCCAAATACATGGAACATAACTGATAGAACTACAAGGAGAAATAGGCAACTACAATTGTAATTGGAAAGTTCAACACCCCTTTCTCAATAACTAATTACACAAGTTGACATAAAATCAGTAAGGATATAGACAATTTAAACAACTCTATCAACCTCAGCGGCCTAATTGACATTTATAAAACACTCCACTGCGCTACAGCAGAATGAAAAGTCAATCATTCTTCTCAACTACACACTAAACCTTTACCAAGATAGGCCAAACCTGGGTGCATAACACAAATCTCAAAAAATGCAACAGGATTTAAGTCATACAGAATATGTTTTCTAACCAGAGTTAAATTAAAAATTCATAACAGAAAGTTATCAGAAAAAAATCTTCAAATATTTGGAAACTAAGTAATATACTTTTAAGTTATTTTTGAAGGTACCAAGGTAATTCAATGGCGAAAGACATAAACAAATTACTGAACATCCAAGTGCAAAAAAAAAGGATCTGCAATTCAAGTGCAAAAACAAAACAAAAAAAGAGCCCTAGCCAGTTTGGCTCAATGGATAGAGCATTGACCTGTGGGTTCAAACCCTTAGAATTCAGTAATAATAATATAAATAAAACAATTCCATAAAAACTGGCAAAAGATTAAAACAGATAGTTCACTAAAGAGATATTGTTAGAAAATAAGCACTTAAAAAAGATATTTGATATCATTAATCATTTGGGAAATGCAAATTAAGACCACAGTGATACATCAATTGGATAAAATTTTTAAATCTGACAGTACTAAGTGCTAATGAGAATGTGGAACAAATGGAACTTCCATACTGGTAAAAATATAAAACTGTAGTTACCTTGGATAATAGTATTTCTTTTAAGTTAGACATACCATTTGACCCAGCAATTCCATTCCTAGGTATGTACATAAAATAAATGGAAGTATAGATCCACAGAAAGACATGTATGCAACTATTTTAGCAGCTTTAATTTTAACCTCTCCAAACAGAAGTTATTCAAATGTCCATCAACAGATAAGTGAGTCAACAAATTATGGTATATTTATTCAGTGGAATACTACTCAGCAATAAAAAGAAAGAAATGACTGATACTGACAACACGGGTGAATCTCAAAGGCATATTGCTAAGTGAAAGAAATCAATCTGAAAAGGCTAATTATGCAACTAATTATATGGGGGATTCTGGGAAAGGCAATCAGATCAATGGTTGCCAGTAGCTGAAGGTGGAAGGAGGGGATTGACTAAAAAGCACAAGGGAACTTTTGGGAATTATATAAATAGTCTCTATATTTTTTTTGAAAACAGATGAAGTGTTTTTTATTAAGGAAATAGTTCCCACAGTCTCTCAGTACAAAACCTCCTTTCCTGACATACTTATTGTGTTCAGGCTCTGGTATATGAACCTGAGAAGTAGGCTACTTAAGACTGGAATTAGAGACAATGGTGGCAACAAACTAGGCTTTTGGGCATTCATTTCTTTTAGCATTAAGTTCTTGTTTTAATATACTTTACAAAGTGTTCCTCCCAAGCTATCCAGTACCCACCTGGCACCATATGTGGTTATTACAATATTATTGGCCATATTCCCTTTACAACACCGTGACTATTCTGTAACTACCAATTTGTAGTTCCTAATTCCTTCACCTTTTTCACCCAGCCCCCCAATCTCCCTCCCCTCTGGCAACCATCAGCCTGTTCTTGGTGTCTATACCTCTGTTTCAACTTTGTTCATTTACTTTCCTATTTAAATTCCAAAAATAAGTTAAATCATATGGTTTTGTCAGAAATAGTCTATATTTTGATTGTGGTGATGGTTATAGGACTATCTACATTTGTCAACACTTATCGAACTGTAATACATCTTAAAAGGGTACATTTTTCAGTTTACAAATTATATCTCAATAAACCTAACTAATGAAAAGGAAATTATGGAAGGAAAATGGTTAATGCCTGGAGTGATGGGTGCAGGACCGGTAGCCAGCAGACTCAGATGTTCCACAGGATCTTTATCGTGGAACCTATGCTTTGTTTACTTCTCATCTTTCATTTGAACAAGTGCAGAAGCTCCTATTAAAACAAGGTTTCCATTTAAGCCCAAGGTTTCCATTTAAGCCCAACCATAGTAACTTAAATCCCACACCTGGAGCTAACACCCTGACATATACTGTCTGCTGACACCCTGTCTTTCTTTCCCATCCGAGGAAATGAAATAGCTGAAAGCCTATATGAGAGGAAAAACCTTGAAAACAAAAGCATGTTCTATGTACCTAAAACAAAGCAAAACCACACCACAAAGAGATACCTCTGGGCACTCACTGGATGGGTTAAATTTTATTAGCCTCACAAGACTGATTGGAGCTAATGTGAAGCAACCCACGCTCACATTTATTGCTGGTGAGGATATGAAATGGTACAATAATGATACTGCATGGCTCCCTTTATATGAAATCCTTCATAGGAAATCCAATCTATAGTGACAGAAAGCAAAGCAGTGGTTGCCTGGGGCTGGGAGAGTGCAGAAGGGGGTCGGACTGCAACAGGCACAAGGGAATTTGTTGTGGTGCTGAAATGTTCTTGACTGTAGTGGGTGAGCCCACGGGTGAATAAATTTGTCAAAACTCATTAAACTCTATACTAAAATGTACATCTTTTATTATAGACAAATTGCATCACAATAATGCAGTGTTTTGTTTTTTTAAAGAGTTTAGTGGCTTCTGTCTCCTGCAGTACAATGGACTAGAAATATTTTAACCCAGCCAGTGAAAACAAAGATATGGGCTAATATTTAATGCTTACATTATTTTAATTGTGAAATTGCTACTTGCAGTTAAGTCACATAGGAGATTATTATTGCTTTTTCTTTTCCAAGCATTTAAAAATTGCTTATTTTTCTTTCTTCAGTTTGTGGGAATAAACAAAGCCAAACCAAATGGGGAAAAGCGAAGGCTATTCAAGTTTGCTATAGTAAGGGAGTCAGCCACCATCGCTTGTGTTAGGGCAAAAAGCTCAAAGGCAGGCAAAGGAATGGGAAAGCTTTATGGTGGGGGGAAAAAAGAGGGGTGGGGAGGAATAGCCAGTTCAGTTCAGTGGGTAGAGCATCGGCCTGCTGACTGAAGGGTCCCAGGTTTGATTTCCGTCAAGGGCATGTACCTTGGTTGCAGGCTCGATCCCAGCTTTAGTGGGGGAGCATGCAGGAAGCAACCAATTGATGTGTCTCTCTCACGTCGATGTTTCTTTCTCTCGGTCTTCTCCCTCTCCCTCCCACTCTCTCTAAAAATAAATAGAAAAATATCCTCGTGTTTCGTTTAACAAACAATTAAAATAAAATTTAAAAAGGGGGGAAGGCTTCAGGTGTGGTGTCCTGATTGGTTGAGGAAGCTGTGGTGGCCTAACTGGAAGAGCGGGTGCATGTGATGGGTTGTGGGGTACAAATTTGACTTTCTTTGGTTGGTCCTAGATCGGAAGTGGGAGCAAAAATTAGAGAAGCTATTAGTTCTTAAACAGTGCCTGGCTGTTCGGGGCTAATTGTCAGAGGATGATTATTAGGCTTCCTGGGCCATTGCTAGACAGAGGTCTGACCGCCTACGAGTCTGGCTTCTACAATAGCTGTCTGACTTCCTGGCCTGGTGCTGTAGCTAATGGGTTGGTTTCCTGGGCTGGTTGCTGCAGGTAACAGGTCAGAATTCCATTTTTATATATGGTCTGGCCACTGTCCATTTATATCTTCAATTTCTCCAGTTTCTATCACTTTATCCTTAATGTAAGCCCCAAATCATCATCAAATAGCTAACTCTCTTCTCGGATACTCTAATATTTCCTCTTCAGAACAAAAACTACTGAGAATATTTTAGTCTTTTATTTTTTAAATTGAGATATAATTGTCATATAACATTGTGCAAGTTTAAGGTGTGCAGTGTGTTGATTGGGAACACTGACATATTGCAATATGATTACTGCCATAACATTAGCTAACACCTTTATCCCATCTCATAATTATTTTTTTTGTGGTGAGAACAATTAATACCTAGTCTCTTAGCAACTTTGAAGTTTATAATACAGCACTGTTGACTATAATCACTCTGCTGTGCATTAGGTCCCCGGGACTTACTTATCGACTAATTGTAAGTTTGTACCGTAAACCACATCTCCCCAATTCCCCGGTCCCCTAGCCCCTGGAAACCACGGTTTTACAGAGGGGGTTCAGAACCGGCCTCCCACCCCAAGATGTGCTACTTTGGCATGTAGATTGCCTTGAACTGAAGGCAAGCAAGACACTGCAGGCTCAAGAAAAACTTTTATTTCTCCCTTAGAGAATTTGGATTAGGGGCCTTGCCCATAATAAGAGCTATTACCAGAAGTAAATAACCTTTTATGACCCATCTAAAGGGCATGGCAAACTTCTAATTACCGAACATCTGCTCTTCTGACTGCCCTGCAAATGACCTTCCTCCCCTCTGAAGCCTCAGAGGTCCCACCCCATCCTTAGTTCAAAACATCATATGTACCTCATTTTACCTTTCTGTCTCTGAACTTCTCGTGTATGTGGGATCTCTGATTCTCTCATGTTTGTGGGGTTCCACTCCTGTTCACTTGGCCCTTGTGGTTTTAATTTTAACAAAAATATTTTTATTGTCATTTGGCGGGGGTGGGAGAGTGGTTTGGGAGATAGTGAAAGTAAATGTATGTGTTTACTCTTCAGTGTTTACCAAGAGGTACTGACCAAAACAACCTTAACATTCCCCTCAGCTCAACTAACCTTTACACAGGCTTCCTCCTGAATCCAGGCCCTGACCTCCCTTTGCTTAGAACATTTACTCTAGAAAACTGGCCATCACAAATTGTTTTCCTGTCCTTTTGTGAGTAAATCTTCTTGCAGACTCTTGCCTCATCCAGGAATGTCTTTCTCAAGAAACTGGGAGTCATTCCTTTGAGATATAATCATTAAAAAAGATAGTGCCAAATGGCAGTTCCGTTTTTCATTTTTTGAGGAAACCCTATACTGTTTTCCAGAACGGCTGCACCAGTCTACATTCCCTCCAGCAGTGTACGAGGGTTCCCTTTTCTCCACATCCTCGCAAGCACTTGTCATTTGTTGATTTGTCGATGGTAGCCATTCTGGCAGATATGTGGTGATACCTCATTGTTATTTTAATTTGCATCTCTCTGATGATTAGTGACTTGGAGCATTTTTTCATAAAAATGCTCTTAGCCATCTGTATGTCCTTTTTGGAATAGTGTCTATTTAGGTCCTTTGCCCATTTTTAATTGGATTGTTTGTCTTCCTTTTGTTAAGTTGTATTAGTTCTTTATATATTTTGGAAATTAACTCCTTATCAGATTTATCATTGACAAATGTGTTCTCCCATGCAGTGGGGTCCCTTTTCATTTTGTTGATGGTTTCTTTTGCTGTGCAGAAACTTTTTCTTTCAGGTAGTCCCACTTGTTTATTTTTTCCTTTGTTTTCCTTGCCCTAGGAAATGTATCAACAAACATATTGCTATGAGAGATATCTGAGATTTTGCTGCCTATGGTTTCTTTTAGGATTTTTATGGTTTCACGACTTACATTTAAGTCTTTTATCCATTTTGACTTTATTCTTGTATATGGTGTAAGTTGGTGGTCTAGTTTCATTTTTTGCATGTACTTGTCCAATTTTCCTAACTCATTTATTGAAGAGACTGTCAACAAACGACAAGTGCTGGCTTTTATAATAGCTAAGATCTGGAAATAGCCCAAGTGCCCATCAGTAGATGAGTGGATAAAAAAGCTAGGGTACATTTACACAATGGAATACTATGCAGCTGTACAAAAGAAGAATCTCTTACAGACAGCATGGAGGAACCTGGAGAGTATTATGCTAAGCGGAATAAGCCAGTCAGAGAAAGCCAAGTATCACATGATCTCACTCATATGTGTAATGTAATGAACAAAATAAATTGATGAAAAAAATAGATCCAAAGATATTGAAGAATGGAACAGACTGATGAATCTCAGGGTAGGGGGAAGGGTAGAGATTAACCAAAGAACTTAAAATGCATGGGTTATATATGATAACCCATGGACAGATATTAGTTCAGTGAAGGCCTGGGGAGCGGGCAGGAGCAGAGTGAAGGGGGTCAATGGGGGAAAGCAAAGGGACATCTGTAATGATAAATTCAACAATAATGATAATTATTTTTTAATGAGCCTGGCTGATGTCACAATTTGATTCCTGCTCAGGTTACATGCCTGGGTTGCAGGCTCTATCCCCAATAGGGGACAAGCAAGAGGCAGCCAATCAATGATTCTCTCCATCATTTATGTTTCTATCTCTCCCTCCCACTCCTTTCCTCTCTCTGAAATCAATAAAAACATATATTTTTTTAAAAAATAAATAAAGATAGTGCCCTTATATCCCAGTCTTTGTGGGAGAGAGAAGTCTAGTAGCAGACACAGATGTCCTAATCTCATTGACCAACATCTCCCTAATGTTTTCTAGTACTTGTTCACTAATTCACCCCAGTGTTTAAAAAGTATCCCCACCTTTTATTTCAGAAGATTGAGCTCAAGGTCTCTCCCCTATTGCAATAGTCTTGAACAAAGTTTTCCTTGACTGTTTAATTCTCTTTGGTATGATTTTTTTTTACAGTATGCATGCATTTTAATTTTAAAAATTATTTGGATCAGTAACTAATAAAAGCAGATATTTTATCTGGGAATATATCATAGTTTTAATTCATTTTCCAACCCAATAGACATTTCTTGAGTACTGTGTATTGAGCTTGTATTATGCCAAGCACTGAAGATACCAAAAAAGAAAAAAGCAATAAATTCGGGAAAAGGGCACCACATCCAAAAACACCTATTATAGTTCTTGAGTTTGATTTGTTTACTTAAAACTGAGACAAAGACTAGATTTGTGACCTCAAGCAAATTCACTCTCTTCTCTGTAGCTCTGTCTTATTCTGAAAAATAACAGTATTGAACTACATGGCTTGTAGATTTCCTGTTTGACTCTCAGGTTCTGAGAAGAGTTTGAAGTAATTCAACATTTTTTGGCAATAAAACTACTAAAATGATTTCAAAAATTTTACTAGAGTCAGAATTTATTTAAATATGGTAACAGCTTATTTAAAATAGTGGTAGAATTAGATAGGAAAAATACAGGATTCAACTAAGCTGAGTTCTCTGAGAGGTACTTACAAATCAATATTTGAGCTTTATCCGAAATCTTAGCGATGGTTTTTCTTTGCAGGACATAGTGTCAAGGTCCAAAAAGTATCTCTGGAGAGTATTACATTTTGGAGCTTGCTAAAAGTTCTATAAATACGCCAGCAAAGGAAAGAAAACAAGCCATCAGCAATCACTTGGACAGGGATTTATCGAGCAGCCAGAGTGCTGGACTTCTGTCAGGGTTATAAAGGCAGTGGAGTCATCATTCAAATGGACTTAAGTGCCCATTGTGTGCATAGAGCTCCCTCACCTCTCAGGGCTAACAAGTTAAGACAGATAACAGGAGTCTCTTAGCTTTAGGGGCAGCTTGACACAGCAAAATCCAAACACAGTAAAGATAATTTCAGTCCAACTCTGGGCTGAGTTTAGCCCAACAGTGGCAGTGAGGCTGGGGAGAACCAGAAGCAATCCGCAGTTGCATGGAGCTGATTTAGATTCCCGGTCTAGTCCCATGTACTAGTTGTGTGATGTGGCCAGGTTTACTTAAACCTCTTTGAGCCTCAGAGAGTTGTTGAAAGAATTGAATGAAATAGATTATGGGACAGGCTTAGCACATTCACATGCATATAGAATGTGCTTAATGAGTATCAGCTGAATGGATCAATAGTAAAAGCTGATATTAGAGGTAGAGTTTAATCTACCTTGGATGCATGTTAGGGGATCAGAATATGCTGCCCTCCCCCCCCAAATATGTCACTTTGTCATAAGGATTATTTTTCACTAAAAACATTTGAGAGGAACAGCAGATGCAGAAAGGGCTCTGTGACCTCTTTTGTATATAAAATTTCCCATGAAAAAGGTGCCCACCCTGTAGCAGGAAGGGTAGAATGCTCTTCGCTACCAGTGATTCTTAGAAGAGAGGTGGGATCTATAAGACAAATCTTAGTAAAACAGCCTTGATTGTCCATTAGCTTCCCCTATATATTTTCCTTTGCACAGTTTGCCACTTCTAAAGCCTAAACTCCTCTTCCTTTGCCCTGTCACTTCTCCACAAATTCATTATCCTTTAAGGTGCTATCAAGGCCCATAGTTGTAACCACCTCTTTGAGTAACTCATCACTGAGCACAAATTAACAAACTGTTTTCCCTTGTTGGTCTGACTTCTGTCAGTTTAATTTTTAGAGCCCTATTTACAGAACCTAAAAGGGTAGAAAGTTTTTTTTCTCCCTACCCTATGTATTATGTGTGCATATATGTGATAACAGTGTCTGTCCAGAGGGACATTGACCTCATCTATTGAATCTTGGAAGACTTTAACGAGGAGGTAAAAATGTCATAGAATCGCCCTGACCAGTATGGCTCAGTTGGTTGGGTGTCGGCCCCTGCACTGAAGGGTTGCTGGTTTGATTCCCAGACAGGGCACATACCCGGGTTTCGGCTCCATCCTCAGCGGGGGGCATACAAGAGACAGCTGATCGATATTACTCTCTCACACCCATGTTTCTCTCTTCTCCCTTCTTCTCTCTCTAAAAATCAATAAGCTTTTCTTTTTTAAGAAGTCACAGAATTGATGGCTTATTACAAGAGGGGAAAACAGAAAGTTGAAGGAATCCTCAGGCAAGAGAGGGATGAACATCCAAAGTTGTGTCTGAGATCTAGTCTTTTTCAATCGGTTACTCATCTGAGCCACAGACACAGAGAATTATCTGCATGACTATTTTCTCATTTCTTCCAAGGATGTTATATACCATCACAGGAGAGTCTTAGGAAGGAAGTTAATCCATTCATTAGACACAATGGATGTTGGACCTGATATAGTCAGGTAGAAAGTAGTTCAAGGGCCTTTGGGAGTCATTTTCAAAAAAAGAACACAAAATTCTATGCAGCTGTTAAAAAAAAAATGAAATGGATTTGCATATAACATGGAAATATATCCATGATTTATTGTTGAATTCAAAAGGGAGCATCTTGAATGGTAAGCACAGAAAACCCCATTTCATCTTTTTGAAATCCTGTACGCAAATACTTAAGAAGAAAAATTCTGGAAGAATCTACATCAAATTAGAGAAGAAGTTGCCCTTAAAAAAATGAGATTTGAGCACATTTTCATATGTCTCTCAGCCTTTTGTATGTCCTCTTTCTAAAGTGTCTATTTAGATCCTTTGCTCATTTTGTGATTGGATTGTTTATCTTCCTCTTGTTAAGTTGTATGAGTTCTCTGTAAATTTTGGAGATTACACGCTTATCTGAAATAGCATTGGCAAATATGTTCACAGAACTTACAAGAAATAGCCTAAATCCATTGGCTATTGTTTGCTTATTTTTAAATTTCACTATTACATTCTCCCTGCCTCAGAAAATTCTATTACGGTATGAAAATCTATTAACCAGCCTGCTATTGACTCTAGTAAAACAATTATTGGGGGGGGGGAGACAACGTAGCCCCATAAAGCGTGTGACTGTCAACAAATGCAATTCATTGTTGGCACAGATGCACACATGCAAATTGCTGAGGAAGAAGCTGAAAGATATTTTGAAATCAATGCATGTGCAGTAAATGGTTGCCGAGAAATATAACGGCAGGGAAGGTATGCATATTGAAAGCTTAGTATTGAAATAATTCCTCTAAGTGGGCTAGACTTTCCAATAAAAAATGAAAAGCCTACAAATCACAGCTAGATAACACCCCTGGAGAAATGCTAGACATACAGTAGTCACTTAGTGGTTTCGTAGTGCCATCAAGATCTTTTACAATTTATGAAAGCAAAGACTCGGCTCTGTTAGACTGAAAAAGGTATTTTTTTTTAAAAATGTATCAAAAATAAGTAAAACTCAAAACAAACTACTGCCTTCATGTCTCACAGCTCCCTAGAAATTGCCTGCCTCCATGTCTGGCTCACGCAGTATGAGAACCAGCAGAAGGTCAAGGACAATTTGTACTGAAGCAGCCAGAGCCTTCCCCATCCTGTCCCAACGACGACCTTTCCTCACCACCCGGGGCGGAGCCAGCAGAGCCAGGCGATGCCCGTCAGGTGGCTCAGGGGAGCTGAGGTAACACTGGTTGCCTGGCTTCTGACACAAAAATAACATAACAAACATAACATAACACAACATAACATAACATCATAACATAAATAAAATAAAATAATAAAATAAAACAAAATAAAGTAAAATAAAGGATGAGATTTGAGTCCTGCCCGTGTGGCTCAGTTGGTCCGAGCATTGACCCATACACCAGAAGGTGGCTGGCTGGATTCCTGGTCAGGGCAGGTGCAGGAGACAGCTGATGGATGTTTCTCTCTCTCTCTCTCTCTCTCTCTCTCTCTCTCTCTCCTCCCTCCCTTACATTCTCTTTGAAATCAATGGGAAAAAATATCCTCAGGGAGGACAAAAAGTAAATAAATAAACAGGAGAATGTGTTTTCAGGTTTGCATTTTAGAGTGGCCCCTCTGGAGCCTGGGGGAAGGGTGGATTAGGAGGAGGCAAGGCGGGGGCCACCAGTTGGCAGACTGTTGAAGCCAGGACGCCATCTGAGCCAGAAGGGACAGTGCCTTCTGTCCTGAACCAGGCGTCGTGGGGGGTGGGGACTCTTTTGGACCTTGCAGGTGCGCCCTGGTTGCCTCATCTCGGGGAAAGCGAGAGTCTCTCTTAAGCAAGTGTGATGTCTTTACCAGAGCTGTTTATGGCCGAGCTGGAAACTGTCTTCGGAATTCAGGACAGATGTGCATAAATCTTCTCCAGTTACCTGGTAACTAATGCAAGATACCTGTTATGGTGGAGGAATGCATTTCCGTGATCCCTGGGATGGCAGGGAGGAAAAGAAAGTAAATTAACAGGACTGAGTGTTTGAGTTTAAAACACAACACTACGAGCTTAATGAGTCACGTACACGGGTCAGAGTGACCCCAGGTGGAGAGTGTGTGACAGGGCACAGTGGCCTACAGAGACCTGCCTGTCCGAGCAGGAGCGCGCAGCAACCAGCCTGCCGCTTTGCCGCGTGTTTGCTGCTGTCCTTCATCCCAGAGTCCGCAGGAATGATGCTCGGGAACTCAAGAAACAGGACCCAGGAGAGATGAAGATCGCGTGGCGATGGTTTACCGCTCCGACTGATTACCTCCTTCTTCCCGGCGTCTCCGGAGTTCACAGTCCCTGCCTCCTTCCCATGGAATTGCGTTCTTTGCTTCTGCGACCCGCTGCCTGGAGCTGGTGCGGGAGGGAGCGTCCCCGAGTCACCTGAAGCGCACCAGCTCCCCCGTGTGGCCGGGTATGGTCAGCTCCGCTGCAGTCAGCTGGATGGAGGAACTCAGAAACTCCAGTTGTTTTTAGGTTGAATGCATGGCAATTGGGTTAAACTGAAAATGCACTTAGAAAGGCTAATGCTGATGCCAATCCTGTGGGACATCTCTCATCTCCTGGGAAGGTTTTCTGAAACTGAGGTTCCCGTGAACCTCAGCAGGAACCTGTGGGTGGGAGTCCGAGGTGACCCTTTGGACTCCCTTCTGGACTGGTAATCGCCCCGGCCCATAACCCCATGGCCCTCGGGATTGCGAGGGGGGGAGGGGGGAGGGGGAGTGGGTAGGACATTGAGAACCACATGCAAATAAAAAGGATGAGCTTTTTAAGAAAAACTAGTTTTTACTTTTAAAACTATTCATGACATGACCATATGATTTCACTTATATATGGAATCTAAAAAACAAATGAACAAACAAAACAGAAACAAACTCATAGATACAGAGGACAAACGGATGGTTGCCAGAGGGGAGTGGGCGGGGGTTGGGTGGAAAGGGAAGGGGATTGAGAAGCACAGTCTTCCAGGTATAAAACAGGTCACGGGGATGTAACATAGAGCACAGGGGACAGAGTCAATACCCTAATTACTATGTACAGTGACAGATGGTTACTAGACATATTGCGGTGACTAATGTAAGGTCTATGAATGCTGAATCACTATGTTGTACACCTGAGACTAATATAATACTGTGTGTTGCCTATAATTAAAGGCATTTTTGAATACATTATTGCAACCTGGCAAAGACATTAGTTTGTTGTATAAAAATATCTTGTGTCTGTTTCTGCAATATAGGTTCATTTTTAAAACATTGATTTGGTAGTGGATTTCCAGTTGGAAGAAGTAAAATGTTCTTTATTAAATGTGTTGGCTTCTATTAAAGGATGTATTTCCTTCCAACAATAAATAGATGAATGAAAAAGTAAATAAATAAAATTATTCATTTATTTAA